>NC_056743.1:1228142391-1228459891 GCF_019279795.1 Protopterus annectens | reverse complement strand
GATATATGCAAATGACCTTTTAAGGACAGGTGTTTCAGCTATATGGCAATTCTGAATGTCCATGACTTTTTTCTTTTTAAGTCTATTTATGGACAAATTCAGGCCAATAAAGCCAAATCCCACTAGCTGTGGACAGGCATGTTTTAGCCTTATCATGTGCTGATTAAGCTATAATAAGGCTGCAACATGCATGTCCACAGCTAGTGGAGTTTGGCTTTATTGGCCTGAATTTGTCCATAAATAGACTTAAAAAGAAAAAAGTCATGGACATTCAGAAATGCCATATAGCTGAAACACCTGATGTCCTTAAAGGGTCATTTGCATAAATCTTATGTTGCCTCTAATACAACAGGTTTAAGGAATCACACAGTGGAAAGTCAAGCCTTGCTAGATTTTTCTTTTGCTTTTTACTGATTGTTTTTTCTGTGTGACCTTTTTACTCATTGTTTTAATATTGGTAGGTTGTAATGACAGAATTTTGAGTGGCCTTTTGTGGATGAAATTTTCTGAAATGGGTAGTTTTGTCATTATTGTTTCATATATTTTGTTTCATTGCTTACTGGAGGAATGTTCAAAACTACAAATTGAAAACACATTCTAACAAGTGACGCTGTATTTGTACAAGGAATATAATTTAATACAATCAGGAAGGTGAATCAAAGAACACATACATGCATGCATGGTGCTAAAAGTATGTGTAAGGAGCATATCGTTTGAAAACAGCCCAAAGGTAAACTTAGTCCTTCACTGGTCAGATGCATTTTCTTTGAATCCGAGTTTTAATGCCCTTTAATTGAATGTGAGTTTCAAGGGTAGAGAAGTTCACTGCTCATGCTAAGTCTGTTTTCATTGTGAGACTGTATTGTTTGTTTAGCAAATGGGTATCAGTGTTTTTGGTATTTTTTATTTCAATATCTGTAATCATTGTAGAAGTAAATAAGAAAACAGAATGCACACTGATAGGTTTGAACAGTGTTTATGGTAATTGGGGAGGAATAGCCAAATAATGGAACACTGGAATGGCTGGGGATGGGGCTGCTGGGGGGAAGTTGGGGGTTGCTGCAGGAGGGGCTGCTCTGGGGGGTGCAATCTATTACCCTGCCTACAGCCCCATTTGACCATGATCCAGCTCTGGTTCTAAGGCATTATTAGCAAAAAACATTACTTCCACCAACCAAAAGCAAAAGCAATCAGCCCCATCTGAGTTTGAGCTGCTTCTCAGGCAAAAAAAGTTTTAAGCACAGTCATGCTATACATTTGTCAGTTCATTCCATTCTTTGAAGAAGATGGCTGCATATTTTTTGGTCTTCCTTCAGCCATTTTCATTTGCTGATGCATCTCTATAAAGCATTCAGATATTTAAGGGTTACTTTTTAGTGCATAGCAGTACCAAATGAGTGAAGAGAAGTTATAGTATGTTGCTGTTACTCTTTCATGCTATTTTAAGCTATCAGCTTGCTCCAATCACTTCAGTCAACTTCTTGTCTTTGTTTTTACTGCTTCTCCTACCAAAATTCTAACAAACTCTCTTATCAAATGCTGATTCCTACTAGGGTTATAATGTATGACAAAAATTATATTTGGATTTTACTTGATAAACCACATTTCTCTAAATGTATTCAGCTTTCAGTGTTTATTTAAGAAATTAAGTTATACACAGATGTAATTCTAACTCCTCAGATCCTTCTTCAGATTTACCACCTTCTAGCTATTAAGAATAATTTAAAATTAAAACATAATATTCAGTCTGTTCATGTCACTGATAATTCAACTAAGAAAATCAGGCAAGTATGAAGGATTGCACTTGATCACACATACTAAAAAGAAAAGAAAATCTGAAAGCAAGTTACAGTGTGGTAAAAATAATGCAACTCTGACAAAAGTGTATCGCTTCAGGCAGAAAGTAAAGCTCAGAAGAAGGTCGGTATTACAGGCTAAAAAAAATCTTCTGTTTACCAAGCTCGTTAGTACCATTCTTCCAGTATTTGATTAATACAATTTTGGTTCCTTCACACCACAATTGGATGTCTATTCTTCTGTCTCTGTCCATTCTCTCTACCTCACATTAGAGTAGGAGTATACTTTGGATTCAGCTCTTAGTAATATGTTGTATGGCTTTAGTTCTAGATAGTGTCTTCTAAGCCTTTGTCTCTAATATGTTATATGGCATTAATTCTAGTGGAGTGCCTTCTAAGCCTTTGTCGCTCTTGCACCAGAACCCCACTAACTTAAATGAGTAGAAGGATATTGTTGCTGGGGGTTACAGATCCTCAAAGCTACCACTCCCATAATCTAAGCCTGACTTCAGTGGGGGTGATATACTGCCTTTGCCATAGAATATTTTAAAGGAGACAAATAATCTCATCGAAAAAAATTCCACCACTGGCATTTATTTGTTTAACCCCTTACATGTCCCTTCCTAGTTCTGCTCAAAAAGATTACCTGTACCAAATCTCTTCCATCCAAGGTGCAACATGACATACATCAAGAAATTTTCCATTTAAATCAGACTGGAAATAGAAATCTTATAATGATGGGAATGAAGTCCCTTCTATTACTCCCAACTACCTATCTGCTGATTAACAGATGTTGTGCAACATATGAGAGATTACTGTGACAAAGGCAGGACTATTTTGCCTTCTCCTGAAAAGAGTTTTGCTGCTTTCACTTAGTCTAACACTTTGCCATCACCCATTATTCCTTTAGCAGATTCTTTTAAATCTTTATAGATCAGCTTATTTAGAAGTCCTGATTTTTGGCAGTGCTCCTAGAAACTCAAAAAATTTCACAGCACTCCTGTGGGATTTAATAGACACTATATTCTGAAGGATGCTGTTTCTGTTAATATGTTTATATCTAAGAATGATAAAATAAATTTGCTTTAGCCTATAGTAAATACATAAATAAATATATTCATATATACTTACATAAATAAAGCAAATACTTGATTTTTTCACTTTAGATCTTACAACCTAACTCACATGCTTTCACATATTTTTGATATTCGTAAATACTAATGATAACTTGCCCTTCTTAAATGACACTGATATTAATCCTCCTTAACTGATACTAATATTAAAACTAAGTTGTCTATCTTATTAAATGTGCTTATGACACTTTTGATGCATCTTTGTTTGTCATGACCACTGGGGCAGTTATTAAGAGGCATGCTTGATTATATATATTCCCCACAAATACATGCATAGTGTTTTCCAAAAAAATTTAAATCAAGACTATTAGATGCACCTTTAGACTCTCAAGAACATTTTTTTTACTCAGACATAGTCTTTTAATGTTCTAGATGACAAGAAAAATGCTATGGTTTCTATGAAGCAAAATTTTAATACTCCATATTCTAACTTTCAGAGGAATACCAATAGCAAATCTTGGTCATCTATAAAAATAATAAAAGACAAAATCAAATCTTTAAGCAAAAGAAACAGTTTTGAATGTAACATTTGTGCTTAGTACTGCTTTGTATATTTGCATAATTTTAAACATCTCTATGACTTTACTGCCTTATCTTAATGTAATTTTATTTATGATTTTAATCACCATTGCTGTGCCCACAACTGGTCAGCTCAGATCAGTAAATTGCCCCGGTAAGCAAACATAAATAAATAAAATAAAAGACACATCCTAGACAATGAGGTCTATATTTGCGGGAATGTAGATCCTTGGAAAGGTAGCACCCAAGGCAATCTACTTGAAGCATCAGCTCCTGGAGTGTGTTTATCTTGGTGTGAGACCATGGTAGTGCAAGATCTACCCTTAAGGGCTGTTTTCTCCTTTTTTCCCAAAGTTTATGTGGTTGTGGAGTTAGCACACACACACACACACACACACACACACACACACACACACACACACACACACACAGGGTACAGTATTGGAAAAAAAAAGTTGTAGTGATTTTCCTTGAACATGCAGTGTACGTGCGTTCAGCAAAAATGCACTGAGTGGTGTATCTGTGAGAAGCCTTACTATGAGTACTTGCAGTGGATCCACCTTATACATCAAGGAAATGAAAAGTACTACCAAGGTTCCTTGAAAGGTCAGCTCAGATTATCATTTTCCACTCCAGCATAGCAAATTCTTATCTTGTTGTCCCCCCACCATTTTTTTCCTTAACACTAACTGTTAGGATAGAGGCTATAGATAGGCTTTCCACCACAGTCGGCAAGCATAACCACATATGAATGGGTAAGAGAATTTTCTTCAGGCTATATACAAAGGAATTGGCAAAATAACCTGTTCCAGAACTACTTTCTGTCATTTCACACATACTGGAGTGCTAAAGATACAGATGTGAATTTATTAGAACTTTATAACTGAGAACAGAAAAGTTGAGAGCAGAGTTGATTAGTATGCTAAATAAACAGTGTGAATTAGTATTGGTTGAGGAAACTATTTCTTAGAAGAGGGTGTATATTTTTTTTAAATAGAAGAGTGTCATTTAGGTGTTTGTTTCTTAATGAATGCATAATTAATTTAGATTTATTTACACCTTGCAATAAATTATTGGAGATGGATTCATCAGTGTAAATGTAAATATCAAGGCACATTTAAACGGTGTGATTAAAGTTAGCATGTCTCGTAAAATATTAAAGAAAACAGGTATGTTCACTAACACCAATACTGAAAGTCCATGCACAATTAGGTTTTAAGACAACTTTATAAGGACTATATCTAGCTTAACTTTTTCCTTTTATTGTTTAATATTGTTTGTATCACATACTTAGCTAGATTTTCATGATAATATTATTTACAATTTTGTTTAATGGAAGATCAATAAATATGATTATAAAAACTGAAAAACTGCACCTGGTTCTTCCTCGAGTTTATCAAGTACTAAAAAAGAAAATAGTTCCTTTACAAAAACAGAGACATGGGTTATATTCTATATTCTTTCATGTAACAGGAAAACATGAGGACCATTGCGGAACAGTCCAGCCTCAACATGCTCATAAAAAAATCAACATACTCATAAAAAGTTTACAAGTTCAGATATGAAGTCTCCACTTCCCCTACAGCATCAAATGTTCTGGATGGCAATTGTACACATGGAAGATGCCTATTTACATGTTTCAGTTTGATAGTAGGATGGAAAAATATCTACGTTTTTAGTTGGAAAGAAACACGTCCATAGGTTCATAGGTTTATGCTTGGCTAATGACCACAAGGGTCAAGCCTAGCTGTGCAACCCAATTCAGTATTGTTCCTGAGTTCTTTGGACACCTATGTGAGGTAACTATGGGTTATGTGGGAGGTATGTTAGTTGAGGAGTAATTTATTAATGTCAACCTGTGTCCATCAGAGACATGTGAGTCAGACTGGGGGTGAATTTACAATATCATATCCAATGATCAAGGTTTCTTTAGAACAGGGTCCAGGATGAACTCTTCTTCACATAGATGGGGAGCTTATTCCCTACTGCAGGAATCCTTTGAAATGCATATCAGTCTCTCTCCAGCAATGAGGCAAAGTTCACGTCCTTGGATCTATTGTTTATGATGCTGTTTGCTTTGTAGATATGTAAGATCTAGATCTGAGAATGCCTTATATGCTAGGCACAGTTAACTTCCTTAACACTCAGTCTTTCTACTGTTTCTAGAGGCTTAACTAAGAGCTTAGTGCCAGTATTTGCTCATCCCAGGGCCACAGAAATCCATATTTACCACTAACTATATGAGCAGGTATACTCTGTTGAGCACCCCACAAATGTAAACAAGATCAAGCAGCTATAGAGCAACTCAGGTTTGTCTTTGAACCTGGAAAAGTCAAATTTGCAATTGTCATTGGTAGAAGACTCAAAATCACTCTAAACTCAGCTTTACAAAAACATCTTTCTTCAGGGAAAAATTAATTACATACTTCATTTTTTTAATTAGCTACCCTGCTTCCTGTTTTGTCATTAAGACCAGTTATGAGGGATCCAGGGTTCATGTTATCAGTTGTACTTACTCAAGGTGCATGAGAAAAATTCAGGGGTGTCTCAGGCCTCCTCTCAAACAAAGATTTAAAATGGTAGATCACATAAATTTGAGTCAATCCAGGAGTTATTTCAACAGATATCCCCAACACATTATAGTTGCATCTAACCTGGCATAAAGAGATATCTGCAAAACATAAAAATACAGAAGCCAGATTTTATGATTTCTTTCACACATAATGGTGCACATGAAGATGAAGAGGTGATGGTTATTTACATAATAATAAAATCTTTTCAAGTATTGTTATGCCCTGTTTTTTTCCAAGCTACCACAGACACCACATCTGTAATGTGGTACTTGAACAAGCAAGCAATTATTTGTTCCCATCTACTGTGGCAACTAGTTATGACATCTTGGAAACCGACTCTAACCATGAGAATTTCCTTACTATCTACTTAATATTTCCTTTCTTTTGCTTGACTTGGCAGACTTTGTCAGCAGACAGATTTCATTGTCGCATTAGTGGGAATTACAGATTAGTGTTTTTACTTATGATGCTAAGATGGAAGTCAACCAAAAAAAGATTTCATGGCATTCCAGAATAGTCATCAGCTTCTTTTACTTGCGTGCCTTGGTGTCTTCACCAAAAGGTACTAGCCAAAGGTGTTCTAACATTTCTAACATGAGAGTAAAATCATAACCTATTATACACATTTCTTCTGATTCCTCTCATTTAGAAAGTAAACACAGTAACATGGCAGACAGCTACACCCAAATATGAAGTGTCTCTCAGTCTCACATTTGGGATCATTTAAAATTAATTCATATTTATCTATTGTTTTCTCAAAAAAAGCCTACAAAAGTACTAGGATATCTTATGAAAATAGACAAGATGTTCTACCTGGTGCCAACCTAATGATGCAGAATCTTTTTCTTGAACTGTTCCACAAGTTATTACAATACTTGCCTAACATTTTTAATACTAGTACTTCTTGTCAGCAAAAGTGACACTAATATGCCATTTCTGAGTGCCTGTCAGTTTAACCTCCTGTTGCATCTATTTCAACTAAACACTTTTCAGAAGTATTTTACAAATCTTAACTGCTACAATGAAAAATTCTCCAGTGCAGGATTCAGAGATTATGGTTGAAAGGTTGACTCTGTCTCACTTTAAGTCTGCCTGGTTGTCATAACCAGTCATAAGGATTTATAGCTAGTGGGACTAACCTAGTTAATAAAGATATACAAACAGACAGACAGACTGATGTCTTGTTGAACATCATTTGTAAAGTTTGCATTATGCCGTAAAGATGGGGTTTTCTACTGAGTGAATCTGTTTTTCTTATGGCTAAAGTTTCACAAGTGTCAATCAACATCCAGTGTTTTTTTCTAAATAGAAAAACAAAAGGTGAAAGGATTTTCTGCACCATGGAAGTCTACAACTGTCTAAGTTATTATAAAGAGCTAAGGGCATTAGCTGTGTGTAAATTAGATTTTTGAAGGGGGTCAAGTTTAGTGTATTTCTGATTGCTTAATACTTAGCTTTGCTAGAGATTTCATCCTGTATTGAATCCCAGTATTTGGAAAATAAAAGTGAATGACTACGTATCATGGACGACACAAGTTTATAAGTATGTGAGATCATACACAGCTAATGATAAATAATAACTCTTACTACACCCCAGCTGTTTTACAAAAATTCAGATGTAATAAAAACTTAATATGCCCTTTCTGCACTCTCCCTCATGTTGACATAATACACATGTTCTGGAGTTATAAGACCAACTATAAACTCTGGTGCTCCCTCAGAATTCAATTAGAAAAAAATGGGGTATGAGAAAACTACATTTTCTTGGCAAACTATGATCATTAATATTATTCCTATTCAAATCAAAGGTATTCGCCGTCATGTTCTTGTCTTAGTTTGTGTTCTCTTTAAATATTTCATTACTAAAAATTGGATCAACACCTCAGCAATTTCATGGGAAAACCTTTAAGGATAAATAAAATATATATCAATGCACAAAATGTGCATGAATAGCAAAAAAAGAAAAATAATTATTTTAAAAATATTTTTCTTGTACATTTGTATTCCAAGCTGGATCCTTTTTGTACTAGGTATGGTCCAAAATTATTTGATAATGTAAACATTACACTTTACTAATTGTCGTAAGACATTTTATTTGGAGAGGTCCTCTGACATCCATGTTGTAAATATATTGTAAATATGGTGTAAATAGGTTTTTAGGACATGTATAGTTTAGTTTAGGTGGTGTACCCCCCAAATAACTAACAGTTTATACTTTATATAATAGTATATTACCTGATTAAAGTTATCCCCCTCTTGGGAGGCCTGATTCATATTTGTATTATGTTTTTCTGGGGCACCCTAGTGAATGTTTTACCCGATCAGGAGTAAAGAACTTGTTACAATAACTGCTTGTCTATAAATCAAAACTTGTTGTTAACTGTTTGTATTAATTTAGAATGTACTTTACTTTCTTTTTCTTGGATTGATGTACCTTACAAGTTCGTTATCTTGTATTTATTTTCATTTTTTGTAAAAGTTTTAAAACTAATAAAAATATAAAAAAAAAAAGAGCTAAGGGCATGAGACAACTCAACCAGCTTTTCTCTGACTTTATGATAACCAGGGAAGGAAGGCCAGCCACCACATTCCAAGTGCCTGAGAAACTGTATTATTTTATACAAAATGCTTAAAATAAAAGGGTCATGCTTCATTACACCAGGACAGCAGCAACCTCTGCACTAGTTCTCAATTTTTTCAACATTGGGTAACTATAAAGCTACTATTTGCACCTCTTTTCACACATTCACTAAATGTCATTTGGTTAGATTATGTAAGTTCACAGCTAGGGCTGTTTTTCCTTTCACTGCTCTACACAGCATGTTTCATTATTTCCATCTATTAGTTACTCTAAAATGCAAAAATGTACAGAATCGCACTCTGCCCTTATGTAATTATCATGCCATCCAGCAACAGGCATCTTTTATGATCAGTGTAGTACATCTACAAATAAGATGCCTGTTGTTGAATAGTCTCCCTTCCTCCATTCACCTCTCTTATGCCTCATATATGCATATGTATATTCAGTTACATATGCTATGATACTGAAACTATTTTCATATTTATATTTTTTAATTTCAATAGACTGTATCCTAATCTTATTGTTATAACACTTTTGTTATAATGTGTTTTTTACTCATTATGTTTTTATATACAGTAAACTTTCAGTTAACCAGAACTCAAGCAGCAGGTACTCTCAAGCAAATGGCAAAAAAAAAAAAAATTAAAGAAATACAGTACAATGTTCATGTGCTGCACGTTTTGTTTTCCCCTTGCAGAAATAAGAGGTTATGTACTCACCATAACGTTCCATGTTTGTTGTCCATAATCTCACCTTCATTCTTGCTGGTTGGGATGTTCATCGTGTTACCCTGCTGCAGTCATCACACTTGGGTTATCCTGTCATCAGACGGTCCCGCAGTCGGCCAGAATTCCAAAGTCTTGGTCCGGCGTCGGTTGCTGTCGCTTCTTCCCTGACGTCAGTGCACCAGGGGTATATATAATGCATCCGACGCCATCTTCTTCAGTCTTTCTTGCCGTGCGGTGCCCGAAGCAGAAGCAGTTCGCAAGTGCCGGTTGGCCGACTCCTGAGATTTTCGAATTCGAATTTCAGACCGAAGTCTTCAATAAAGCTAAGTACCCCGTTGGGGAAACTTTTCTTGCCTCAGACTGATGTCAGAAAAAGTTAACAATTGTATTTCTTGTGGGAAGCAAATACCTCATAAGGATTTTCATTCTTACTGCATACCTTGCCTAGGCCCAGACCACGATGTCACTAGTTGTCGTTTTTGTGCTAGGTTTAATAAGCGTACTATAAAAAGACGCTTTGATTTCGCACGACACTACTTCGGTAGAAAATTTAACTACACTATGCCGTCAGAGCAACAGACTACCGGCATGCACAAAAAATGCAAGGATAAGGACAGGCAGCCTAGACCCAAGCCAGACTCCGAGCCCTCGGCTGGTACGGTCTCCGGTTCACCGGTCTTCAGTGAGGCTCCGACGCAGCCCCTGACTACCGCAGATCTGGAACCCGAGACCGCATCAGAACTTTTGGCGGAAAGTACCAGGCCGACGCAGCCATTTTGTTCAGCCCCTACAGACGACACTGCTGAAAAAGATGTCGGTACTGCAGAAACACCTTCGGTTTCTGAAGGCATCTTCAGACCGACTACGCTCACCATTAAAATGTATCCTAAGACGAAGACTCCTATTAAACCTAAAAAGACTGCACTTCAGTCCCCTGTTCAAGGCCCCATGCCTAAGAAACAGATGCTCAAAATGGCTGAAGATTTGATCTCTTTAATCAGGGGTTCCCAACCCCCTCCTGACAAAAGGCCTAGACAAGAGGAAGATTATGCATCCTCTGAACAAGTATCTATTTCCTCAGGCTCCTCAGAGGACCAAGATTACTCCTTCTCCCCTTATGAAGATTTTGGTGCTGAGGATTCCATTCCCTCAGCTTCTCCCCCTGAAGACTACTCCTTTGGGGAAACTTTACACACTATGAGGGAACATTTTCACTGGGAAGGTCAGGACTACTCTGACTCAAAGAAAAGGCTCAGAGAGTTTCTTTTACTCCCCCAGCACAGACCACTTGCCATCCCCCCAGTTTTAGACATTGTGGATGATGTTTACTTAGAATCCAGTTTGAACCCAGACTCTCTGCCTCCTGCTCCGGCCAAACCTGACAGATACTACAGAGTGCCTGATTCCCACAAATTTCTTTACAAAAGTCCTGTTGCTGATCCAGAGACTATCTCCCAGGGTCCCAAAGGGGCTAAGGCTTCTATGGCTAAAATTCCTGTACCCTCTGAAAGGGACTCCAGAGCACTAGACAGGTGGGGGAAAAAGGTTTACACCTCAGCCACTCTAGCTATGAGGGCACTAAATTGCCAGTTTCACATGCTAAAATATCAGCAATTTCTAATGTCTCAGTTAAAACAAAAAATGACTACATTCCCTCAACAGTCTGAACTGAAAGAAATGCAGGATCTGTTGCATGCAACTGAACAGGTGGGCAAACATACTTTACAATGTGGGTTTGATTCTTTGGAGGCTTCCTGCAGAGCAGCTGTCACTGTGTCTGTTATATGCAGGCATGCTTGGTTAAAGGAACAAACTCTGCCTGATCATGTTAAAGCAAAGCTTTTAGATGCTCCCTTACAGCAGGATGTTCTTTTTGGAGTTAAAGCAGAAGAAGTCTTAAAGAAAATGGAGGATAAGGCAAAATCTATGCAGACAGTCAAAGATTTCCTACACGTACAGCCCCCTCGCTTCAGCAGAAATTGGCCAACAAAAAATTGGTCCTTTCCAGCTACTGACAGGTCACAGAGAGGGTAAACACAGACGCCCAAGAGGCAGAGGACAACCACAAGCCCAGTACAAACCTCGACAATGGGGCACTGCAGCACAGAAGGCAAACTCAATGACTTTCACCTCATCTGGCCAAGCAACAATCTCTTGGCAGCCCCCTTGGGAGGAAAACTCGCACTTTTTTCAGACAACTGGCACATTGTCACAAAGGACAAATGGGTCCTAGACATAATTTCACGAGGATATAGATTCCATTTTCACACCTTGCCAATGAAAAGAGGAATGCCAAACTTGCCACAAAATCAATGGGCAGAGGCACAAAGACAAATTACAGCTCTCCTGGACATGAGAGCCATTCAACTGGTACCTACTCGAGGTCAAGGCCAAGGATTTTACTCAAGACTCTTTCTAGTTCCCAGAAATGACAATGCCTGGGGACCAATTCTGGACCTTTCAATTCTAAACACCTTCTTACAAGTACCCAAATTCAAGATGCTAACACTACAGCAGCTTCTTCCCATGTTGGGCAAGAAAGCATGGTTAGTAACGTTGGACCTCAAGGAGGCATACCTGCATGTCCCTATCAGACAAAGTTGCAGAAGATACCTCCGTTTCATTGCAGGTTCAACCCATTACCAATTCTCTGCACTGCCCTTTGGCTTATCTACTGCGCCCAGGGTCTTCACAAAATGCCTGGCACCAGTAATTGCATACTGCAGACAAAGAGGAATTCAAATATACCCATACCTGGACGACTGCCTCATCCAAGCAGAAAGCAAGGACATCCTCTTACAACATCTGGCATTTGTAAAACATCTTCTAAGTTGCCTGGGGTACACAGTAAACGAAAAGAAATCAAAACTAGTACCCTCACAAAATATGACATTCCTGGGTGCCAGCTTGAATACAATGGCCCAGAAGGCATATCTGACGCCAGACAAACAACTACAACTGACTCAATATTTCAAAACAATGGCAACAAATACCCAACTACCTGCAAGAAAAATTCTGCAGGCCTTGGGCTTCATGGCATCTTGCATACTTCTAATACCATTTGCAAAGCTGCATATGAGGAAATTACAGTGGTACCTAAAAAGCGTATGGTCTCAACACAGCCACAGCTTGGACACAATGATATCTCTCATTCCCTGCCTACAACAGGAATTTCTATGGTGGTCACTGGCATGTCACCTCAACAAGGGTCAGCCTTTCACCTTGCCCCCAGCCAGGCAAACTATGACAACAGATGCATCGGACTACGCCTGGGGGACACACATGGCAGCTCAGTGTGTTCAAGGCGTATGGTCTGCAGATCAAAGGAATCTGCACATCAATCAAAAAGAGATGCTAGCTGTACAAAATGCTCTGACAGCCTTCAAGACTCTATTACATCCAGGACAACTTACAAAAAGGACGGACAACACCACAGTAATGTGGAACATAAACAAACAAGGGGGTACACACTCCTACCTCTATGCAGGCAAGCAATGACCTTGTGGAACACAGCTCTGGCTTACCAAGTTCACTTACAAGCTCAATTCCTGCCAGGACAAAAGAACACATTGGCAGACGACCTCAGCAGAAACATCATGGATCCCCACGAGTGGAAACTGGATCCATAATTATTTGCAATGATAACTCAAAAATGGGGCCTTCCAGATATAGACCTGTTTGCCAGCCCTCAAAACTATCAACTAACAAAATTTTGTAGGAGGGCACTTCACCATCAAGCTTGGAAAGTGGACGCACTCTCATTCAGCTGGAAAAACCTGACAGTATATGCCTTCCCTCCATTGCCTCACCTCACAAAGGTGCTTCTGAAAGTCAGAAAGGAGAGACCATGACTGATACTCATAGCCCCAGACTGGCCACGCCAGCACTGGTACCCACTACTGAGGAATATGGCCCAGGGCCCACCTTGGATCTTACCACAAACTGCCCATTTGCTCACACAGCAAAACAATCAGATTCTTCACAGCCAGCTAAAAACCTTAAATCTGGCTGCATGGAAAATCACCTAAACATCCAGCCAGCTCCTCTTTCCCAAGCAGTTATGGATGTTATTCTGGAAGCTAGGAGGCCCAGCACCAGGAAGGCCTATGCGGACAAATGGAAAAGGTTTTGTGCTTGGAACCAAACTAAAGGCCAAAACACACTTCAGCCTCACCTGCCTCAGATTCTACAGTATTTAACTGAGATGTTGCACAAAGGACTTTCTTTTTCTTCCATTAAAATCCATGCATCAGCTATTTCAGCCCACTACAACACAGAACCACCCTTATTTTCGCATCCACTTCTAAGGCAGTTCTTCAGAGGGGCAAAAAATATTAGGCCCCCCAGGAGAGCATCTACACCAACATGGGACCTCAATTTTGTTCTGGAAAAACTTACGCTACCTCCCTTTGAACCAGCTTTCTCTGCAGATCTACAGTTCCTATCATGGAAGACTGCCCTGCTGCTAGCGATAACTTCAGCTAGAAGAGTCTCAGAGCTGCAGGCACTAATGGCAGTGGAACCTTTCCTCATTTTCCATCAAGACAGAGTTTCTCTACGAACTAATCCTTCCTTCATGCCTAAGGTGGTTTCCAGTGTGTCTTTAAATCAAACCATTCACTTACCCACCTTCTTCCCAAACCCACAGAACAAAGGAGAAATACTCCTGCATTCCTGGACATTCACAGGCAACTTCGCTACTACTTGGATAAAACTAAGGCTTTCAGAAAATCTGACCAGCTCTTTGTATCCTATGTTACAGCTTCACAAGGGAAGGCTGTATCAAAACAAACCATTTCCAAATGGATAGGACATTGCATTCGTTTTTGCTATACCCATTATGGAAAACCAGTTCCTGCTACCATTAGGCCCCACTCTACCAGGACAACAGCTACATCTACAGCCTTCCTCAGGGGGGTACCAACCAAGGAGATTTTGGAAGCTGCAACTTGGAGTTCAGTACACACTTTTACCAAACACTATCACTTACCACTTTACTCTAAGACTAGGGCTGGCTTCGCCACTGCAGTTCTGCAGGGCCTTCTAGCCTCCTCTAATCCTCTATAACTCCTCCACCCATCCATAGCTTTGGGATTCTACCCAAGTGTGATGATTGCAGCAGGGTAACACGATGAACATAGTACAGTTTTGTACCTACCATAAATGTAGATGTTCGAGTGTACACCCTGCTGCAGTCCAGGTTACCCTCCCTCCATCCCCTCTGATCTAACTGGCTAAATCTATACAATACCTTCCTGATGTATTTGCTTATAGCTGGAGGGATTTTTGTGTTTGTGCAAAAAAATTACTTTATTTGGTACTAATTACTGACCACCTTTTTGGGGCCACCTGACATCTGGGGCAAGAAAAACTGAAGAAGATGGCGCTGGATGCATTATATATACCCCTGGCGCACTGACGTCAGGGAAGAAGCGGCAGCAACCGACGCCGTTCCAAGACTTTGGAATTCTGGGCGACTGTGGGACCACCTGACGACAGGATAACCCAAGTGTGATGACTGCAGCAGGGTGTACACTCGAACATCTACATTTATGGTAGGTACAAAACTGTACTTTCAGAACCGAGCATAGGTTCCGACTCGGTCTATTACTAAAGCTTGAGAGCTTTCACTGGCTCAAGGCTATACCCTATCCCATCATGCTTAGGGAAGATAATCTAGCTCTTGTTTGCAAAATACTAACACATTTGAAATCATATACAAAGTCCCAATGGTAATAGTTAGCCTATGTTTCAAGAGGCAAGAAGGGAAGCATAGAACACAATTCACAACCAATAAAAAATTCCTCTCGATCCTCCAGGAGCGAAGGTTGGGGGAAGGAGGGTGGGATGCAAGAATGAAGGCAAGATTATGGACAACAAACATGGAACATTATGGTGAGTACATAACTTCTTAATGTTATGTTGTCCCATCTCGCCTTCATTCTTGCTGGTTAGGACAGTGTCCCTAGCACCTTTTTTATTGGGTGACTCAAGGGAATAAACTCTTCAGAACGGTGGAACCAAAGGAAGCCCTGTTCTGGGAGGCCACATCTACTTTGTAATGAGTGACAAAGGTATGAGGTAAGGTTTGACCCATGTGGCTGCAGCACAGATTGAGTTCATAGATAATCTGGCCTGAAAGGTTATGTTGAGAATTATATGCGTGGGTAATAGTGTCAGTAAGCCATTTTGACAAGGTAACTTTTGATACTGGTGCACCTTTCCTGTTATCTGAGAAGGAGATGAATAACTGGTCAGATTTTCTAAATTCCTTTGTTCTATGCAAGTAGAAGCGTAACTGCCAGTGGACATCCAGTTGGTGTAGCTTATATTCTGCCTTGTTGCCATAGTTTGAAAAGAAAACAGGCAGGTCAATAAATTGATTCAAGTTGGTCTCAGAACATACTTTGGGAAGGAATGAAGCATTCATTCTAAGAGAGACTCTGTATTTGTGAAAAACTAAATAAGGAAGGAGTATGGACAGAGCTTGAAGTTCTGATACCCTCCTAGCTGAAGTAATGGCTATGAAAAAGGCTGTTTTCCAGTTTGGAAATTTTAGTTGGCAAGAGGAAGCTGGTTCGTATGGTTGGAGAATCAGAGTAGACAGTACCAAGTAGAGGTCCCAAGGAGGTGGTGGTTCCCTTATTGGAGGACTTTATAAAAATGTACCTCTGAAGAAAGCTTTGCACAATCTGTGAGACATTATTTTCGATCCCATGTCTTCCATGTGGTAGTTAGATATGGCGGCTAATTGTACTCATATGGTAGCTGCTGCTGTGCCTTCATTAAAAATTTTTCCTAAGAAATCGAAAATTATACTTATGGGGGCTGTGAAGGGGTCTATGTGATTCTTAGAAGCCCAACAAAGAAAACCTTTTCCATTTGCTAGCATAAAGCTTTCTAGTTGTTGTCTTATGAGATGAAACTAGAATGTGTCTCACTGCAGTGGATATGTCTGGAAGCCTGGCTAAGACTGGAAGTGGAGCAACCAAGCTATCAGTTTTAGGGTTTGGATGGAGGGATGTAGCATTCCTGACTGATGAGTCAGAAGATCTGGAACCGGGTCCAGAATCTACTACTCTTTTAGGAGATGGACCATAGGAAAGGAAACTAGATTTGAAGAGGCCAGTACAGAGCAATGACTATCAACCTGCAACTCAACGATCTGGCTTTCTGTAGAACTTTGGGGATTAGTGGAAATGGGGGAAAGGCATAAAGGAGTCCCGGGGCCAATCGTGAATGAGTGCATCTCTTGGGAACTCCCCTGGAGGGGAGATTAGGGCAAGGTAGCTGCTGCATTTGGTGTTCATGGATGTGGCAAAAAGGTCGCAGCAAGGCTGGGCCCACTTGCAAAAAATCTGGTTCGCAATTTTCTTGTTTTAGGGACCACTCGTGAGGCATTAGAATTGCTCTGCTCAATTTGTCCACTATCATGATGGATGGTGATAATGCCGAATGTTGAAAATTTTGAAAGTTCACGAGAACGAACTTGATACACCCCCCGCTAAATATATATTCCAACTCCGAGGTCACACTACAGTGAGGAAAGGGCAAATATCCCAATCCTCACTGTACCACAACCCCAAAAACACAAGTTCGTTCTCGAGAACTTTTGATATTTTCAGCGTTCGGCATTATCACCATTCGATATGGTGATACAGACCTAGATTTCCCCGGAGTATGCACTGCAATCAGAAAATGTTGAGAAGAGACTGCCCATTGCCATACTCTTTGAGTCTCTTGACACAGGGGTAGGATCTGGTTCTGCCTTGTTTATTGATATACCACACTACTGACATATTGTCTGTATTACAATCATACCTGGTGGAAGAGAGTTCTGGAATGTCTGCAACACCAGAAGCACTGCTCTCACCTCTAGGGCATTGATGTGCAAGTGATACTCATGTTCCTGCCAAGTTCCTTAGAATGTCTTTCCCAGATAATGCCCCCCCGCACCTTACCTGGGAAGCATCCATGGTCAATGTGGCTACTGGTTGAGGGAGAGTGAACGGCCTTCCCAGAGTTACCTGCATGGATTGAAGCCGCCAGCATAAGTCTTTCTTGCAGGAGTCTGTAATGAAGATCTTGTGGGTCATGGGTAGCTCCTGCATAGACCAGTGAGCGAACAGTAGCCACTGTAGGACTCTCATATGTAGACGTGCTAGAGGTGCTAAAGTTATAGCAGCTGCCTTGGTGCCTAAGACCTATTGTACAAACTTCGCCTGTACTTTCTTTCTCAAGAGCAAGATGGACACTTGATGGTGCTGTGTCTGTACCCTGTCATGAGGCATTTTTGCTACCATGTTTTCTGTGTTTAAGTCTGCTCCTATGAATGTAATATGCTGTGAAGGCAACAAGGCAGATTTTTCAAAATTTATGGTAATGCCCAGTTCCGAGCATAGATGAATGGTGGTGTCTCTTGCTTTGGTTAGTAGATGCTCGGTGGTGGCGATCAGGAGCCAGTCATATAAGTATGGAAACACCTGGAATCCTAGATGCCTCAGGTAAGCCATGACTACTGCCATGCATTTGGTAAACACTCTGGGGGCTGTAATGAGACCAAAGTGCAAAGCTCGGAATTGGGAATGACTGTTCCGAGTTCCGAGCATAGATGAATGGTGGTGTCACTTGCTTTGGTTAGTAGATGCTCGGTGGTGGCGGTCAGGAGCCAGTCATCTAAGTATGGAAACACCTGGAATCCTAGACACCTCAGGTGAGCCATGACTACTGCCATGCATTTGGTAAACACTCTGCGGGCTGTAATGAGACCAAAGGGCAAAGCTCGGAATTGGTAATGATTGGCTCCCAGCTGGAAGCGTGGATGTCTTCTGGATCGCCTGTCCATTTTTATTTGGTAGTACACATCCTGAAGATCGATTGAGAATATCCAATTGTCTTGTCCTAGAAAAGGGAGTATAGACTGCAGTGTTACCATCTGGAACTTTGATTTTTTTTACAGACTTGCTCAGCCTGCTGAGATCCAAGATGGGTCTCCAGTCTCCTGTTTTCTTTGGAACTAAAAAAACCTTGAGTAAGTTCCGGATCCAATTTAGTCTGCGGGGACTTCTTGGATGACTCTTTTTCTTAGCAACCTTTGTAGCTCTAGGTTTGCTTGATTCCTATGACAGGGTGGAATGTCTGGGACTGATCTTGTTTGTGGGGGTGGGGTGAAGAAGGGTATGTTACATCCCTTGGATATTACTGACTGTATCCATTTGTCTTGAGTGATATTTAGCCAGGTTTTTGGGTACAGTGATAGCCTGCCCCAACTGCCTCCAGAGGTGGACAGGTGGGCCTCCTTTCAGGAGTGCTGGAAGGGTCTGCCAGAGAATGAATCTCTGTTGCCCTGATTTTGCGGACCGCCTCTGCTGTGAGGTTGGTGTCTTCCATTGTTATTTCTCCCTCTGTTCCTGGGGGAAGATTCACCATTTGCATCTGACGAAGCTCTTTGAGATTTATGGAACTACATTTTCCCACCCTTCTGGCCATTTGGGATAAGGCCTGATAGGGAGGGAAAATTGTACTCCCATGGCAGACAGAGTTTTGTCTACTTGTTTGCACCTGGTCAGAGTCTCTTTAACTTTTGGCCCAAACAAGGATGAACCGTCCAAAGGGGCATTAGTGAAGGAAGACTTGAAGGGCTCAGCAAACTCGCAAAGGCACATCCAGGAATGCCTCCTTAGAGCGTTTCCTATACCAGCTGCCCTACTCGCACGATTGGCTGCATAAGAAATGAGCCACATAGAGGAGTTGACTACCAAATTTAAGCTAGCAATTTAAGCAAGCTAGGCGGTCACCTTGTCTGGAACCCCTCCAGCTGTGGAACCTTGGAAGGTATCACCTAGCTCCTTTAGGAGATCCCTCTGAAGTCTGGTAAAATGGGTCAAATAGTTCAGTGACCTAAGTATAAAAGTCTCTGACGAGAACACATGCTTCCCATACCTGTCCATTTTTCATGATTCCTTATTTGGTGGATGGACAGATGAAGAAGTCTCAGCTAACTCCTTTTTGGTGGCTGCCACCACCACCATGACATCTACCAGGACACCTTTGATTAAGAAGTCTTTGTCCGATGGTGCAATTATGAATTTGTTGGGCTTCCTTGGGACAGGTTCCTCAACAAGCAAATTAGATCACTAGTGAAAACCTCCAAAGCCAACTATGAATTGAAGCTAGCCTCTGAACAAAGGGAAACCACAAAGCCTTCTTCAGTTACATCAGGAACCTTCATGGCAAAGCCCAGATTTGTTACAAATTAGTACTTAATGGTACCACTTACACTGATCCTGTTGACTTAGCCAACCTGCTAGCTGACAGGTTCAGTGCAAACTTCACCTCCCTATCCCCCCCAAAGGCCCAATCAGCATCCCTGATACTTGTCCTGCACCTCACATCTCCGTAAATGAAGTGTTAAAGGCCCTATCAAAGGCAAAGAACACAGCTTCCATGGAGCCTGATAGTATCCCAGGTTGTATTCTGCACCATCTCCAGCAAGAACTAGCTTCACCATTGGGCACCCTATTCAACTACAGCCTAATTACAGGCTTCATTCCAGCAGAGTACAGAACTGCCATTGTCATCCCCCTTTCACAAAGGTGGTGCTACTACTGACCCAGGAATCTATCACCCCATTAGCTTGACAAGTCTGATCTGTAAAGCCATGGAGTATATTATTATGGATCTCATAAACAAGGGGCATAGCCAATCTCCAAGCACTTGACCCCACCCAACTCGGATTCATCAGGGGCAGATCTTGCCTGTTGAACCTGGTTGACTTCTTTGAGACTGTCACCAAGGCCCTGGATGAGGGAAAGTCAGTGCATACAGCTTACCTTGACTTAGCACTTTGACACAATCCCCCATTCAGGCATCACCGAAAAGCTAACTCAACTTGGCATAAATCCCTCTCTCGTCAGGTGGGTGGCCAACTGCCTCACCAATAGGACCCACATGGTCAAAATATGTGCCACCGCGTCTGACAGCAGACCTGTCACTAGTGGTGTTGCCCAGGAATCTATCCTGGGACCCTTACTGTTTGGCATCTACTTCCACGCAAAGACAAAAGGCCTGTGGCTGACCAAGTTTGTGGATGACTGTAAGTTGGGTGCTGTCATTGACTCCCCAAAAGATGTTAACATACTGCAAGAGGGTCTCACAGCAACAAACGACTACTGCCAAAGTCATGGCCTTAAGTTAAATGCAAAAAAATGTATTATCATACCATTCGGTAAAAACACAGCCCCTACTGATTACCACATCAATGGCAACCCCCCTTAGCACACAACCTGTGGTGAGAGGCCTGGGTTCTCAGGCTGACAACAATCTCACATTCGACCATCATGTAGCGCAGTGGTCAGAAAAGCCTTTTACTTGGTTCATCTCATAAGTAAAGGGATTGCATCCAGACAATAGAAGATTATCATCTCTCTGTACTCCTCCCTCATTAGGCCTATAATTGAGTATAATGCCCAGTTTGGTATGTACCTCTCCAAACACCTGCCACCAACTGGAAAGGCCACAGAAATACCTCACAAAGAGAAGCCGTGGTCTCCAACAGATGTCCTAACCAGACAGGCTCAAATCATTATCACTCTACTCGGTATTGTACAGATTGCTCAGAGGTGATCTGTGTCTCGCCTACAAGGCAGTATCAGACCCTACCCTACTAGAGATGCTCCATATCTGTAAGTCTAACTCCTTGTGCATTACTCGACATAAGCAAAACCTGCTGGAGAGACAGGTTTGTTTCCCAGAGGCTGTCCCATCTCTGGAATAGACTTCCCATACATGTCAGAGTACATCACTGACCCTCTTCAAGCACAACCTTGATGAGTGGATGGGAAACCACAGATCCATCCCAGGGTCCCACCTTTGTCCCTCACTGACAGGGGCAACAGGTGCTGACTGAGGTTTCTTTTTTGGGGATAAGCTCTTGGCTAGTTTGTAAGGGCCCCAGGGCCATTAGCCTAGTAACCTCCTATGATCCTATGCTAAAAACAACTGATTCTAAGAACACAATACAGTTTTGGGATACAATCAACAAATTGTTAAAACCTGTTAAAACCACACAACATACTCCTATCCCATATGAGACCTACTTTCATACAGCATATGAAACGAATGAATATTTCATTCAGGCTGCCACTTCCCATCTTCATCCTACTGAAATCATTCTGTTACTCTCTAAACTCACATCTTACTCCCTTGACCAATCCAATCCATTAACAGCAAATACCAATAGCAACTCGAGTATTCATAGATTACCTTTTCGCCTAATTCCAATTAAACATATCAAAAATTCCTAAAAATGAACACTTACATCATTAGAACTTGGCCACCTTCCTTTGAATACCTCAGCAAAGTAGCCAATTTCATAGCTTACCAATCCCACTGCTAGTTTAGTTAACCAATCTACTCTAGAGTAATATATCCCTAAGTTGTGTAAAAAAAATTATATCATTCCCTGTCCACAGAGACAGTCAAGATAACACCATATCCAACCACAATCAAATTACAATTCTATCACCTCTATCTAAAATATGAGAAAATGTATCTAGAAACATTCACTTAACAAAAAGTTAACATTAAAACGTAACTAAAAGTTAACATTAAAAGCTGACACCACTGTTCACACACCGATGACAGTTAAGATCATACCTAAACGTAGGTTGCTTAAACTGAAGGGGTGCAAGTGTTGAGTAGGGTCTCTGCACTTTGGACACTATTAAGTAGGCAGCTACTTGGTCCTCTGTACATCCTTTTACAGGGCATTACAAACTTGAATCCTTCTCCACGTCCAGGACAGGCTTTGCTAGGACCATTCTCCAGGGGCTCCTGGATCCTCATCTTTCCTCCTTCCAGGATAGCTAAGCTACAGCAATCTACACAAATAGCTAAAGGTTAACGCAGTAGTGAGAATGATGAACATAGTACAGTTGTGTAAGTTGCATTTGCCATGTCAGTAGATGTTTAAATTCCTCACTGTCACAGTTGCCAAACCCTCCCTTCAGCCCCCTGTATAAGTACATAATTACCTTTTACGATGAACATTGTGTGTGGATTTAGGTCTGGGCACAGTACTGCGACAGCACTACTATCATTCCTTAATACCATTCACACCTACCTAAATCAAAACCTTTTTACCATGTCAGTATTCCTGGGCTTATCCAAAGCACTTGACACTGTCCCCTGTGACCTACTGCTTCACACACTCTCTGCACTCAGTTTGGACACTACTATCATAAAACTGGTTTAATGTCTACCTAACAGACAGGGCTGAAGTAGTTATCTGAATAGAATCCTATTCTACCTTTACTCCCACTACTGTTGGTGTTCTATGGGGCTCAATTCTAGGACCTGATCCTATTTAATATTTCATATATGATCTTTATATAATAGTTGACACAGTACCACAATCCAATATGCAGATTACTCAGCCTTGACAACCCATGCTAACTCCACTGAACAACTCCAATGATAAACTCAAGTAGCTTTTCAAAAGATTGAAAATTGGCTAACATCTTCCAAACTAATACTCACTGCTTTATTCCCACAAGTCTCACTTATCCCACATCAATCACCATAACCTCAAGCAATAACACTACTCAGAAATAAAACTGTAGGTATGAAGTGAAGACAAAACAAACTTGTAATACCCAGTATTTATTTCCACACTGTCAAAGAATCATGCACACGCTGTCACAAAATCATTGTTCCATTTATGTTGTTCTTAGAATATAATATTTCTAAATTTGTTTTCCTAAGAAACAACTTAATGTCTAGTAGAGTTTTGGTTAAATCCCCTTTAGTATAGGGAATGTATTTAAGACCCTTAGCCAAAAGGCTAAAATGATCCTTTGTTAAGGAGATATTACTAAAATTATAGATAGAAATGCTACCATACTTGTTATTAAAACCTTAAACAACTATCTCTTGGGTGGGTGCTGCTTCATTAGGGTTGGGGGTATATGTATCTAATATCTCCCCCTCCCCCTCCTCCCACCCTCGAAAATTTCCTTTCCAATTTTCCTGTTTGTGAAAAAAACTGTCATCCCAAACTAATGGCGGGAATTCTTGATTGTATTCATAATTTTCCCACCCTTCAAACTCTTGATCAATAGGGTTATTAACTTTTCTCCCTTTTGTTGTATCCAAAAAACCTCTTATTAGCATAAGGTGGCTTAGGGTAATTAGTATTATTCTCGTATTCTTGCATGTCCCTCTTCAATTTAGTCATTTTTCTGTCAATTAAGTCCTTACATTTTGTATCAATATCCATCTTTACTTTGTAGTACTTATCTTTTTCTTCCTTTATACTAAAAATTAAATCATCCTTGATAAACTTATCAAGTTCATCTATTTCTTTCTGTATTATCTCTTGTACTCTGACATTTTCCTTAATTATTAACTTTAAAATTTCCAATCCACAATTATTAAAAACTTCCAATAAATCCTTATGGAAGTCAGAGCCCACTTGTACATTATTAGTGTATCCTTAGTCCTTTTGGGACAATTTTCTTATAAATACATTCTGCAAGGTAAGCATTTTCAACACATAATACTCTATATTATAACATTAACTTGGAAATGTTGTCCATTTTGGTGGAATAAGAATCTGTATTAAGAGGTCCCTGAGGAGCTCTGTTGTCCACCTTAAAACTGTATTTGACTTTAAGCCATTCATTAGTCTCTTTGACTCTAGGGTCAAAAACAGTACCTGGTAAAACCGAACAAGGTATAGAAGCTTGAGATGGTAACGCTAAATTCCCTCCTTCAGTGTTTTCTCCGTCAGTAGGATTCAATTAATTGACATGCAAAACCCTTGGGGTAGCTCCTGGATTAAAGGTCTCACCATTCGGTTCGAGAAGGTCGCCGGCTCCAAACTTGTTGCCCATAAGCTCCCTTTTTCTCTTGCGCTTGTGCACATAAAACCCTTCGGTTCCACTTCCTGTGGTGTGTGTGACATTAGAGTTGGTTCCTACCATGGTTTGGCACAACGGAGTTAGCAGATCAATCAATTCTGTGAGCTGACCAATCAGTTTGTGTGACTGGCCCAGTTCGTCCTGCCCCTTGGTATCCGGTGCAGTATCTCTCTCCATAACCTCTCCACGAAATAAAAACGAGTAACAAAATGTAGTGAAAGCTTCCAAAAGTCACTTTTAACCAAAAAGAAAGCTGTAGGTATGAAGTGAAGACAAAACGAACTTGTAATACCCAGTATTTATTTCCACACTGTCAAAGAATCATCCACACGCTGTCACAAAATCATTGTTCCATTTATGTTGTTCTTAGAATATAATATTTCTAAATTTGTTTTCCTAAGAAACAACTTAATGTCTAGTAGAGTTTTGGTTAAATCCCCTTTAGTATAGGGAATGTATTTAAGACCTTTAGCCAAAAGGCTAAAATGATCCTTTGTTAAGGAGATATTACTAAAATTGTAGATAGAAAAGCTACCATACTTGTTATTAAAACCTTCAACAACCATCTCTTGGGTGGGTGCTGCTTCATTAGGGTTGGGGGTATATGTATCTAATATCTCCCCCTTCTCCCCCCCTCCCTCGAAAATTTCCTTTCCAATTTTCCTGTTTGTGAAAAAAACTGTCACCCCTAACTAATGGCGGGAATTCTTGATTGTATTCATAATTTTCCCACCCTTCAAACTCTTGATCAATAGGGTTAACTTTCTCCCTTTTGTTGTATCCAAAAAACCTCTTATTAGCATAAGGTGGCTTAGGGTAATTAGTATTATTCTCGTATTCTTGCATGTCCCTCTTCAATTTAGTCATTTTTCTGTCAATTAAGTCCTTACATTTCGTATCAATATCCATCCTTACTTTGTAGTACTTATCTTTTTCTTCCTTTATACTAAAAATTAAATCATCCTTGATAAACTTATCAAGTTCATCTATTTCTTTCTGTATTATCTCTTGTACTCTGACATTTTCCTTAATTATTAACTTTAAAATTTCCAATCCACAATTATTAAAAACTTCCAATAAATCTTTATGGAAGTCAGAGCCCACTTGTACATTATTAGGATATTTGTGTATCCTTAGTCCTTTTGGGACAATTTTCTTATAAATACATTCTGCAAGGTAAGCATTTTCAACACATAATACTCTATATTGTAACATTAACTTGGAAATTTTGTCTATTTTGGTGGAATAAGAATCTGTATTAAGAGGTCCCTGAGGAGCTCCGTTGTCCACCTTAAAACTGTATTTGACATTAAGCCATTCATTAGTCTCTTTGACTCTAGGGTCAAAAACAGTACCTGGTAAAACTGAACGAGGTATAGAAGCTTGAGATGGTAACGCTAAATTCCCTCCTTCAGTGTTTTCTCCGTCAATAGGATTCAATTCATTGTCGCGCAAAACCCTTGGGGTAGCTCCTGGATTAAAGGTCTCACCATTCGGTTCAAAAAGGTCGCTGGCTCCAAAATTGTTGCCCATAAGCTCCCTTTTTCTGTTGTGCTTGTGCGCATAAAACCCTTCGGTTTGTAAGTGAAATGTAAGGACTTAATTGACAGAAAAATGACTAAACTGAAGAGGGACATGCAAGAATACGAGAATAATACTAATTACCTTAAGCCACCTTATGCTAATAAGAGTTTTTTTGGATACAACAAAAGGGAGAAAGTTAATAACCCTATTGATCAAGAGTTTGAAGGGTGGGAAAATTATGAATACAATCAAGAATTCCCGCCATTAGTTAGGGATGACAGTTTTTTTCACAAACAGGAAAACTGGAAAGGAAATTTTCGAGGGGGGGGGAGGGGGAGATATTCGATACATATACCCCCAACCCTAATGAAGCAGCACCCACCCAAGAGATAGTTGTTGAAGGTTTTAATAACAAGTATGGTAGCTTTTCTATCTATAATTTTAGTAATATCTCCTTAACAAAGGATCATTTTAGCCTTTTGGCTAAGGGTCTTAAATACATTCCCTATACTAAAGGGGATTTAACCAAAACTCTACTAGACATTAAGTTGTTTCTTAGGAAAACAAATTTAGAAATATTATATTCTAAGAACAACATAAATGGAACAATGATTTTGTGACAGCGTGTGGATGATTCTTTGACAGTGTGGAAATAAATACTGGGTATTACAAGTTCGTTTTGTCTTCTTCACTTCATACCTACATCTTTCTTTTTGGTTAAAAGTGACTTTTGGAAGCTTTCACTATATTTTGTTACTACTCAGAAATAAGTTAGCCATAGCAAACACCTGAAGTTTCATCAACACATAGATTATGTTATTGCCAAAACTTATTACATTTGAATTTACTATATAGAATTAAACATTTCCTTACTCCGGAAGCTAAATTATAATTTGTTTAATTACTTTTACTGTCAAGTCCTATGTTTGTAGCCCCAGCTTTAACAAACATTCAAAAAAATCTCACTTAAACTTGAACAATGCTACAATAAAACTTGCTACCAACCACCCCAATACATTGCATCACTGTCTGGCTCTTCAGGAACTAAAACAGCTAGAACTAACCCATGCTTTACACTTCTTCAAACTAACCTAGTTCACAACATACTAAACAATCAAAATAAATATCCTGCCATTACCTACTTAATAGCAGGATACATTCCAATATGAGAACTTCCATCTCAGCAATAAAACCACTTTGCCATTTCTAAAGACAAAAATCATTTTAGTGATTCCTTGTTAACGGGAAATATTGCAAAGCTGTGGGACTCTCTGTCCAACCTGACCTCACCATCAAATCTAATGTCAAACTTCTTCAGACTAACCTAAAAACATTTTTAACTTCAACATGGAACTGCCACTGTATCAAAAGTTAATTTTAGTCATTCCCATTACCTCTAAGTACTTCCCCTACTCACTCCTCATTTCATATCTATCTCTTTCCAACCTATTATTTCCCTCTCCCTGTTTCTTTTGCCTTCAACCCTATACCTATCTAGCCTCCTTTATGCATAGTTCTTTTCTATCCTTCTAGTCTTTCTATATTCTATTATACCTTGTTTCAACTACCGACAGTCTCTAAAACAGAAGTATCCATTGACATTTATATAATACACATAGTTTTGGACTCTTAGCTTCATTTTACTTATGTTGTATATGTTATTTAGTGTATGTTTTATATATATATTCTTTTTCTATATATTGTCTGATAATGTAGTACTTTTGGCATTGTATACTTGTGGTAAGCCATGTTTGTGTGAAGCTTTTTTTCTCTAGGACTTCTCTGAAAAGGGGCAATCATCCACTAGGACATCTTGGACATCAAACAAAATAAATAAGTAAATAAATAAACAAATAAACAATCAAACACTTTCTGAATTTTGCACAGTAACTGAGGCTTCCTTTCCTCTCTCTTTTCTCTAGGTGCCTCTTCTGGGGTCCTTGCAATCTTAATGGCTGCAGTATTCCATGTGATGGCAGTCTCTGCACTGAGTACATCAGACACCATTGCAGGAGTGTCTATACAGAAGACGTACGACCTCACAAAGTACCTAGAACACCAGCTGTGTTCATTAGCTAATGCTTATGTAAGTAATAATTTGCTGAGGCTTGAAATATATATGGTGGTATTTAAATTGCATGTTATTGTGAAGGTGCGTATAAAGTATCTGTGACATGAGATGGTTAATACTGTCATAAATAAAAAACGGTCAGCAAGAGGTTGCAATCAGGACTTTTATACTTGGCAACATTTAGATAAGCATTGCAGGGTGGTTTTCTTTGTGTAGCCCTAATTAACATTTAGTGTTAGTATACTGCAAACTTCCTCATACTAGGATGTACATAGTGCTGGTGAAAGGTGAATAACTGACACAACTAAAAAATGAGCCCTTATGTTTATTCACAGGTAAAGTTATAATGTGTGACATGGGCAAAGCTTTACCTCCACTGCTAGCTTTAGTACTGTTGAAAGGTGAGGGACTAACAGAATATAAAGTGAAGTCCTATTTATCCACAAGGACAGAGTGGTGTACATATAGTTCAGTCCTCACTGTATGTGAATTTATATGGGCAAAAGAAAACTTAAGATGTTCAGCATACTACCCATTGTTACAGTCATTACTTCTTGGGATACTTTGCACACAGATAGCCCAACCAATTGCCTTAACTTCCAGTGCTGTACCCTTCCCCAAGGCTTAAGCTAACTCCCTCCTACTGCTGTATAAGGACATCTGTGGTCTAAGAGCTTTCTTGCTGCACAGTTTGTTACAGTGAATGGTCTCAGTATTATAAATCTGTTGGTTGACCTGCATCCGCAAGAGAGATAAGTACCTCTTAAGGGATTTTCTTGCCTACTGCTGCATTTTGGTATAGATATCTCATGACTAATAGTGACTTAGATCACGGATCATCTACAAAAGCAAATAACTGTGCGTGTGTAGGAAACAAATTATGCTTACGTTTGTTTGTTTTGCCTTGACAAGTATCTATATTGTGCAAGTTTCACCTTGAGGACAATAAGAAAGAGAGCTAAATCTCTCTATGAGTTCATGGTGAGAAAAGAGGTATGTACTTGTTTTCAAGCTACTATGCTATCAGCCAAGGTCTCCAGGCATCTTCCACCAAAGAAAAAGTACTGCTATAAAAAAACATGAGGAGAAATGTTGAGAGACAAGGGCATCTCACTAGATGATTCATGTCTTCCCAGTTCCAGCAGTTCTTGGTGTAGTGAGGCTGTTTCACAGCCCTTGTCTTCAGAGTTTCTGATCACTGAAATCTCTAGTGCAACTTCCCTGATGGCTACCATAATGTCATCTTTCCGTAAGTTCTACAAGACCAGTGACCCTTTCATGCATTCTGATACCAAAGCATCCTCAACACTGAAGGCTCACATCTTCGTTACCAAAGGTGAGCACTGTGTACCCATGCTCTTTATTTGTGAGAAGGTTCCCAGGGACTGGATTGAGGTCTCACTCACCTGCCTGCAACCAGAGGCCTCCAGTGTGGTTCTATCCAAAGCCAGGAGGTTAAGGATTTCCAGAAACCCCTGTTTAAATCCTGTACAAGAACCCTGATCCAAGTATGGTGTCTCTGGATTACAGTAAGGAATTTATCACAACTCCATCCAGGAACCATCTTCCCAATCACAGGGGAACAGAATATTCAACAGGATTGAGAAAAAGTTTTTTTATCGCTACTGCTCCGTCTTTCACAGTCTTGAACTGCCAGACCCACATGTTTACTTTTCAACATTTTCTGCAGAAGATGAGGGATAAGGCAGAATGGATCTCAGATATGGATCTGAAACAAGACATGCTCGAGTTATGTGACCTTTTTGCTCAGATGGCCAAGTACTCCAAGAAATATGGATATGATGGCATGAATGTGTCATGCAGGGCAGCAGCTACAGGGTCTGGAATCTGGAGATATGCCTCTGCTAAAACATGCAAAGATGGAGCTCCTTAATATACTCCTGAAAAAGGTCCTCCTCTTTGGGTGCTCTGCTGAAGGTGGAAGAAAAAAGCAAAACCATGCAATCTGTGAAAAAAAATTTTCAAGCCAAGGCACCAAAATTCAGCAGAAATTACCCAGCAAAATTTTGGACCTCATGTAATAAGCAAGACAAGAATAAGGCAAGTAAAGGAAAAAGGGCAAATTCAGAAAACAAAGGCAAGTAAAACTTAAAGAGTAGCCTTTGAGCTACCAGGGCTGTGACTTCCCAAAGGAACAGCCATAACTCAGCTGGACTGCTCCTCTTCCCTCCATCCCCACCACTAATCATACCCTAAATCTGTCCATTTTTTCCCTTTTATCCTTCTCCAGAAAGAGATGGAGGGCATTTAGCATTTTTGTTCAGAACTGGAAAAATATTACTTAGGACCAGTGGGTCCTAAACATTCTAACAAGGCTAGAAATAAGAAGTTATGTATTCACCATAACATTCTATGTTTGTTGTCTATCTCGCCTATATTCTTGCTGGTTGGATTCAGAACTGAGCATCGGTTCTGACTCGACCTAATACAAAAGCTCAAGAGCTTCCACAGGCTCAAGGTTAACCCCTATCCCATGATGCATGGGTAAGTACCACACTACTGACATGTCTGTTTGAATTGCAACTGTTCCTATCAGAAGAGAGTCCTGAAATGCCTGCAACACATACCGCACCTGCTTTCATCTCTAGGACATTGATGTGCAAGTGGCTCTCGTGTTCTCACCATAAGCCTTGGAAAGTCTTTCCCATATAATGCCCCCCCACCCAATCTGGGAAGCTTCCGTGGTCAGTACTACTGCTGGTTCTGGAAATACAAATGGGCAGTCTAAGGACAACTGTTCTGTTTGTAGCAACCAGAGACGATCCTTCTTGCATGATTCCGTAATGATTATCTGGTGTGAAACAGGAAGATCCTGCATGGACCACTGGGCAAAGAGTAACCACTGTAGAACCCTTATGTGCAGCTGTGCTAGAGGAACTAAAAGAATTGCAGCTGCCATGGTGCCCAGAACCTGTAATAAATACCTCGCTTGAACCCTTCTTTTTCACATCAAGAGCCTGATTTGATGATGAAGGGACTGAATTCTCTCGTAGGTAAGTTTTGCCACCATCTCTGTTGAATCCAGTTCTGTGCCTAAGAAAGTAATATGCTGTGAAGGTGACAAAGCAGTCTTTTTAAAGTTTATTGTAATGCTTAGCCTGGTGCAAAGAAATATTGTTTCATCCCTCACTTGCAGTAGTAGATGCTTGGTGGTGGTGGTCAGGAGCCAGTTGTCTAGGTATGGAAACACACGGAATCCCCGATGTCTCAAGTGAGCCATAACCACTGCCATGCATTTGGTGAACACTCTGGGGGCTGTAGTGAGACCAAAGGGCAGGGCTCGAAATTGGTAATGACTGGCTCCCGGATCGCCTGTCCGTTTTTATATGATAGTATGCATCTTGGAGATCTATCAAGCACATCCATTCGTCTTTCCTGAGAAAGGGAAATACAGACTGCAGTGTCACCATCTGGAACTTTGATTTCTTTACAGATTTGTTAAGTCTGCTGAGATCCAGAATGGGTCTCCAGTCCCCTGTCATTTTTGGAACTAAAAAGAACCTTGAGTAAGTTCCGGATCCAATTTGGTCTGCGGGGACCTCTTGAATGACTTGTGTATTTCTGCAGTTGCTTTGTCTCTCTGACCGGGTGGGGTGTCTGGAATGGATTGATTTACGGAAGGAGGAGTAGAAAAGAGAATGTAATAACCTCTGGAAATGACTGACTGTACCCATTTGTCTTGAGTAATTTCCAGCCAGGCATGTGGGTACAGTAACATGCGTCCCCAACTGCCTCCAGAGAAGACCAGGTGGGCCTCCTTTCAGGAGTGCTGGAAGGGCCTGCCAGAGAATGTATCTCTGTCACCCTGATTCTGGAGACCCCCTCTGCTGTGAGGTAGGCGTCTTCCATTATTACCTTCCCCTCTGCCCCTGGGTGAAGTGTCTCCATGTGCATCAGAAAAGCCTTTTTGGAACTTGCGGAACCATATTTTACTGCTTTTCTGACCTTTGGAATAAGGTCTAGATGGGGTGGAAAAGTGGACTCCAATGGCAGACAAGGTTGCTCCCTCCTGCTCGCACCTGGTCAAAGTTTCTTTCACCTTTGGTCCAAAAAGGGAAGAACCATCAAAGGTTCATCAATTGGTGAAGGAAGACCTGAGGGGTTCAGCAAAGTTGCATCCAGGAATGTCTCCTTAGGGAAATTCCTGTTGCTGCTGCTCTGCTTGCTCCATCAGATGGATATGAAATCAGTCTCATGGAGGAGATGTGAGGAAACTTCTTTTGGATCCTTATCTTCTTCTTTCAACTTTGTTTACAATTAGGAAAAAAGGAACACCAGCAAAAAGACAGCAATAAATTTGACTAATCTAACAACACTCCTAAATTTGCAAACGGTATAGAAAAAAATTCAAAAAAACAGCTCTAACACACAATGGAGCCTACTAACTACAGTCACACCATACATGAAATTTAAACCAACACACTGCAAGACTTTCAAAGGAAAGGTCCCAAAACCGCCAAAGGACGGGTTTAACTATTTTAAACACACTAGCTAAATAAAGGACAATATAAGCTACTTTAATGACAACAACAATCCTACGAGAAAACTAAGATAAGTATAGAGGGGAATCCTCTAACTTAAATGGATTCTCCAGGTAAGAAAAAACTTGCAACACGGGGAAGGTGAGCACCCCCCTAAGTTAAATTGGCCACCGAGAGCCCTCTAACTTAAATGGGGAAAACACATGCTAGAAATTACGAACGGGGGTTTCTAAATCTATCGCATACTACAGAAAAAGGTTTTATCTGAAAACTATTGTAAAATATATAATTATATACTACTTAGCCAAGGAGCCAGTCAAAAGACATCCCAGTTGCTTGAGTGGCAAATAAGATCTGCGTGACTTACCTGGTGCATCATGGAATAGGAGTTAGCCTTGAGCCAGTGGAAGGTCTCGAGCTTTTGTATTATACCGAGTTGGTTCTGAACCCAACCAGCAAGAATTGAGGTGAGATTGGACAACATAACATCTACAGTTTTATTAAGCTCCAACATGCAGTGGAATTTCTCCAGTTACATACAACCAGCTCAATCTGGTGCATCCTGTACTGAGTGATATGTTGGAGTAAAAGGCCACAGAAAGTGTACTGAGAAGAGAGGAGAGCAAAAGCACAAGCTTTTACTCCAAAGTGCATCTGGTACCAAGAAAAGAGTGCAACTGGAGACCCATAATGGACCTATTCCATTTAAACAAGTTCCTCATCATTCAAAAGTTTAAAATACTAATGCTCCAAAGCCTTTTCCCAACCCTATTTCCTCAAGCCCTTATTGTCACACTAGATCTAAAGATTGCTCACCTCTTCCACTGCCAAATACCACAAAAGTTCTAAAGGTTTGCAGCAGGGGAGAATACTGCCAGTTCACATCCTTGCCCTTTGGCATGTCTACTGCCACTCAGAGTCTTTACCCAATGCCTGGCTCCAGTAATAGCCTTCTGCAGGTCAAAGGGCATTAACATTTACCCTTACCTGGATGACTATCTCATTTAAGTAGATTTTCTGGTGGTGACATGCAAGGATCTAGCATGAATCACTTCAGGGATCTGGGCCTCTCAGGCAGTCTGAAGAAGTCCAGCCTTGCTCTTACAAGAAGCATGCTTTTCCTTGGTGTACGTCTGAATATGGACCTTCCTTCCAGAGGACAAGATTTCCTCTGACCTTTTACATACAGAATATCCTACACTGGGAGGAGACAGCAGCTAAAAAGTTTCTCAGATTGCTAGGGTATATGACATCTTACACGCTGATGGTACCACTAACCTGTTTGCACATGATAAAGCTGCAATGGTACTTCAGTAGCATGTGATGTCTGGAACATCTGAAAACCAAGGTTAATCTCCTCCCTTGAATCAGGAAACAGATCTCATAGTGAAAATGGCAGCTCCAACCCAGTCTGTATTTGCCATTCAGAGCAGTTCAGGCCACTATGACACTAACAACAGAAGCCTCAGATCTGGCCTTGGAGGCCCACGTGGGAACAATTCCATGTTCTGGGAACGTTGGACCAAAACATGAGGAAAAAGCATATAAAGAAATAGATGTTATTTTAACATTCAAAGCCTTCAGCCACACTTTGGGAAAAGAGGTCCACCAGATCATGACAAACAACATGACTGTAATGAGATACGTCAATAAACAGGGAAGGAACCATTTTTATCTGCTATGCAGACTGACTATGTAAATGTGGGAAATAGTCCTAAGGGTTGGCATAACTCTGAAAGAAGCACACATTCCTTCTCAAGAAATTGTGTTGGCAAATAGGTTGAGATGATCCCAAATAGACTTTCACAAATGGATGATGAGCATGCATGTCTTCCTGGAGCTGATCAGGATGCAGGGTATAACAGAAATAGACATTTTTGCTTCACCTCAGAAAAGAGAACTGAGCAAGTTCAATTACAGGACATTAACTCCAGCAGCCTAAAAGATAGATGCATTCTTCCTCAAATGGATAGGTCTGTTTCTTTATGCCTTCCCTCATATACTCATAATTACCAGGGTAGTAACAAAAATGAAAAAGAAGAGGCCAAAAGTCATTGTAGTAGTTCGCTCTTGGCCAGGACAACACTGGCTTTTTCTCCTACACAGCCTAGCAAGGAAAAAGTAGAAAGTGTTGCCTCAGCAGGTGAACCTCCTCACATAAAACAAAGGGTCCCTTTCTGCACACCAATGTGGACACTCTAAGGCTGACAGCTTGGATGATTTAACTCCAATTTTAGCTAAGCACATGTATTTGGAGAACGTACTAAACATTATGAAGGAGATTAAGAAACCAAACACAAGGAAATCATATATAACAAAGTTAAAAGATTCTCCCTTTGGTTCCTATCCAGAGACCAAGACCCAAGTAAGGCAATGGTCCTAGATTACCACAAAAACCTTTACAAAATTAGATTGTCTTCTTATGTGTCTTTAAAGATCATGCTTCTGCTATCTCAGCCTACCTGGGCATGGACCTCCCTCTTTACTCTTGTGCCTTTGGTAAACAATTTAAAATGGGTTTTGCATCTTTGAGGTCCTAGAAAACAGATTGTTGAACCATGGGATCTTAACTATATTTTACAGAAACTGACCTTAGGTACATTTGAACTAGGTGCTTCTGCACCCCTGCAGTTTTTATTTTAGAAAATAACTGATCCCGGGAACTATCACCCTATTAGCCTGACGAGCCTAGTCTGTAAGCCCATGTAACATGTCATCATGGAACTCATAAACAAAGGCATTGGTAACCTCTGGACCCCACCCAGTTCGAGTTTGTGAAAGGCAGATCATGCCTCCTGAACCTGATCGACTTTTCTGAAGTGGTCAACAAAGCTGTAGACAAAGGTAAGGTGGTTCACACAGCCTATTTTATATGTTCATAGGTTGGTACTAGGCTATCAGCCCTAGGGCCTATACAAGCCTAGCCATAACAATTCCCTGGCTATTTCTTCTCATACTATTTACTTCCCTGGACCCCTGTCTAGCAGGGTGACTGACGTGATCCCCGGGGTAAATTTCCTTTCTCCCATCCAATCATCAAGGTTCCTTTTGAAGATGGCCAAAGAGGCGCTCTGCTTGACATGTATGGGTAGTCTGTTTCAGAGTCTGGGGAGTCTCTGGGTCAGGAACCTATCCCTCCAGCATGTTTTGTTTATTGTAATGACAAGATTTAGATCCCTGGAGCATGTGGCTCTGAGGGATTGGGATTTCTTTTAAGTGTAGCATGTCTAACTGCTCTGGGTTTGACATGGCCTTGTATGTTAAGCAGAGATCACCTCGGAGTAGACGATATGCGACAGAGTATAGATGGAGTTTTTTAAGGCGGTCAGCATAGGACATCTGCTTTAGGCTTGTGATTATTTTAATGAGGTATTTCTGCGGCCTCTCCAGTTGTTGCAGAAGTCTTGAGAGGTACATACCAAATGGGGCATTGTATTTATAATGAGTCTAATGAGGGATGAGTACAGTGGGACAATGACCTCCTTTTTTCTGGATGAAAAGCCCTTAGTGATGAGGTGTGACACATAGAAGGATTTCCTGACTGTTGTGGTGATGTGGTTACTGAAGGTGAGACCACTGTCCACCTGTGTCCCTAAGTTTTTTATCACACTTTTGGTGTTTAGTGTACTGCCACCTATGTGATAATTCACGGGTACATGTTTTTTCCTAAAAGGGGATAACTATACATTTCTTGGCATTGAGCTTGAGCCCATGGCTCTGGCACCAAGCATCTGTTTCTGTTAGGCCCTTTAGTACAGTATCCACATCATTTGGGGATTCAGTAATGGCTTCCAGTTTGCAGTCATCTGCGAACTTTGTTAGCCAGAGTCCCTTAGTGCTGGCCTGTACTTCAGAGAAGTAGATGCCCAACAAGAGAGGTCCCGGGACTGAACCCTGAGGTACTCCACTTGACATTTGTCTGGAGCTGGATTTGGAGTCAGCTACTTTTACAGTGTGGGTTCTGTCAGTAAGCCAATTGGCAACCCATCAAGTGATGTAGGGATTAATGCCCAGCTTAGTAAGTTTATCTATGATTCCAGAGTGGGGGATGGTGTCAAAGGCCTTGGCGAGGTCCAGATAGGCTGTGTAGACTGTCTTACCCTCATCCACTGCTCTGGAGACTGATTCAAAGAAGTCAATAATGTTCAGGAGACATGATCGGCCCTTCACGAACCCAAACTGGGTGGGGTCCAGTGGTTTAAGGTTGCCAATGTCTTTGTTTATACGTTCCATGATAATACATTCCATGGCCTTGCAGATCAGGCTTGTCAGACTGATGGGGTGGTAGTTCCTGGGATCCAAGGTGGATCCCCCCTTGTGGAGTGGGATAACTGTAGCCAAGGTTTTCCACACCATCCCCCATTCTGGAATTATAGCTAAACTCACTAAACTAGGTATAAATCCCTATGTCACAAGATGGGTTGCCAACTGGCTCACTGACAGAACCCACACTGTAAAAGTTGCAGACTCCAAATCTGACTTCAATTCAGTGAGAAGTTGAGTACCACACGGTTCAGTCCTGGGACCTCTCCTGTTTGGTATCGACTTCTCTGAAGTACAGGCTAACACAGAAGCCCTTTGGCTAATAAAGTTCACCGATGACTGCAAACTAGGAGCCATAGTCGAGTCCCCAAATGATGTGGACATCCTACAGAAGGGCCTCACTGAGATAGATGCCTGGTATCAGAGCCATGGCCTCAAGCTCAATGCCAAAAAGTGCATCGTCATCCCCTTTCGTAAAAACTCTGTACTCATGAACTACCACATAGGCGGCAGTCTACTTAATGCCGAATGTGTGATAAGAGACCTTGGGACCCAGGTGGACAGTAGTCTCTCCTTTGATAATCACATCGCCAGAGTAGTCAGGAACTCCTTCTACGTGGCACACCATCACAAAAGGGTTCTCATCCAAGAAAAAAGAGCTCATTGTTCCCCTTTACTCAATACTCATTGGACCCATTATAGAGTGCAACACCCCTTTTAGAATGTAACTCACAAGACATCTGCAGCAGCTGGAAAGGCCACAGAAGTACCTCACAAAGAGGATTACTGGCCTCAAACAAATGCCCTGCACTGACCGTCTCAAAAAACTCCTGCTTTACTCCATAGCATATCGTCTACTCCGAGGTGATCTCTGCCTAACATATAAAGCTATGTTAAATCCAGAGCTGTTGGTCATGCTACACCTAAAGAAATCCCAATCCCTCTGAGCTACACGCTCTAGGGACCTAAACTTTGTCACCACAATAAACAGGACATGCTGGAGGGATAGATTTCTGACCCAGAGACTTCCCATACTCTGAAACAAGCTACCCATCTATGTCAAGCAAAGCTTCTCATTAGCATTCTTCAAGAAAAATCTTGATGAGTGGATGGGAAATAGTAAATACACCCCAGGGATCACTTCTGTGGCTCTGCTCGACAGGGGCACAGGAAAATAACTTTCTTGGGTGGCATAAGCCAGGGAACTTTGTTGGCTAGGCTTACTTAGGCCCTTGGGCTGATAGCCTAGTACCTACCTATGAACCTATGAACTGTTATTGGTACCTGTCACTTCTGCTAGAGAAGTCTCAGAACTAGAAACAATGATGTGTATTGAATCCTTCTTAGTCTTCATCAGGGCAGTGTATCCATTAATACCAATCTTTCTTTTATGCCTAAAGTCACTGCACAGTTCTCCCTGAGTCAAGCCATCCACTTACCTGTACTCTTCCCTAACCATCAAAACAAGAGATAGAAAACCTTTCATTCCATGGACATGCATAAATAACTGAGATTTTACTTTGACAGAACTAGACAGCTGAGGTTTTACTTAGAACTAAAGAGTTTAGAATGACTGACCAGTTATTTGTCTCTTTGGCAAAGGGAAAAGAAGAGAACTATACAACAAACTCTTTTCAAATGGTTTGCATTGTTGCTTTTCATATTGATATTGTGCTCATGGTAACACTGCCCCTGGGCATCTCAAAGTTCATTCTATTACAGCCAATGCAATGACTGCAACATTCTTCAGACAGGTCAGCACTCAATCATTCATAGATGCTGTGAATTGGCTCTCAGTCTCTAGAACTAGGGCTGAGTTTGCCTCTAGAATTCCATGAGACTTACTTCTTTTTGTCAACCACCCCCTGCAATTTTTTTGCTTTGTAAATCTCCCCAAAAAGTAATGACTACAACAATGAATAGGATGATGAACAGTTATGTTATGCACTTACCATAAATGCAGATGCTCAGGTATATTCACTGCTGCAGTCAGGTTTCCCTTCCAACTTCTTTTTTCCTGCCTGCTATGGTTGGAGTGGCTTCCCATTTAATCTAAAAAAAGAAGTTATGTACACACCATAACATTCCATGTTTGTTGTCTGTCTTGCCTTCATTCTTACTGGTTGGGTTCCGAACCAATCCTTAGTTCTGAACTGGCCTTATACTAAAGCTTGAGGTCTTCCACTGGCTCGTGGTTGTATCCCTATCCCATCATGCTGTAGTGAAGCTCCCCAGATCTTGTTTGCTGATAACCGTAGGTATCTAAGCTACTATCAAGACATCTTATGAAGACAATGAAGATAACATCTTATGAAGACAGTGAAGAAGGTCAGAGACACACTTGCCAAAGAAAGAACCTCTTTGTTCTCCAGGAGCCATAGGTAGGGAGAAGGAGGGTGGATGTAAGAATGAAGGCGAGATGGACAACAAACATGGAACGTTATGGTGAGTACATAACTTCTTTATGTTATGTTGTCCTATCTCGTCTTCATTCTTACTGGTTGGGACAGCGTCCCTAGCACCATATTTCTTGGGTGGCTCACAGGAGTATATTCTTCAGGACAGTGGACCCAAAGGAGGCCCTGTCCCTGGAGGCCAAATCTACTTTGTAATGAGTGATAAAGGTATGAGGCGTTGCCCAAGTCGCAGCAGCACAAACGTTATTTATTTTATTTTATTTATTTATTTATCAAGTGACAGTCTAGCTCGAAAGGCAGAAGAGGTTACCATGGCTCTTGTAGAATGCCCTTTGACTTTAAAAGGGAGATCTTTGTTATTAGAATTATATATAAAAGTAATACAATCTGACAGACATTTTGAAAGTGTGACCTTAGATATAGGGGCACCTTTCTTTGCTTCTGAAAATGGCACAAATAACTGATCAGATTTCCTGAAGTCCTTTGTCCTATATAAGTAAAAGCATAATTGTCTATGTACATCCAGTTGGTGAAGCTTATATTCTGCCTTGTTTCCATGGTTTGGGAAAAAAACGGTAACTCTATGGACTGATTTAGGTTAGACTCTGAGCATACTTTTGGCAGGAAGGATGGGTTTGTTCGAAGGGATACTCTATCTTTGTGAAAAAGCATATATGGTGGCTTGATCGATAATGCTTGCAGTTCTGAAACTCTTCTAGTAGAAGTGATGGCACTCAACATACTTGTTTTCCATGTTAAAAATTTTAGATCACACAATGACGCAGGTTTAAAGGGGTAAGGATAAAATAGGACAGAACAAAGTTTAGGTCCCATGGTGGCAGGGGTGTTTTTACGAGTGGTATTAACATGTTAGTACCCTTCAGGAAGGCTTTGCATAGTTTGTGGGACATCAAGTTAGGGGCGAAATCGCTTATATGGAAATTAGATATTGCTACTAAATGTACACAAATGGTAGTTGCAGCTGCACCTTCATTAAATTGTTTTGCCAGAAATTCGAGAATTGAAGTTATAGGAGCAGAAAAGGGGTCAATGTGTTTTGTCAATGCCCAGGAAGAAAACCTTTTCCATTTACAGATATATCATTTTCTCATTGAGGCCTTATGAGAAGAGAACAAGATATGTTTGACCAAATTAGGGAGGTTAGAAAGCCTGGCTATAACTGGAAATGGAGCAGCCAAGCTGTCAATTTGAGGGCTTGAAGACAAGGGTGGAGCGTTACGGACGTATGAGTCAGACGGTCTGGAAGTGGGTCCAGAACCCATGGCTCCTCCTGAAGATGAGGCCAAAGGAAGGGGAACCAAATCTGACGAGGCCTGTATGGGGCAATGAAAATCAGCTTGCTTCCCAATGAGCAGGCTTTCTGGAGAACCTTGGGTATTAGAGGAAAGGGAGAGAAGGCATAAAGAAGTCCTGAGGGCCAATTGTGTACAAGTGCATCCCTTGGTGACTACCCTGGAGGGGAGATCAGGGCAAAATAGCTGCTGCATTTGGCTTTCATGGATGTGGCGAAAAGGTCGCAGCAAGACTGGCCCCATTTTTGGAAGATCATCTTCGCTACCTCTTGTTTTAGGGACCACTCATGAGGCAAGAGAATTGCTCTGCTGAGTTTGTCTGCTATCACGCTGGATTTCCCCAGGATGTGCATTGCTATCAGAAAGCTTTGGGAAGAGATCGCCACTGCCACACTCTGAGGGCCTCTCGACAAAGGAGGTAAGACCTGGTCCCTCCTTGTTTGTTCATATACCAGACAACCGACATGTTGTCTGTCTGTATTGCAATTGTACCCAGTGGGAGAGAGTTCTGGAGTGCCTGCAACATCAAAAACACTGCTCTCATCTCTAGGCTATTCATGTGCAAGTGGGCCTCATGATCCTGCCAAGTGCCTTGGATTGTCCTTCCCAGATAACCCCCCCCCTCCCAATTTGGGAGGCATCCGTGGTCACTGTGGCCATAGGCTGTGGGGAAAGAAAGGATTGACCTGATGTCACATGACTGGAGTGAAGCCATCAGTGAAAGTCCTTCTTGCAGGACTTTGTGAGACATGGGTAGTTTGTGCAAAGACCACTGGGTGAGTAGCAGCCACTGTAGAATTCTCATGTGCATGCGTGCTAGTGGAACTAAACTTATCTCTGCTGCCATGGTTCCCAAGATTTTCAAAACTGTCCTTGCCTGTACTGTTGTTTTGGAGAGAAGGTGGGAGACTTGCTGTCTCAGAACTAAGACTCTTTCTGCAGGAAGTTTTGCCATCATGTTCATTGTATCTAGATCTATAAACACAATACGTTGCGATGGCATCAAGGCAGATGTTTCGTAATTTATTGCGATTCCCAGGTGAGAGCAGAGAGAGAGAATGGTTTCTCTTGATTCCAGTAGTAGATGCTTGGTGGTGGCAGTTAGGAGAAAGCCATCTATATACAGAAACACTCAGAATCCTAGACATCTCAGGTGAGCCGTGACTACTGCCATGCATTTGGTGAACACTCTGGGGGCTATAGTGAGACCAAATGGCAGAGCTCAAAACTGGTAATGACTGGCTCACAGCTGGAAGAGCAGATGACTCCTGGATGGCCTGTCTATCTTTATATGGTAGTATGAATCCTGGAGGTCTATAGAGCACATTCGATTGTCTTTTCCCAAAAAGGGAAGAATTGACTGCAGTGTTATCATCTGGAACTTGGTCTTTTTTACTGATCCGTTTAATCTGCTGAGATCCTAAATTGGTCTCCAGTCCCATGTTCTTTTTGGCACTAAAAAGAATCTTGAGTAAGTTCTGGATCCTGTTTGGTCTACAGGGACTCTTTGGATGACTCTTTTGTCTAGCATTTGAATTTCTAAAGTTGCTTGATCCCTTTGACTGGGTGGAATATTTGAGGTTTTCTTTATGCTTGGGACGGGAAGAGAACAGGGTATGGATTATCCTCCGGATATGATACTTTGTACCCACTTGCCTTTTGTTATTTTCAGGCAGGCTTTTAGGTGCAAAGATAATCAACCCCCGACTGTCTCCAGAGATGGACAGATGGGCCTCCCTTCAGGAACGCTGAAAGGGCCTACCATGGAAAGAATCCCTGTTGCCCTGGTTTTGCAGACCCCCTCTGCCATGTGGATGGCATCTTCCATTAGAACTTCCCCCTCTGCCCCTAAGGGAAGAGTCACAACAGCCCTAAGGGAAGAGTCACAACATGTGTCCTGAAAAACTCCCTGGGATTTATGGAACCACACACACCCCCCCCCCTGGCCTTTTGGATAAGGTCTAGAAGGTACAGAAAAACAGACTCCTATGGCAGAGAGAGTTTTTCCTTCTTGTTCACACCTGGTTAGCATCTATTTAACTTTTGGCCTGAACAAGGATGAGCCATCAAATGGGGCATTAATAAAGTAAAATTTGAAAGGTTCCACAAAGTCCCATAAGCGCATCCAGGAATGTCTCCTTAGGGAAATTCCTGAACCCGCTGCTCTGCTCGCTGCATCTGCTGCATAAGAAATGAGCCTCATGGAGGAGTTGACCACAGAATTTAAGGCGCAGAGCTGAGGGGAAACCTTGTCTGATACCCCTCCAGCTACTGTACCTTGGAGAGTATTTTGTAGCTCCTTTAGGAGATCTCTTTGTAGCCTTGTAAAATGCGTCAGATAGTTCAGCGATCTGAATGCAAACATCACTGAAGCAAACATGTGCTTCCCGTATCTGTCCATCATACACGACTCCTTGTTTGGTGGATGGACAGACGAAGATGTTTCAGAAAGTTCATTTTTTGGTGGCTACTGCCACAAACAGCTTCTAAAGGGACACCCTTACTCAGAAAGTCTTTATCTGAAGGGGATGTGATGAACTTATTTGACCTCCTAGGGACAGGCTCTACTGTATCTGGAGACTTCCACGCCTTTCGACTAACTAGTTCCATAAGTTCGTTGAAATTGAGACACCCAAGTGGCTGAAGGGTGAGATCCAAAGGCCTTCAGGTAAACAGACTCCTCATCAGAAGGGTTGTTAGGCTTCCAGCTGCCACTCTGCTTAAGGATTTCTAGGACGTCTGCTAAGAAGACATCCTCAGAGGGCGATCATGGGGACCGTTCTGACTCAACGAGGTCTGTGTCAGAGGTGACTGACTCCTCTGGGGAGTTCAAATGCTTCCTCTTGCAGAGTTTCTTATAAGGGACCTCTTCAGAACCATATTCTGGACAGTTTTCTGAAGAGAGGGGTTCACCTGATAGGGTACCCTGAGACCTAGGGTCTCCACTGGTTTGTGGATGGTGTGGTGCAGAGATGGACACCAGCGCCTTAGGGGAAGGAATGTCGGAACCCCTGAGTGGAGATGTCTGAGGAAACAGCACCCTCCTCATCCGCTCGAAAGCCCCCCTCCCCTGATCCAAAGATACCTTCAGCTCTAAAGAACCAGAAGAAATCCCCCAAACCAAGGGGGTTGGCTCCAAAGCCAATGTAGGAGCCCAGCTCATCCACACCAAAGCCCCGAGAGGTAAGTTTGGATCTGACAAATGTCCACTCCGACTCCCCTCCCTGGACCTGACCAGAGAGCATCAGCTCCTAGACTCCTCGGAAGGAACAGAGGATGTTGGATTAGACATCGGTTCCGAAGATGCCAGGATGGTTCTCGGCACCGATGGCTCCACAACAGTCAGTTCCAAGCATCCCCGGGTCAGCTTGGAGGAGGAATTGGTGTCGGTGGGATAGCCTTGGCTGGTTCCGAATCCCTGTGGGTTGGAGCTGAAAGGAGTTTGGCCAGTCTTTAGAAGCCTGTGCACAACCCTATCCACATCATCATCCAAAAGACTCCTGGAGGACTTGGAGGAGAGAGTAGGGGATCTGACTAACTGCAAAATAGGTGACCTCAGAACAGGAATAACTAGCACCAATTCTGGCGACTAGCTCTTGAGTTCAAACTCCACAGGCACCAAAATAGCCATCGCTGATGAAGCAGATTTTGTTGGTTCCGAAACAGTCAGAGCCGGAGATACAATTTTGCTTAATTTTTTAACAGGCTACAATTGCCCCGAAGAGGAAAAAGATCTTTGAGTGGATTTGTCCAATTTAGATGAAGGTGATTTAGCTAATCCTGAAGTGCCTGAACCTTCTTCTATACCTTCCTGGAAGGAGGACTTCAATAAGCCTCTCACAATTAGCTTGTTTTTTCACTGTAGCAGTACTCTAGACCTGAATGAGTGACATATCGAACATGACTGCTGAAGATGTACTGCTCCCAAGCAATAGACACAAACAGTATGGGAGTCTGTTATCGACATCTTCTGGCTGCATTTACTACACTTTTTAAAGCCAAAGGCTTAGTTTCCTTATGCTCCTTGGACATGTTTAAAATCACACACACACACACACACACACACACACACACACACACACACACATGCAAAACAGTAGCTACAACTACTAAACCCCTGCAGTATAATATATAAAATATCAAACTTTTTTTTTAGAAACTTCAACCAAGAAGAGAAGGAAAACAAATTGGGTTGCCCTCTAACTAAAAACAGGTAGCGACAGCCCTCTAACTTAAACGGGCTAATGCCCCTTTTATTTAAGCAGTAGGAAAACTATTAACAATAAACAATAACAAGATGCCCGCTAACTAAAACAGGAAGTGACAGCCCTCTAACTTAAATGGGCTGAAGCCTTTCTGTTTTTCTCTAACAACAGTAATTGTAGGAAAAATTAACTGGGACATGGAGAAACAAAGCCTAATGAAAAAAAACAATGGCCAGAAGCAACAACACAGCAACAAATATTCTTAACTAACTACAATACCTACAAGAAAAGTAAACACTAACTTTGTTTTAAAGGAGAACAAGAACATTTTTTGAGGAAAAAAAGAATAACAACATTAATAAAGGTAATAAAGGTTAGTTCACTTAGCCAGAGCCAAGATGGTAGCCTCCGATCTGTTTGGTGGCAAATAAGATCTGGGGAGCGTCACTAGAGCATGATGGGATAGGGTTACAGCCAAGAGCCAGTGGAAAACCTTAAGCTTTAGTATACAGCCTTGGTTCTGAACCCAACCAGTAAGAATGAAGTTGAGATAGGACAACATAACATTATATATTTCCTCTCATTTCCCTATCAGGCCCCCCTCTCTCTTTAACCTTGCTTTTCTTCATAAAGTAGGAGAATAAGGACCTTTGGGGTGGACCTCTGGCATAGTGAATTGCTCTCTTCTGATCTACTAGGGCTTTGGCTCCAGGATTTTCTCACCTTGTTTGACCAGGGGGAAAAAAAAATATCAGAAGATGGTGTCTTATACCACCAAGGCATTTATGTGACAGTAGGAGGGACTCAGTCAAAGTGTTGGGGGAAGATACAGTTCTGGAACTCAGGCTAGACAGTAGGGCTACCTGTGGGCAGGACATTCCAAGAAATAGTGACTGCAATAGTGAATGCTCTTGAACAATTACATTTATGGTAAATTCCTAAAACAACTGTAACTTCTCTGTCAGCTACAGGAACGTAAAGAGTTTGAGAAATGAACACTATAGGTTCATAAGTACTAGGCTATCTGCCCAAGGGCATTTATAAGCCTAGCCAGAATGTGTTGGCTTTCGCCACCCCTTAGATTAGTTCCCTGTGCCTTTGTCCAGCAGAGCCATTAGTTCCCTGCACCACTGTCCAGCAGAGCCACTGCAGTGATCCCCAGGGTAAATTTTCTGTTTCCCATCCACCCGTCAAGGTTTCTCTTGAAGAGTGTTAGTGAGGGGCTCTGCCTGATGTACATTGGAATCCTGTTCCAAAGCATGGGGAGTCTCTGGGACAGGAATCTATCCCTCCAGCATGTCCTATTTATCGTTGTGGTGAGGCTTATATCTCTAGAGTGTGTGGCTCTCCGGGATTATTTTTTTTTTAGGTGAAGCATGTCCATCAATTCTGGGCTGGATATGGCCTTGTATGTCAGGCAAAGATCACCTCTGAGTAAGCAGTATGCAACCGAATACAGCTGGAGTTTCTTGAGTCGGGCTGCATATGGCATCTGTTTGAGGTCAGTAATCCTCTTAGTGAGGTACTTTTGTGGTCTTTCCAGCTGTTGCAGGTGTCTTGTAAGGTACATCCCAAATGGGGCATTGTATTCTATGATGGGTCTAACGCGAACCCTTTTGTGATTAGGTGGGCCACATAGAAGGATTTTCTAACCACCTTGGCAATATGATTATCAAAGGAGAGATTACTATCTACTTGGGTCCACAGATGCCTTATTACATCTTCTGTATTTAGGGGACTACCACCTATGTGGTAGTTCGCGGGTACTTTACTTTTTCCAAAGGGGATGACTATGTACTTTTTGGCATATAGCTTGAGGCCATGATTTTGATACCAGGTATCCGTCTCAGTGAGACCCTTCTGGAGGGTGTCCGTATCAGCTGGAGAATCAATTATGGCCCCTAGTTTGCAGTCATCTGCAAACTTGGTCAGCCATAGTCCTCCTATACTTGCCTGTACCACTGAGAAGTATATACCGAACAGGAGGGGTCCTAGGACTGAGCCCTGGGGGATGCCACTTGTAACCGGTTTAGAGTTGGACATAGAGCCTGCAACTCTCACCATGTGGGTTCTATCCATGAGCCAATTGGCAACCCATCTCGTGACGTAGGGGTTTATGTTCAAGCTGGTGAGCTTGTCTATAATACTAGAATGGGGAATGGTGTCAAAAGCCTTTGCGAGGTCCAGGTAGGCTGTGTGGACCTCCTTTTCCTCGTATAATGCCTTGGTAACTGTCTAAAAGAAGTTCACCCGGTTTAGCAGGCATGATCTGCCCTTAACAAAGCCAAAGTGGTTAGCGTCCAAGGTTTGGAGGTTTGAAATGTCTCTGTTAATGAGTTCCATGATGATGTGCTCCATAGCCTTGCAGACCAGGCTATTCAGGCTTATAGGGTGATAGTTCCTGGGGTCCATTGTGGCTCCACCTTTGTGGAGTGGGATAACTGTTGCTGTGCACCACTCTGTGGGCATGTAGCCTGTAGAGAGGCTGAGTTTGAACAGTGTGTATAGGTGAGGGGTTAGTTCATTTTGGAGCTCTTGTACGTCACAGCCTGGGACACCGTCCGGTCCCACTGAAGCTGTGTTTTTGGCTTTGGATAGGGCTGTTTTAACCTGTGTATCGGTGACTGACTGGGCCCTACATTCTTCCGGTATGGTTATGGGCCCTTTAGGAGTTGAGAGGGGGTGAAGTTTGCACTAAACCTGTCTGCCAGAATGTTGGCAATATCAGTAGGTTCAGTGTATTTTGTGCCATTCTGCACTAACTCAGAGCAAATCTGAGAGTTTCTACTTAGGTTCTTGACATAGCTAAAGAATGCTTTGTGGTTATCTTTGGAGTCATTGCCAATTTTTCTTTCGAAACTAGTCTTGGATAATTTAGTGAGGGATCATAGTTTCTTGCTGATACTGATCAGGGGTGTCTTTCCTTCTTGGGATTTTACTCTTTTCTATACTAGTTTCCTCATTCTGTTGTATAGCTTGTTTATGGCAGGAGTCCGCCAGACTGGTTTCCTTTTCTTGGAGGAGTAAGTCTTCGTTTTACTTGGGGTAGCACGATCCATGCATTCCTGCAGATGCTCATAGAGTGCCTCTGTAAAGGTTTCAGCAGCTTGGACAACACTGTCCTTTAGCATGGGGGCTGTGAACCTTTCCACCTCAGTCTTAAGTAACGTGAAGTTTGATTTTGAAATTTTTTTCACGGTGGTTTCCTTGATTGGGGGTGGGGGCGGAATGTGGATATCCAGAGTGATTAGTCTATGGTCTGATCTAACCAGCAAGGGGTTGACCTTCGGTGTGGAACACCGGTCGCCCATGCTGGTGATGACCAGGTCCAATATGTTGTTCCCTCTGGTGGGGGTGTTGACCAGTTGATCCCTGGCATTCGAGTTTATAAATTCTCAGAAGTGTTGAGCAAGGGAGTTAGTACTTGAGTAGTTCCCCCAGTTTATGTTTGGGTAATTAAAATCACCCAATATTAGGGTGTTTGGTAGGATCGTCATATTTCCCAGTGTCTCCAGAAATGCGGAATGGGGGTCCTGGGTCATGATGGGTGATCTGTAGCAAGCTACAATTTGGATTGCAGTTTTGCCCGTTGTTAGTTGCACATGGATAATCTCTGATGCATTGTGCTGCACCACTAACCTGGAGGTGTGGGTATCCTTGATGAATATGGATACACACCCACCTTTTGTGTTTCGGTCCTGGTTCTGTGGCCAAAAGGTATGGTATGAGTTATAGCCTAGTAGTGCTGGGGTGCTCTCAGGAGCCTTAAACCAGGTTTCTGTTACTGCACAGATGTCGATGTTCTCCATACTGAGGAGTGCCTCGAGTGCATGCATTTTGAGATTTAGACTTCTGGTGTTGAGTAGCATTACCCTCAGTTTTTGGTTACTTGTGCTATTTATGGTGGTGGGTTTGTCTTTTGAGCCTTGCCTATAAAAGGCACTATGGGGGTGGCAAGAGCCTTGGCCAGTATTCAAAAGCCTAAGGGTGACAGGTGCAAGCCATCTCTTGCAAAGCAACGTGGCTTGTCGAGCATGTCATCCCAGGTGGACAGATACTGGATCCCCTTTGAATGACACCAAAAAATTAGCCAATTGTTGAAATTGATCATTTTTCCTTTATACTGTGGCATCATTCTTGGTGAGGGCAGGATGCTACTCAGGGTCAGGGTCATACTGGCCTGGGTTACATGATCAGAGAGCTCTTCCATGTCTCTTTTCATGTAGTCCAGGGAGGTACATCTGAGGTTATTCACACCAACATGGACAATGACAGAGTCAGATTTGTACTTGTTCTGGAGTGACCTGAGGGCTTGTGTTATGTGGCGGATCCTGGCGCCGACAGGCAGCTAACTGTAACTTTCTCCTTGTCCAGCCTAGTTAGTGGGACATCAGTGTGCCTGACTATAGAGTTGCCTATTACTAGTGTGTTGGGTATGCTATTTTGCCTTAAGGGCTATGATTGCATGGCACACTGATTATGTGAAGTATGTGTTTCATGGTTGGTGATGGGGTGTGGAAGTTGCTTGGATGTCTGCTTTGGAGGTCCCTGTTGCTTTTGCAGATTTTTATTTAGAGCCTCCAAGTATCTTTTCATGTATTCATGTGTGTTATTTGCCGGTGTTGGTTTATCAGGTCTATGTGAGACTGGTGGTGTGTTGCAAGTATTACCCTTCTCCTCTTGACTGTCAGTTCCAGTCTTGGGTTGAGAAAGCTTTGCCTCCAGTTTGGCTGTATAATTGCATCTCTCGCATATATTAGTGTTTGGTGGTAGGAGGAGAGGGTTGTCTGTGTACATGAGGCAGTTGTAACATTGCCTCAAAATGCCCAGATTCACCAGTTGGACTGGAGAGTAAACCAGAAACTGCCCTTTGGACATGCCTGAATACGTATAGTAAGCTGTTTTTCTGATTGGCTGGTGGAGATGAATAGAGAGCCTTGTCCTTCTGGACAGTATGGGGGGGGGTCTAGTGCAAGGGTTAATTAGTGCTTGCTATGAATTTTAAGCATGTGCTTGACTGTGAACTTAATGGTTTGAATTCTAAAGTTGAAGGTTTGTCTAGTTCCAAGAGAAAAATTAAAGAGTAGATTTCGTGGAGCTGAGAATAGTTTAACTCTAGCTAACCGGCACTGCCCGGAGCGCAAAACCGCGCAAATGCAGTTTTTATAGCAGGGAAGTGAAAGAGATAGAAATTAGCCCAAAATGGCTGATAAACTACTAACTTCTGGGCTGAAACCACTCCTCCAGGGACAGATAGGCTGCTCAAAGCTCCCCCTCTCTCACAGGTGAACAGAGAAATTCCTTCTATCCAAGTAAGGTATGGGCAACACAGAAACTTGTAACACAGCCCAGGATTCAGCAATAATCTGAAAACTGGACGATACTAATTCAGAAAGGTGGGAAAATTGTATATTTATTTGTTTTTTTTTTTCAGAAAATAGAGCAGATACAATCAAAACAACACTTTAAATGCACAGAAAAGGCTATCTCACTTTAGTGTGTAGCCTACAACAGTTAAACAGATTATTTAAACACAAAAATGACTTAATTCAAGTGCAGGCACCAAATAAGTACAATATGTAGCAATAACAAAATTTTTAAATCACAAATTCGCTAAAAAATGGTGTTTTAGGCGGAATTAGTTAAGACAGCAAGAAAAGCAGAAAAATTATACTTAATCACTCCAAAGTCTCTCTTTTGTCTCTCTGCTGCTGTAGACTCTGCAGAACACCTGGAAGGCACTTGCTGAGTGGAATACAAGTGCAAAAACTGTGCAAATGCGGTTTTTATAGCAGGGAAGTGAAAGAGATAGAAATTAGCCCAAAATGGCCAATAAACTACTAACTTCTGGGCTGAAACCACTCCTCCAGGGACAGATAGGCTGCTCAAAGCTCCCCTCTCTCACAGGTGAACAGAGAAACTTCCTTCTATCCAAGTAAGGTATGGGCAACACAGAAACTTGTAACACAGACCTGGATTCAGCAATAACCTAAAACTGGACTATTCAGAAAGGCGGGAAACAAGTATATATATATATTTTTTTTTTCAGAAAATAGAGCAGATACAATCAAAAGTAGCCCAAAATGGCCAATAAACTACTAACTTCTGGGCTGAAACCACTCCTCCAGGGACAGATAGGCTGCTCAAAGCTCCCCTCTCTCACAGGTGAACAGAGAACTTCCTTCTATCCAAGTAAGGTATGGGCAACACAGAAACTTGTAACACAGCCCTGGATTCAGCAATAACCTGAAAACTGGACTATACTAGTTCAGAAAGGCGGGAAACAAGTATATTTTTTTGGGGTTTTTTTCAGAAAATAGAGCAGATACAATCAAAACAACACTTTAAATGCACAGAAAAGGCTATCACACTTTAGTGTGTAGCCTACAACAATTAAACAGACCATTTAAACACAAAAATAACTTAATTCAAGTGCAGGCAGCAAATAAGTACAATATCTATCAATAACAAACTTTTTAAATCACAGAAACGCTAAAAAACTGGCGTTTTAGGCGGAATTAGTTAAGACAGAAAGAGAAGCAAAAAAATTACACTTAATCACTCCAAGGTCTCTCTTTTGTCTCTCTGTTCTGTAGACTCTGCAGAACACCTGGAAGGCACTTGCTGAGTGGAATACAAGCTCAAAAACAGTGCAAATGTGTTTTTTATAGCAGGGAAGTGAAATAGATACTGATTGGCAAGGGCCAGTATGAACTCTGACAGTTTCTCAATGGATGCATAACAATACATGTAATTATAAATTACTCTAATGGGTGAATGATGAATTTTGTTTATAATATATACATGTTATAATCAACAAGATTGATTAGTTTATATTATTACCATACTCCACCAAACATAGATAAAGTAGACTGCTTCATAAAAGATGTCTGCTGCTGTTTGGAAATTCTTTATTTTTTGTACTGCATGACAATATCCAATCCCCATCAAGCAAGTAGCTGTTCGAAGTGGTGATTTGCTACCCTCAACTAACAGCTTGGGGAAAGCGTCTATATCATGGAAAGGGAAAATGACACTGAAATACTACATACAACCACTAGCCAGACATATGGGATGGCAATGTCCCAGACAGACCCTTGTGAGGATGGACTTCTATATATTTAATACCATCTTCAATACAGTTACAAGACAGGTGTTTTCTATTAAGCAGATTCCAGATACTGTACACATTCCAATAGCCTGTATTCATCTCTAGACTGTCTGCAAGTCTGCAAGATTTGCTTCTTTACTTGCACATCTTGTAAAACAGAATTCTGGTTTCTGTGTTTTATGTAATCACTCCTCCACTGGTATTGCTATTTGCAGACAAAATAATGGAATTATAGCAAGTAGATAACAGGTGCTGTCATAACTGTGAAATTAGGATTAGAAAATCTAATTTGGAAATTCATATAAATCAGGATCCAGTCTCTGAGGTATACTGGATTTCTAGTTCTGAATCAGAGAAAAACTCAATAAGAAAACCTTAATGGTACAGTTTTTAGTAGTCAGAATTATTTCTTGTTTTAAATAAAGGGCTTACTAATTCAGGAGTACTAGTACTAAAGCTCAATTCAGTAAATCCAAAAGGCCACAAACTAACATTGTTTGCTTCAGAGAAAAGAAAAATTTATTCTTAAATGATGAGTGATTTCACCCTAAATGCATGGTTTCACCAAAATCTGGTGTTTGTGCACTTTTTTTTTGGGGGGGGGGGGGATTTACAGAACTGAATTTTGGTATTAGTACGCCTGAATTAATACGTCTTTCATTTAAAAGTTAAAAGTTAAATACTTGGGACTCCCAATGTTGTATCATTAAGGTTTTCTTATTGGAATGACTAATGTGGCAATTCAGTCAGTTTAGTTTCCCCTCCTAATGAACGGCAGACTGTTTTGCTCTACTGATTTTATTTCTAATGATGTCTGGCTACCCATGGTTGTATTGGCTATCCAATACAATTTTTAAGTTTCCCTTGTGTGTTCATGTCTATCAGGCAGGCTAGATGCAGATTACATGTTGCCTTTTACATTTTCACAAAGCAATCTGCTTCCATGTACTGTATACCATCTATCCATATCTTAACCTATTTTATGCAATGCATATGTGTTAGGCTTTCCTTTATTTGTTTCACTTCCTGTTCATTTTCTCTCCTCATATTCTTATTGTGTTTCTTTACCTTTTGCATTGTTTTTAAAAATTTGTCCAATTACATACTTCTTATGTTCACCATGGTTCTGTTCTTAATAAAACAATACATTGCTCTACATTTAAGTAGGTCAAACTTAGGAAGAAGTATGTTAAGGCAGCACTGTTGCTGCGAGGTACTTGTAATTTGAGTGTTTACCTTTGTGGAATGAGTGTGTGTGTGTGTGTGTGTGTGTGTGTGTGTGTGTGTTAAGGGAAATAACATTGGTATTTGTCTATCTGTACCATTTGCAGGGCTGCTTTGTAAACGGTCTCCAAAATATCTGTTTTGTAACATTCACATTTGGAATTTGTTGGGGGGGCTTTTAAGTCTGCTGGATGGTACAAACTTTTGGGGCCCCATTCCACAAGACTTGTTCTCAGTGTGAGTGACTTACTCTGGCAAAAGCCAGCCCTAATTCCTAAAGACTTGCTCATCTATAAAGCAACCGTACACTGGGGATCAGATACATACAACAAAGTAAATAATTTATCTGACGTCCCACATTCTGGCCAGTAATCAAGGAGACTGAATTCTCATCACCGACACTAGAGAGGGACATTCACTTGAAATACAAATGGATACACTCAGTATTTCCAGATGCAGACCTCTCTGCATCAAGCACAATTTCCTTTAAGAGCACACAGAGAACACACACAGGCTGGGTCATGGGTTTCTCTCTCTCACTCTATCTCTCCTCAAGTCCCCAATAAAATTGCCAACTGGCACAGCTTCAGAGTTAAGTCCTCAGCTGAGTGCCCAAGCAAAGTCCTCCACCACTCTGTCTGTGAAACCAGTGGTTCGTGGCCCTGGCAAGTAGCTGACGCACACACTCTGAGATTTAATTTTTACAGACACACACGCACACACACACATACCTGGGAAAGGCTGGCACAGATTACCTTCTCTACCAGCATTGGCCTGAATATAAAGTAAATTCACTGCCACCAGTCAGTTACTATAAGGGTCTTAAAAGGGTATCCAATTATACTTGAGTGAAATTAATATTAATACAAATGGTAATGTTGACCAAACAGCCAGGCTTTCAGGAGTGGCCAGAGTTATCACCAAATAAATATGTGCAAATACTCTCAAAACGTAAATATTTTTCAAAAAGAACCAGCCACAATGAAACATTTAATTAAATATAGTTAATAATAAATAATAAAATAACATGAAAATACTAAATATCTATTTACAATAAAACCAGAGTTTCAGACACAGGAAATATTAAAAATAACACAGATGGAATGTTTCACACAGTTATAGAAATAAAAGAAGTTATGTACTCACCATAATGTTCCATCTGAGTACTTGTACTTCATTTGTCTTCAACCTGTGGGTATATGGTTCTGAATTGGATCTGAGATGGCCTCATCACTAGCATCTGATCTGCGCTCCAAGCTCCTCCCCTTACCCATAATGCACTCCTGTCTCCTTCCTTTCCTCAGATCAAGTTTGCTGCTTCATAAAACATAAGCCGACCCAATCAGACCTTACCACTAATGGCTCCCCAATATCCCTAATCGAAGCATGACAAGGGGAGCCACTATAGTGTTCAGCACCTATATACAGGATTAGGCCAACAGTGACAAGGTTCAGGGGAAGGAGGGGGGATGGTTGAAGACAAATGAAGTACAACTACTCAGATGGAATGTTCTGGTGAGTACATAACTTCTTTATCTGAAGTAGTTGACTTCATTTGATCTTCAACCTGTGGGACAGAGTCCCAGCTACTAACACCTGGGTGGCCCTTGTGGAAGGATATTCCGGAGCACTGCGGGGCCAAATGATGCCCTACTCCTGGATACAATGTCTAACTTGTAATGTGAGATGAAGGTATGAGATGAGGACCAAGTAGCCACAGAACAGATATCATCCAGTGACACCCTGAACCAAAAGGCCACTGAAGTGGCCATAGGCCTGGTGGAATGTGCTTTACCTGACCCGGAGGGGATACACTTTTATCCGAATATGCTCGGATAATATATTGGGAAATCCAATGAGCAATGGTCACTTTAGAAATTGGCTTGCCTAGGAATGGCTTTGAATAAGAAACAAACAACTGATTACATTTGCGAAAGGATTTCATTCTGAGTAAATAAAATCTCAGTTGCCTATGTACGTCCAGCAAATGTAGTTTATATTTACCCGTTTTGGAAATTAGGAAAGAAAACAGGAAGATTGATAATCTGGTTAATACTGGTTTCTGAGGCCACTTTGGGAAGAAAAGATGGATTAGTGCACAGGGAAACCCTGTCCTTATGGAAAACCATGTAAGGAACCCTGATGGACAGTGCTTGAAGTTCTGACACCCTCCTAGCAGAAGTGATAGCCACCAAAAAGGCAGTCTTCCAAGATAGATATTGCAGGTCTACTGAAGCCGGGGGCTCAAAGGGAGGGGAGACTAGAGCCTGAAGTACAAAGGTGAGGCCCCATGGAGGTGTAGGATCTTTCACCGGGGGTCTTAAAAGAAAGGTACCCTTAAGGAGGATCTTGCAAAGTCTACACAAAGCTAGAGAAGCCATGTTTTCTCCCACATGGACATTAGAGATGGCAGCCAGCTGGACTTTAACCATAGAAGAGCTAGCACCTTGATGGAAGATAGTCATCAAAAGTTCTAAAACTGCTGGGACCGGAGCCATAAAGGGATCCAAGTCCCATTGACAGGCCCATATGGAGAATCATTTCCACTTGCTACAATATATTTTCCTTGTGGAAGATTTGTGAGCTGCCACCAAAATGGCTTTAACCGGAGAGGATAAACCTGGAGTCCTAATCATTAATGGAACCAGAGTTGCCAAGCGGTAAGCTTCAGACTGTCCAGATCTGGGTGAAGTGTCCCTGAGGGATGAGAAATGAGATCAGAACTGGATCCAAGATCCATGGTGGAACTACCAGATGAGACCAAAGGAAGGGGAACCAGACTTGGCGAGGCCAGAATAGGGCAATGAGGATCACTGTGCTCCCCAGTCTGCGAGTTTTCTGAAGAAACTTCCGGATGAGAGGTAATGGGGAGTAGGCATAGAAAAGGCCAGGAGGCCAAGCATGAACCAGTGCATTCCTTGGGGCTTCCCTCTGAGGGGGGGTTCAGAGTAAAGAACTCACTGCACTTTGCATTGGAAGGAGATGCGAAGAGATCACAGCAAGGCTGACCCACTTGAGGAAGATCTGTTCAACAAGGTCCGGAGAGAGAATCCACCAGCAAAAGGAGTCTCTGCAAGCCAGGGAAATATGGACTGTTAGGGACAATGGTAGGTCTAGTAGAGACCATTGAACTGTTAGTGTCCACCAGAGAACTCGCATATGAAGTCATGCAAAGGGTAGAAGATTGATTGTGGGTGCCATGGAACTTAAAGCCAGCAGAACTGTCTCAGCTGAAGGAAGATGAATCTGAAGAATGTAAGAAACATGAAGACTTAGACTGTGTACCCTTTCCGGGGTGAGGTAAACCTTCATTTGGATGGTGTCCAACTGAGCTCCAATAAAGTCTAGAGTCTGGACTGGAGTCACTGACAATTTGCTGATGTTGATTGTAATGCCCAGACTGTTCACTAATACAAAGAAATAGTCCCTGGCTTGGCAAAGCAGACGCTTGGTTGGGGCAGCAAGGAGCCAATTGTCCAGGTAAGGAAAGATCTGAATTCCATGAAGCCTCAAGTGAGCTGCTACGACCACCATCACTTTGGTGAACACCCTGGGGGCTGTAGTGAGACCAAATGTGAGGGCCCTGAACTGATAGTATTTGGCAATTGGCCGGAAGCAGAGGAACCTGCAGGAGTGTCTGTCTATCTTGATATGATAGTACGCGTCCTGGAGGTTGGTCAAGCACATCCAATCCTCTGCCTGCAGATAGAGCAGGATGGACTGAAGAGTCACCATCAGGAATTTCTCCTTCGCTACTGACAGGTTCAAGGTGGAAAGATCCAGAATGGTTCTTAGGTCCCCCATCTTCTTTGGCACTAAAAAGAATCTGGAATAAATGCCCAATCTGAATTGGTCTGGGGGACGGGTTGGAGGACTCGCTTTCTTAGCAGCTTGTCTATTTCCAGTGTTGCTACCTCCCTTTGTGCGGGTGGAACGTCTTGGAGGTGTTTTGGTGGGAGAGGTGGCTCTATGAATGGGATGGTATAACCTATGGATATGATTTGCAACACCCAATGGTCTGTTGTTACGGACTCCCACTCCATTGGGTGTTGAGAGAGAGAGATGACACACAACTGCCTCCAGAGACAAGCAGTTGGGCAGCCTCCTAGGGCTGCTAACCGGGCCTGTCCGAGAATGGTTCTTGAGACCCGAAATTTCTCGGACCCCCTCTGCCTGTGGGCTGGCATCGATCATAACCCTCACTGCCTCTGGGGAGAGATTAGTCTTGAGTGTCCCGAGAGAACTGAGATTTCCGGAACCACATCTTCTTTATCCCTCGCTGATTCCTAGAGAAGGATCTTTGAGGGGCAGAGAAGCAGATCCCAAAGGCAGACAGTGTCTTTCTGTCTTCCTCACTCTGGACCAGTGTCTCATGCACAGATTTCACAAACAGGGAAGAACCATCATAGGGAGCATTTGCAAACGTTGCTTTGAAGGGTTTCGAGAATTGACAAAGCCAGAGCCAGGCGTGGCTCCTCATGACAACGCTGGACCCAGCCGTCCTGGCGACTCCCTCTATAGCATGGGAAAGGAGGTGCATGGACGTGTTCACTACTGCTTTTAGAGTGGCCATCCGCACGGAGAACGTCTTCTTGCCCTCCACCGACATGGACTCTGGGGGCGACTGAGCGACTTCATTAACCAGGTCATGCTGTAGTCAGATGACATGCGCCATATAATTCAGTGCCCTTATTGAAAAGGTTGCATAAGCATACACCCGCTTCCCCAAATGGTCCATAGTCCTCGACTCCCTGTCAGGAAGATGGACCGTAGCGCTCTCCTGCGTGAGCTTTTTCCTTGTGGCAGCTGCCACCACTATAGCATCTACTGGGGACCCCTTAGTCCAGCTAGTCCTGTCTGGTGGGGGACTAAGTATCTTGTCTGGATGCTTGGGAATAGGCTCCACGGTGTCCAGTTCCTACCATGACCGTGATGTTATAAGGTCCAAAGCGGTTCCATGGGAAGGGACACCCAGGAGGTAGATGGGCTTGTGCCAAATGCCTCTAGGAAGACTGACTCTTTTGGAGTTGGCATTTGGGTGGACCTCCCTCCCTTTGGTGAAGGAGTTCCATGATGTCTCCAAAGGAGATATCCTCGAGGGGTGACCTGGGGGAACCTTCCCCGTCCTCCAAGTGTTATCCTTGAGGGACTCTAGATAGGAGTCCAGGTGCTTCCTTTTGAATGAACATTTGTGAGGAGGTTCCTCAGTGGGACTCTCTGGGGGGGGGGGGGGACTCGCAAACTTCTTGTTGCTCTCGAACGGGAGCACCCTGAGGCAAAGCGAGCGCAGACTGTCCCTGAGAGGGCAGGAGGGTTGGGGCCATACCCAGAGCTGATGGAGTCAGGGCAGAGTCTGAGGATGAGATGGTCAGCATGTCAAATGCCGAAGGGGAGTAAATGTCCTGAGAAATGAGCGAAGGAGTTGCCCCCCATGGATCCGACAGGAGAGTTGGAGCCAAGACTGCAGGAGCCGAGATGCCGAAAGGGATACTGCGTCCCAACAAACTCTGAGCCAACAGTACCCCCCCTCAGATCTGATGCTGAGGCTATGGCTTTGAGAGCTTCGATCTGACCTGGTCAGATCTGACACACTCAAGGCAATGCCCGGCATCAAGGTACAAGGTACTGTCAGCACCAACCCCCCAACCCTGAGAGTCCTCAGATCTAAAGACTCCAAAACTGACAATCAGATCGGAGAAGGAGTTATGGGATGAAGAAAGGCTGCAAAGCTCTCCGCTCTGGAGGGAGAGGGGGCTGGCAAGACTCCCATCTGGATCTGGGTGTGGATGAACTTCTACATCATCTTGTCCACCTACTCCTCGCTAAGGGGTGAACGAGAAGATGAAGCTACCGACAACGGCTGGGAGTGCCAATGAGGGGAAGCTCTAGATGGTGGCCTAGATACATCCGGCTCAGGGCAGAACAAGGCCTAGGAGGGGTCTTAGATTTTGCTGGAGGCCTCACCAGAGCCGAGTGGTCTGGAGACCGTTTCCTAGGTTTATCCTTCCTGTGCTTATCTCTTTCCCCAGACCTCATGGCGGGCGTTTGAGTCCCTGAGGCCTGGGGAGAAGCAGAAGTAGAAGCAGCAGTAGAAGATGCTGCAAAAGCTGTGGTTACAGGGACAGCTGTCCCCAACGAGGAAAGCAAACTCTTCATGACCAGATTAGCCCTCCTGTCTTTAAGGGCCCGTGAGTTGAAGCTGTTGCAAATAGGACAGGAGGAAAGCAAATGTGCCGCTCCCAAACACACTATGCACAGAGTGTGGCCATCGGCTGGGGAGAGCTTATGGCCATACTCTGTGCACTTCCTAAATACTGGCTTGGGGGTCTCAGCCATGTTAGGACACAACAAGCATCCGCGGACACTCACACACACACTCGCTTGAAGAAGCAAGGGAGCGGGAAGGTCAAAGGGAAATTATAATAACTACTTACTTTTTTCCTTCTTTTTTGTAACCACCAATGGACAACATGGGTAGGGGAGGTTGAAAAGAGAAGATAGGGAAGAAACCTACACTCACACCTGAATGAAAAACAGCAAACTTACCCAAAAAAAGCCTGGAGGTCTGCGACCACGAGTAGCTTTTCAGTGGCAAATGAGATCTGAAGGAAGGAAGGAGAAAGGGGACCATTATGGGTAAGGGGAGGAGGTTGGAGCTTGGATCAGATGCTAGTGATACGGCTGTCTCGGATCCAGTTCAGATCCCTATACCCACAGGTTGAAGATCAAATTAAGTAAAATACTTCAGATTTGTATTTAGCTAGTTTCACTATCTATTCCTGATTTACTAAAATAATTACTGTTCCTACTTACTGAATAGAGCAAGGCAAGGTAATGTGGGTGAGTGTTCCTTGCTGTCAGATCCAAGACAGAATACAGAATGCTGCTGAGACTTCAGTCTCCTCCAATATTAAAACATTATTTCTGTACAGAAAGACATCCCACCATCTGGTCATCTGACACTGTTTCCTGCACTGTCCCCCATCATTACAAACTACAAGGGTTTAGCACCTACCTGCTACAATACACACAGATAGAGCTTTGCTCAGAAGTGGTGCAGCTGCTGGAAGTCATAAAACCATTTCGCTCTTCCTACAGGAGCTGCAACCTATTCTCTAGCACAAACATTGTGTCTCTGGCTCTATTCAAAACAGTGGGATAACATCTTTATGGCTTAGCCCATAAAGTAATTTAATTAAATATATTTCAAAGTTTGCTGCAGATGGATTGTGATTAACCTCTGCTCTGCCAGTATCCTCTGTTGAAACATACACATTTAAATCAATTGCAATAATGCATGCACAGTTCTTTTCTTTCCAGCAGGGCACACTACTGATACATTTTAACACAAACAACTTTAAAAAGACATTTTTAAACACAACCATTTGTACATATCAGTTTGATACACAAATGACGTACAATTCTTTACAAAATTCCAGCTAGCTCTGCTGGCATATGTTACAAAATCCACTGCCCTATTTCTCCTGGAATGGCTGGCAGTACCTCCTCTCATCACAGCTTACATAGACAGCAAGTGTTTTGAAATCTCATCCTTGGTATAAATCTGCTTTACAGATAGGCCTCATCCCAGAGTAAGTCACTTACACTGACAGCAAGTCTTTTGGAATCGGGACAGTCTTACACTATAGTAAGTCACTTACACTGCGATCAAGTCTTTTGGAATCTGACCCTAAATGCTAGCTTAGATTCTTTCTACCATATTTTCAGACATTAAGCTCATATGAAATTATTATGAGCATAACACAAAAAAACTTCAACTAATTTTTCCAAACAAAGGTGCGCTACTTCAACTAGGTCTAAAAAAATCTAGTCTAGCCTTCTGCTCTACTAACTATTGCAGATTCTATCAATGATCTGTAATGCAATTCACCACACCCTGACAACTGATTGTCTGGCACAGAAAATAACAAAAAGATTTTGTTGCATCTTAGAAGTGTATACATTTCTAGGGGATATTCACAGCTGATAAAACTCTGATAGCTTACTTTTTAAAACAAATAAAAACACATTTTCTTAATATTTAACCCTTTAAATAAGGAGCCCAATGATTTTAAGAAATATATAGATAACAATTTTAACTGTTAGAGTAGCTAATTACCAGGGACATACAATTTCATATCTCTTTGACTTAAACATTTTATTTTAATGAGCCTGATTTGTCATGTATCATGACATTTTACCATATTTGCGGGCCATTTACTCTTGTCTGAGAAAATGCATCTTAAGCAAGAGACATAGGGTGGAGTACCAGAGACAGACTAGCAAGGCTGACCTTTAGAGTTGGGATTCTGGTCAATGTCCCTTTTATCAGGTATCACTGTGAGAATGAAGCAGATAGAAACAAAGAACAGCTCCTTGTTGTGTGAAGTAACCATGTTGCCTGTTGACCATTCTGGGCAGGTTTTAGGAACCTGAATTTCACTAATTAACCTAATGGCAGTGTAGTGTTATGTCCATGGCAAGAGCATGAGTTTCAAGGATTATATCCTAGGAACAGTAGCAAGCTGTGGTTTCCTCCTATCTGATAGTTATTATAGAAGATTAAAGCTATGAGCTGTTAACCAGCTGTCTGATTTCCTTAACCTCCACTGGACTACTGTCTGACTTTGAGTAAGTCAGTTAACTAGACAGTGCTCCCAGCTCTAGTGGATTTATCCATTTAAATGAATTTAAAAAAAAGTGTGCCACCCACCCAGCTTTGTGAAGATATTGCTCCAAAAGTTCACCACTTCCTTACTAGCTTGGTCCTCAGATCCCCAAAATGGTCGGTTTTAGGTGAGTTCAGCATCTGAGCAGACAAGAAGTCTGTTGCCCTTGTTCTGGAATTTCCTTTGTATTATAAAGGGATTCAACTTTATTCTGGTAGTTTCCACTGTAAGACACCAATAAGGACATATCTTGGTTTTGATGTTCCATCTGAGTTTGACAGCCTCTGACCTAGCAATGGAGCCAATCTAAAGGTCACATCATAATTTGTCTAGTGTGTACTATTTGAAGGATCTTATATCTCTATGGTTTTCAAAAGTAAGCATTAGTAGACTTGTGTGTGCTGTCCTTCCATTTTCTCATCTACCCATATAATTTCCTTTCTTCTCACAGCTTTCACCTGCCTGTGGCACCTCCCCTTTGTCCTCCTCCTCTTCCGTCTACATGCTGTAACACTTCATTCCACCTTGTCTCTTTTGCTTTATTTGAATGTCAGGCCATATTTTCTTCCCACTTTTCCCACTCCTCTAACCATTACCTCTTTATTTTTGGTTATTTTATTGCGTTCCTAAATGTAGACATATGTATCCCTTCATGCTGTACTTCTTTTCAGAGTCTTACATTTCCTATGTATAGCTTTTCATTCTTCTAGCCAGGAAAATCATCTTTCCTTCCTCCATTTTCATTCGGACCCACTCCTTTTCAGTAGATTTTCATTAAACCTATCCACCACAAATTCTCTTTGTCTCTAGCTAATAACGCACCAGTTTGTACATGCTGAGTTGCACACATTCTGCTAACTGTAACAAAATCCTTTAGGCCTTTGGAAATCATAAACTATCTTTGGTCCTCCAGCAGCAGTCAAGGACCAAGAGGGTTTACCATACCAACATTCAGAAGGAAAGTTCTCTCCTGGATACTCTGCTCCTCCTCCTAACCTGTGAACGAACCTTCACAGAACTGCTGACTCCTAAATGCAAGCTTATCATATTTGTAGAAGGCAGAGTGCTTAGAACATTTCTTCTGAGCACCAGACAATTCCTCAAACTTTTTTTTACATTCCTTTACTAATTCTAGTTAACCACTGTTTATTATTAGCCTACTGCTATTAAAAGGTCTTGTAGGAAATTTTGGATACAAATACTTTAATTTTCATGCGATAATTTGTTCTTTTTACTAGTCTGCCTAATTACACTCACCCTCCAACCATTCCATAACTAGTTTTGAGTTGTCACCTGTGTATATATCATGTATCTCTGATTACAGAGTGGCAAGTGTCAAGTGGAAGTTAAGTGACAGTCTGTAGACAGGAACTAGCAAGAAGGCAATCCATCTACATCCCACATGGAGCAAGTGCACAAGCAATGTGTCACATACCTCCAAAAATGTCTTTAGTAAGTAAAACCCATCTTTATGTGTGTGTTTCAAAGATACAAGTATTTTATTTTTTTATATGACCTCATACTTGCTCGTAAGGCAATATGAAACATGCAGTATACAATTAAGAACGATATAATGTAACATTAGAATCAAAGGGGCTGCAGCCAACGGGCATTGAGTGTCAAGTGTAGTGTATGACAGAAAAATGGCAAAGAAGCTCAAAAGTAAGGTGTACAAAATAGTGGTACGACCAGTACTACTGTATGGTACAGAAATCTGGGCAGTAAAGGCAGAGCAGATAAGGAAGTTAGAGGAAGTACCTGAGATGGGTGGTAGGATGCACACTGTCGGACAGATGAAGAAATGAGGACATAAGAGCAGAAGCCAAAGTAGCTCCAATTGTAGAAACGATCAAAGAGAACAGATTACAGTGGATCAGGCACATGTGCAGAAAAACAGAAGACAATCTGGTAAAGAAGATATGGGACAGACAGAAAGAAGGTTAGAGGAAATTAGGCCATCCAGCAAAGAGGTGGATGGATTGGCTGAGAAAATATCTGCGACAGTCAGGCATGAGTGTCAAAGAAGGCAGGAGTGTAGCATTAAATCAAGAGAGATGCCAACACTTAACATGACACCCCCACCCCATGCAGAAAATGGGAAAAAGGCGATGATGATGATGATAATGTAAACATCATGGGTATATATACTGGCAAACAGTCTTTTTATTTTACATATTTGTTGAATCAGGTAAGCCCACTGAACAAATTTTCCCTTTTCAGGGGCAACCCAGGAGCACTGTCTAGTTAACTGACTTGTTCAGAGTCATACAGCAGGCAAATAAAGGTGGGAGGAATGTACCCCCAACACAGGTAGCAGCTTGTTAACATATCAGAGTTTTACTTCACTACCCTAATAGTAAGACATTCAGTGCAGTATTACAAGTTAAATGTGCAGCAAAGCTTAGTTCTCAACCATTCATATCAAGAATTACAGACCAAGTTAAAAATAATGATGAACAAAAAGGAAAACTTTTTAAGTATAGGAACAACTACTAAGCAAGTAGATGGAATGAGGATTTGTATTAATATGCATTTTCAGAAAATGAGAATCTATAAAACTATAATGTTTGGCATAATTTAGCGGTTGTGATACAGTTTTGTGAGAAAAGTTCAACTTTTATGAGTGACATAGTAAAATGTGGAGACAATATAAGGGACAGCAGAAAGGTGCAGTGGAAAGATTGCTCAGATAATCTTGCCCTCCCCTTGTCTCCCAAGGAAGGAAGAAAAAGGCTAAAGCACTCTTTTGCACATACTCTTCCTCAGACTCATATAATTTATTCATACTTCAGTACAGAGGCTTAATACCACCGCAGACTGCTAATTCAACTGTCAAGCCAAGAAGGGCTTAGATAATGTCTTAGTATTAAAGGAAGCTAGTCTTATATTTATTTCTAGTTGCTGAGGTTAACTTATATTAAATATCTATTTTCAGTGGAGTTCTACTTTAAAACTGATTACAGTATATATTTTTTTCGAAAACAGTCTTATCTAGAAGTATTTTAATTTCGTGAGTTTCTGATTTTTCCAGTTTTCTCAATACATTTCTCTAAGTATCACATCTGAGATGTACTTTTTTCCAGTACAGTCCATTTTACCCACCTAAATTCTTGCCTCCAAATAAACTTCTGTTACCTTATGATCTTCATCCTTCATGGGATACTTTTTCAATCCCCTAATAAACCACAATAGTCTTTTTCCTTTGTTTTTCTTGCTTGCCTTATGCATCATCCCATTGCCTTGTTCAACAATTCCTTCAGTTTTGCCCATAATCCTTATAATGATTATGCCTGCTAAGCCTCCTCCATTGTTCTGTTCTCATTGTTCCTGCTACGATTATAAGTGTCAGCCCCCTGCAATCCAAAATTGTACTATCTGCACGGGACACCTCACCCATCTGCAGCAATGAACCACATAGATGCATGCTACCTGTCACTCATATGATCCTCCACAGTCACGTTTTCACCCTATCTACACACAGCAATGTCAGGTCTAGTATGTTTTTCCATCTCAGTGGTAGAAGGCAGAATTCACTTTCTGCACAAGCCTCTCCTGAAATATACCCGGGATACTGTTGTCCCTTTCAAGCCTCGACATCTGCATATCAAAGCTGACTGAGGACATACCAAAGTCTTCTACAACCAGTATGTTCTTCACATTTATCTTCCCCTTTAGCTTCTCCAATGAAGTCTATCTGATTTAGTTTATTTTCCGGGCTGCCAGTATGTCACCCTTTTATCGACCATGTCGTACATCCCCTGCTTTCATTCAAGTGGATAAAACATATAATTCATTCCATATTCACAGTCTCCATCTTCTCTACCACCAAGTAGTCAGTGCCCTTACATACAAACAGTTTACTTCTTCCTGTGCTTCAAGACTCCATGATCCCAGTCATATAAATCTAATTTTCAATGAATACTACCTCTGGCTTGCCCATTCTATTCTCTAGAATTCTGGTGTTAGCCACTAATAACTCCTGCTTCTCTGTTTCGTGGCAATTGTGAACAGACACTACTGCACAACCCCAAAATGAACCACTACTCTGACCTAACTTCTGCCTACAGTGCCTATGCATGAATCAGATGGCTGAAAATATAAGGTCTTGTTTTCAGCTGGGTTCTGACAATGCATTTATTCACCAGACGGCACCTGATTTACATCACTTAATTTTGTATGAGGTACAGCTTTTACACATTTACAGACGCTTAGATGAGGTACAGTATCTTTTTTAGTTCTGTTTATAGTATATTCATAAGGGTATATCCATCTGAGGTACACAATTGTGTTCTCAGCTAAGTTACAAGACAAACCAGCTGAAATAAGTCATCATAACATGTCAGTCTTGCTTTTGCATTTCCATGCTGCTATAATGGGTTATATAATAAGTTATATAATAAGGTGATGACTTTTAGAAAGCAAGGTATTGTGATCATGATTTGCCAACTACCATTTTAAGAAATAAAGCAAATGACAAATAAGACAAACTATCTCAAGCAACCTGAGTTGGTGTTACATTTTAAAGTACTCTTTACAATTGTGCAACTAATCCTTGCAACTGCGATAATTCATCTGTGATTACAGGGAAATATATAGCAAGTCTAAAAATGCCATTTCGCAGATTATGCACTATTCAAAATGGTACAGCAATCTTGGAGTTAGTACATATAAGTAGTAGGGATATGAGGGTTGATTTTAATGTGTAACAGTGAGTTTCACATGTCAATCTTATGTTAAGATCACACTTAATTTTTTCAGTTACAGTAATGGCACTAGTGAGTCTAGAAGTGCAAGCCATTGCCATGTGGAATAATAAAATAATCTAGAGTTGTACAATATAAAATTCTGTGTAAGACCACATGGCCTTGTGTCTTGATGTGCTTCCATGCTGTGCAGTGCAACAGTCTAATGCACAATGTCATGCCTTAATAACCTTAATTTTTGCTTGTTTGCTTCCTTCCTTTCTCCTTGTAGTTGAGGTTTGGGAGGCATTTTAAATGTTATACTAAATTAACTTCTCTGCCATTAACTGCACTTTGCTTCCATTGATGACACTGTCACTATATAAATATGTTCTTCATGTTTTGAACCACAGAGCGAGCAGCTCAGGATTTTGTACTATTGTAAACAGGCCGCAGTGGTGCAGCGGTTAGCATTGTCGCCTCACAGCAAGAGGTTCTCCAGTTCGATTCTCGGCTGGAGCTCCTTCTGTGCAGTCTGCATGTCCTCCCTATGGTGAAGTGAGTTTTAAAGACATGCAGGTAGGTGCGTGTGTGTATGTGTGTGCCTTCTGTGAAGACTGGGCACCGGGCTGGCAATGCGACACCATAAAAACACCACTGCCAATCAATATGCAGACCGGTGATCTGCTGTGGCAACCCCCTAACCGGGAAGAGCCAAAAGACATTACTATAAACAGGCCCTCTGGAAGCCAAGACACTCTGTAGTTTGCATGGAAGCTTCTGTATGTTTCTTAGCATTCCCTGCTCCCCTTATTTATAAACTATCATTCAGGCCTAGGATACACACAAGTACATCTGTGCAAGGAAAGCAAAAATGCTTACTCTAAGAACTTTTATAGCAATGTTTAGACATCATCTATCCTCCCCAGCAACAGCATACATCTGTGCATTAGTTACGACACGAAGACATAAGCCCTGGCACAAATAACCAATGCACTTTCCAGTCTTCATATGTTAACACATTGCCTCCAGGCCAGTTCAGTGACCCACACAAACGTTCCTATGGTTTATCCAGCATAGGGCAAGTTGACCTTTTCTAGTCAGCCTTCTAAAGTGACTTCTCTCTGCTAAGCAGAACATTTATTATGCTGGGAAAAAGAGTAAATACTCATTATTGTTTTGAGGCTACTCCTACAGGGCTCTAGCATTCAAATCACTTAACTAAAATTACTAGATGTTTGACGCAAGAGACTACATATTTTTGTAGACAGTTATATCCAGAGCCAAAAAAGTGCTGAATGTTTGATGCTTGGAAATTAGACTGGCTGCTTCTTTAACTGGTGCAGCTGTCATTTTCCATTAGTGAGTAACCAGTGAATGACAGAAAGTTTAGGGACCACATACATTGCGTAAACTGCATTAGCTAACCAATTAACCTTCCATGCCCTCTGAAGATGATCTGCCAGGCACTCTTAACTCTCCCATGCAGAGGAAAGAATTTGAGTATGTAGTGTTAAATGAAATGCAGTTAACATGCAAGTCAAAATTTTATTTATTTAGCAGCTTTTTTATTGATACATTATTACAAATTCTACTATCAATCCAGCTCAATAAAATATGCTACATTTTAGTTCTACTTGCTTGAACACAATCATCCAATCATTTGCTAGTTTCTTTTGCACACCAAATTCATTACCATGCTACCAGATCAAAATAAACAATATCATAACTAAATGAAAATAAATTTAGTTTAGTGAAAAAATAGTCTACATATAAAAAAACATATAACAAACTGTTGCCACTTTTACATTTTACTATTGAACATGCTTAACTTTTCCCTGGCAAAAGCATTATGCAAACTGAAGGAAAAAATTAAAAGTTTGTGCTCTTTTCTAAAAAACACAAACATGCTTTTAGTTAGTATATACATCTCAGGCTGCAGCAAGCCTTATGCGGCTATTAGCTTTGTGCTGTACTATTCATCTAAATTATTCATTCAATCCCGAGAAACCCACGCCCTGTTATTTTGATAGCTAGCAGCCAGTCACAACGTATAGGTGCACAAAAGTTTGCTTGCCACAAAGTGAGATGATAAATGCTCACTGAGAAGCTGCAACATATAACACAGGGTCTTTCTTCTTTCTTTTCTTCTCGAGAAATGTAGGCAACAATGCTAGTGGGTCTGCAAGAGACTAAGTTAAAGGATAATTAAATTGGCAGTTTAGCCTGTTTAGGTTGCTAGCACTTAAGGCTTTCTTGTGCTGCTTTCTGTAAAATGGGGGGCATCAATTCTAGTTCAAATGCAGATTTTCCTGTGTTGTATACCACATAAAGAAGGAAAAACAACGAGAGTACTGCTGTTCTGTGTGAAAATTATGTAAGAGAATGTAGTGCTAATACAGGTGAGTTTTAAACTCCTCTACATGTGTTGCACTGGCTCCATACTAGAGGTAAAAGCCAGAATGCCACATCAGAATTTGGCTACTGAGAAACAAGTAAAAGGCACCAACATTCTCAGCTGATGCTAAGCAGCAAAACTAAATTAAAACATTTCAAAATAATGAACTCTCCAACATAAAGTAATAAAAAATCAGACAGACCTGCTTCTTGTTGTTAAGTCTAACAGTGATTGATTATGCAGAATATTGGACCTCATGTAACTACAGGTCCACATTACCAAGTGACATCAATATGCAAGATCTAATGCTCTCCATAATTCTGTAATTGCCTGTTCCTGTACTGTACTGTACTGCTGTTGGAGCCAGAATGAGTACTGGGGGCTCCACTGTAAAACAGCCGACTACACTGGCATTTTTTAAACTGACAAGATCATTCTGTCTGTATGGGGGCCTGACCCCCCCCCCCCTTCCCAAGAAAGATCCTTTTGTATTAAAATGCAAATGGAATTAACCAAAAAACTGAAATCTGCCAGAATCTGTCAAAATGCAAGGGTAGTAATGGCTATCAAACTATGCTACTGCCCTAACATCCCAAAAGCTATGCAAATGCACTGACATGGGCCAGTGTACTAAATTAGCAACAGCATGAGTGCAAGCTTCTCTGAGGTGCTAATTACATATTGACTTGTTCCTTTAGAGCAGTCTCACCTAACAGTGGGACATACTGCTTTAAGACAAAGTACTGTAAATGTGTCGAGAAAAAGGTATATGACAGTGCACTATATCTGAAAATTATCTCAATGCAAACAGGCAGAAAAGAATCAAATGTTTTAAACAGTGACATTATTTTAAAAGACTTTTCTTATGCCACCTCATAAAAACATACACAGCGGCAGAAGTCACAGGCAATTCACATTTTTACCTATGGGATGACTCTAATAATGCCAAATATAGGTTCATAGGAGGTTACTAGCCTAACGGCCCTACAGCATTTATAAGCCTAGCCATGTTAATCCCAGGTTGACCCAATTGTCCTTGGTTAGATGGACATACTTTACAGATCAGCACTGACTACTCCCTGTCCATGAGGGACATAGGTGCCACCTCCGGGGTGAATTTGCGGTCACCCATCCATTTGTCCAGATTAAGCATGAATAGGATTATTGAAGAGCTCTGCTTCACATGAAAAGAAAGTTTATTTCAGAGCAGTGGCAAATTCTGGGAGACATACTTGTCTCTCGAGCATGTTCTGTTAATGTCACTAGCAAGATTGAGATCCCTAGAGTGAGTGGATCTAGTGCCATCTGATTTGCATATGTGTAGCATTTCCATCAGGTCTGGGTCAGAGACTGCCCTGTAGGCCAGGCAAAAGTCACCTCGCAGTAGCCTATATGTTACAGAGTACAGTGACAGGGCTTTCAGTCTTTCCACATCAGTTATGATTTGGGGCCCTGTATCATCTTAGTGAGAAACGTCTGTGGTCTGTCCAGTTGCTGCAGGTGTCTGGTGAGGTACAAGCAGAAGAGAACATTATACTTTGTTAATGGTCTGATTAGGGATGAGTAAAGTGGGGTTATAACATCCTTAGACCTGGATGTGATGCCTTTACTTATGAGATGCGCAATGTAGAAGGCTATCCTTACCATCGTGAAAACTTGGTAGTCAGAGTTCAGATTGCTGTCAACCTGTGTTCCCAGATCTCTCACCACTAGGTTTGAACTTAGAGGGGTGCTGTCTATATTGGATAATAGTACATTTTTTTTGCATTTAGCTTTAGACCATGACTTTGGCACCAGTTATTTGTTTGTGTTAGCCACTCCTGTAATATGTTAACAGCATTGGGGGACTCAATAATCGTGCCTAGTTTACAATCATCAGTGAACTTAGTAAGCCAAAGGCTGTCTACTTTAGCCTAGACTTCTGAGAAATAGATTCCAAATAGTAAAGGGCCCAGTACAGATACCTGCAGTATGCCACTGCTGATAGGTCTACTGGTAGAGGTGGAGTCAACAGCTCTGACAGTATGTATTCTCTTGGTTAGCAAATTAGGTACCCATCTGGTAATGTAAGGGTTAACACCTAGCTGGAAGAGTTTTTTAATGATAGCCGAGTGGGAGATTGTGTCAAAGGCTTTGGATAGGTCCAGATAGGCGGTATGCACTCTCTTACCTTCACCCAGGGTTTTGATGACTTTCTCAAAGAATTCTACCAGGTTCAAGAAGCAAGACCTACCCATAACAAAGCCAAACTGGGTTGTGTCTAGAGTTTGAAGGTCACCTATGTCCTTGTTGATAAGGTCCATGATGATCCTTTCCATGGCATGTTGAGATGAGACTGGTTAGACTTATGGGTCTATAGTTCCCAAGGTTAGCTGATGGCCTCACTTGATGCAAAGTGATTACTGTTGCTGTTCTCCATTCTGCTGATTAAAGAGAATGGCAAGTGGATCAGCTAGGTCCTGTTTTAGATTGCTTAGTATAAAACCTGAGATGTTATCTGGTCCCATTGTGGATGGGTTTTTGGCCTTGGAGAGCACATATATGACTTTATCTTTACAGATACTAGGTAGAGAGCTGGTGTCAGGTATGCTTTGGGATATGGCTGGTGGGGACAGGTGGGTGAAATATGTGCCAAATCTGTCAGCTAGCAGGTTGGCAGTTTCCTCCGGTATAGTGTGAGTGGTACCATCTACTACCAATTCGGTACATAGCTGGGAACTACTGACTTTATTAATTAACAATAAGTAGTTAAGTGCTTTTGTTCTACATATATTGTAAAACTTCTTCAGATAATTACCTAAATTAAAAACACCATTTAAATACCACATAGCTTCATATATTAACCAATCATATGCTATAAAACAACATGTCATTAAGAAAATCCATCCCCACAATTTGCTGCCCTAAAGACGTCACATCTTGGCTCCTCCCAAGAATTTCTAAGCATACAAATTCTTGAAATTAAAAAGACATAAAAACATTAAATAATAAGGACATGTAATTAATTGACTTACAGTCCTAATATACAGTAAATCCTACATAAAGATTTTATCTTGTCTCACAGTTATATTTCTGGTTATGGTAGAACACCTTACCTCTAATTTCAAACTTTAATCCTAATTACATCTACCACACTTTCTCATATCTGGATTTCCACCCATGCCTTTCTTTTTATGCTCAAAAAAAGTCTTAAGGCAGATACCCTTTCTGTACACAATAGTGGGGTATGCCCCCACCATGTCCCTTATTTCCCTATCCTCCATTAACATTTCCCAAATTTTAGCAAGGACTGACCTAATTAACCCACTTTCAAAACTGCATGTCATAATAAAAGTGTTCTTATATGTATTAACATTTTCTTTTTTATTATTTCCTATCCTTACATCCAACTGCTGTTTCTTCTACACCCATGGATCTTCTTCTTCTTCTTTTTCTTCCGGCTGTTCCCATTAGGGGTCGCCACAACGGATCATCTGTTTCCATTTCTTCCTGTCCTCTGCATCTTTCTCTATCACACCAGCCACCTGCATGCCTTCTCTCACCACATCCATAAAACTTAACTTAGGCCTTCCTCTTTTCCTCTTACCTGGCAGCTTCATCCCTAGCATCCTTTTCCCAATATACCGAGCATCCCTCCTCAGCACATGTCCAAACTAACATAATCTCGCCTCTCTGGCTTTGTCTCCAAACCGTCCAACCTGGGTGACCATCTAATATACTTATTCCTAATCCTGTCCACCCTCATCACACCCAGTGCAAATCTTAACATCTTTAACTCTGCCACATCCAGCTCTGACTTCTGCCTTTTTGTCAATGCCACTGTCTCCAACCCATATAACATAGCTGGTCTCACTACCCTCTTGTAGACCTTCCCTTTCACTCTTACTGGTACTTGTCTGTCACAAATCACTCCTAACATGGATACACTTTGCAAATTATTGAGGAGAGGTCTAAAAAAGACCTACAGATCTTTTAAACTTAACTTCATGTATTATCATATCTATTGATCCCTCTGGGTAGCCTCTAAGAGACTTTCATATGTAAAGGCAAGAAAATCAATAGTACCATTAATATAATCTATAAATTCAACAGTTCCTTCCTTTTTCCCTCTCCATATAATAAAAATATCATCCAAATATCGCAGATGTAATTATTGTAAGCATATATGATTACATTTTGAAATTAGAGGTAAGGTGTTCTACCATAACGAGAAATATAACTGTGAGAGTACTGGAGTTATCTGTCCTGCTTTATGTCAGTTATGTGATTGTTTTTATCTGGGAAAAAGGGAAAGAAAATTACATGAATGCACATACAAATATCTGTATGATGTTAGGAGGGGTAGGAACATGAATGTTTTGTTTAAACATATCAATAATTATCCACAGCATTTCTTTAAATTTACTGTAGTTGAGGAACTTAAACAAGACCCTAGGGAGGGACCTTGGTCAATTTAATTAGAAACCAGGGAAGTTTATTGGCAGGTACATTGTAACACCTATATTTGGCCAGGACTTAATGAACAGGCTACAATCTTACCGCTGTTCAAGTTTAAGGCACAGGCAAGATAAAATATTTATGCAGGATTTATTGTATATTAGGACTGTAATTCTATTAATTGCATGTTCTTATTATTTAATTTAAAAACATCCCTATCTCCTTTCTCCCATACCTGTGTCACCCCAACTTCCTCACTAATCTACTATATTTCTCTTCATTACTCCTACATTTCTATTTTCTCTACCTTGTACCTACATTTTTACTATAGTTGCTAACATAATCTTTTGTGCCTAACTAGTTCTTTCCCACTGCTACTACTCAGCTGAACTGATGACTAAGAATGTACATTTTTTTAATTGTCTACCTTTTACTCTGCACTGTACCTACTGTACTTTGCTTTGACTACAATGTAAATATTTTTTGTCTACCGTTTACTCTGCACTGTACCTAGTGTACTTTGCTGATTTGTAGAGTCTAATTGCTATTCATGTTAAACCCAGCATTTTTGTTCATCACTGTTGGGAACTTTTGCTTAATTAGCTGTGTTTGTTTGTTTCTTTCAGCTTTTCCCAGTTAGGGGACGCCACAGTGGAACTCCGGTCCGCTAATGATTGGCAGTAGATTTTGACGTGCTGGCTTGCCGGGCCTAACGCACAACCTTCAATGAAGGAACGCCCATTCACGCATGTCGCCACACAGAAGATGCTCTGATTGAGAATTGAATGGGCAACGTCTAACTGTGAGGCGACAACGCTACCGCAGCATTTAGTTTTATGTTTTAAGTGACTATGTAATTGTAGAGATTTTCTCCCCGGGTCTCTAGTGAAAAAGGGCTCTGATCCAGCTGGACCAACCCAGTCAACAAATGTCAAATAAATAAGTGTTTTTATGTATTTTTAATTTCAAGAATTCATCTGCTTAGCGATTCTTAATCCGCGGTTGTGGTGCTGCAGTAGCATTGTCGCCTCATAGTAAGACGCTGTCCGGTTCGATTCTTGGCTAGAACGTCTTCTGCGTGGAGACATGCATGAATGGGCGTACCTTCGTTGAAGGTTGTGCATCAGGGCTTGTAACTCGGCCCGTAAAAATCAACTACCAATCATTAGCGGACCGGAGTTCCACTGTGGCGAGCCCTAACCGGGGAAAAGCCAAAAGACACAAGCATCTGCTTAGCAATTCCTGGGAGGAGCCAAGATATGACGTCTTTAGGGCAGCAAATTGCAGGGATAGATTTTCTTAATGACATGTTGTTTTATAGCATACGATTGGTTAATATAAGAAGCTATATGGTATTTAAATGGTGTTTTTAATTTAGGTAATTATCTGAAAAAGTTTTACAATATATGTAGAATGAAAGCGCTTATCTATTTATTGCTAATTAATAAAGTCGGCAGTTTTTCATGTCTAGCCTGGTACTCTCTCTTTTTTTTTGTTTTTACAGAGTTAGTGCAATCTGTACGTTTATATAGCTGGGAACTCCCTTTTAGATTCTGGGCATAGTTGAAGAATGCCTTATGATTGTCATTGGCTAGGGATGCTATTTTAGCTTCATAATTAGCTTTAAAGGACCTTACAAGGCTTCAGATTTGCTTCTCAATCTGTGGAGGGAATTCTTCCTCTGGAGAGGCAGTTGCCTGTTGTTCTTGGATATCACTTTCTTCCTTTTGTTATATAAACTATTTATACTAGATGTCCACCAAGGTGGCTTGTTTTTTCAGGAGGGCCTGGTTTTACTCTGGTCATGTACAGCCAAGTCTATGTAGTTGCTAAGATGATGATTATACAGAACATGTGTGTACATCTCTGCATAGGAGTCATTATTGCCTGTGATTGCAGGGGGTATAAAACATTTTATGCCATCACGTAGCAGACTGCAGTTTGTTTTGGAGAAATTCCTTAGTTTTTTTGTTCCTTTGGAGGTGTGGGGTCCAATAGTTACTTTGAATGTGACTGATTTATGGTCCAACTTTACCAGAGAGGGCATCACACAAGGGGCAGTACAGTGACCACTCATGTTGGTGGGTACTATGTCAAGGACTTTAGAGCCCCTCGAGAGGGTGCAGACTGTCTGTTCCAGAGCATTTGCATTATCAAAGTCCAGAAACCTCCGGGCAAGTATGTTTGAGCTTGTGTATGTTACCCAGTCGATGGAGGGATAATTGAAATCTCCAATAACTAAGGTGTTGGACTGTATGGCGAGTGACTCCAGTAAGTCCAGGTAGACATTGCGTTTTTCTTGGTTCATGGAGGGGGACCTATAGGTAGTAATGATGTGGTAGGGTGTTTTGCCTGTAGTTAACTGGGCATGGAGTAGTTTGAGAGAGTTGTACTGTTTGACCAATCTTGAGCTGTACCTGGCTTTAATGAAGATGGATACACATCCATCTTTGGTTCTTTCACGCTCATTCTGAGGTCTGCACGTGTGGAAGACATTGTAACCTTGCACAGCTGGGGTGCCCTCCATGGCCTTGAACCATGTTTCAATGACTGCACAGACATCAGCATCTTCCAAGGTGGGGACTGCTTCCAGGGAGCACAGTTTCATGTTTAGACTCCTAGTATTAAGCAGCAGAACCTTGAGTTTGTCTTGAGTGGATTTTGCTGTGTCAGAAATGTTGTTATTTTGACATTGCTTAAAAAAGGCACTATGGGGGAGGCAAGCACCTTAGCCAGTATCTGAAAGTCTAGGGGAGACAGGTCCAGACCATCTCTGGTAAAGCAGCGTGGCCTGTCAACCATGTCTTCCCAGGCTGACAAATACTGGAGCTCCCTGGACTGACACCAGAAGCTAAACCAATTGTTGAAGTCAATCATTTTTTGTTTATATTGTGGCATCATCCTGGATGAAGGTAGAATGCTGCTTAGGGCTAGGAGCATATCTGCCTGGGACACATAATCTAAGAGTTCAGTCATGTCTTTCTTCATATAGTCTGGGAAGGTACATCTCAAGTCATTCACCCCAACAAGTACTATGACAGAGTCATAACGGTACTTGTTGTTGAGTGACCTGAGTGCATGCATGAGCTGATGGATCCTGACACCTGATAGGCAGCTGACCATGACCTTCTCCTTGTCCAGGCTAGTGAAGGCAACATCTGTGTGTCTGACTATGGAGTGTCCTATGACCAAGACGTTAGGTTTTGAGGTGTTTTGCAATAGGGCTTTTTTGGTGAGACAATGATATGTGTGATATGTGCAGTGGTTTCTATACATGTTGAGGTGTGTGAAGATAATTTGCGCTTGATAGGTCTCTGATCATTTGCTAGGCTTCTAGTGAGTACCTCCATGTATGTGGATTTGTGTTGTGCCCTGAATTTGTGTGAGATGAAGTGTGTGAGCTGACAACTTGTTTGATGCCTTGTTTTTTGTTATGTGAGAGGATTGTTTGTTTCAGGACTAAGTGGTTGTCAGTATCTATGAGGCAATTACTACATTGTCTCAGAGAGCCCAAGTAAATCAGGTTGGCCAGAGAAATGGTGGGAAACTGACCATCCATAATGGCAGGTTTATACCGTAGCACTATTGGGGAGTGGGTAAGTTAGATCAGTTTATGATGGAGGAATAAGAGAGGGGCTTAATTTGTTGACGGTTTAGCATGAAGAGCTGTAGCAATGCTGCTCAGTGTGCAGCTGAATTGCTTGGAGAGCAACAGGGGACTTGGGAGGGTTCTACTGACAGACGTCTAAGGAAATTTAAGCTTCCAAGCATTTGCATGTATGCAAGGCAGCCCTAACTCCGGTTGCACAATGTACAGCTATGCACAAATGTGAGACTTAAATACAGGTGAACTTCAACAGTTTTAAGACAAACTACCAATGGGAAAGCCCCAAACTGAGCCTTTCTCCAGAAATCCTCAACTCAGAGGGAGCCTGAGCTACACATTTTTGCCACAAGGTTGCAGGAAAGCCCTCTTATTGTAAGATGGCTGGTTTAGAGCACAGTGATACCAAACAGTCTAGATTCAGCAAGTGCAGAAAAAATGCAGACACAAAAAACAAAAATAAAGCAGCAATTCAAATAAATACAGTCAACAAAGTGCAATATAGGCTTTAAATATACTTATTTTTCAGTTCTTTACAGTGGATGCTTTGGATTTCACTTTAGATGCACTCCAGATCTCTGGCTAAAGTCACCAAACTCTGAGCAGCTCCAGTTAACTGAGAGCAAACCTCACAAACACAAGGCTTAAATACAGAGATTATCTGTCAGAAGTGGAATTTGAACCCACGACTCCATCTGGAGACCAAAATTCTCATGAGCCATGGAAGGAGTTTAACCCTTGAGTCTGACGCCTTAGACACTCAGCCCCTCTAGCATTCATTTAAAAGATTTTTACCCTTTCCATAGCAGAGGATGGTTTTGATTTATCGACCTTAGGGTTATGGGCCCAGTACACTTATGCTAACCCACTCTGCTGTTTCTATAAATTAGTACCAGGCTAACTGCTCTTGTGGGCCATTCCAAGCCCAGCCAATTACCCCATGTGAGAATCAAACCCTGCACCTTGTGCCTATAAGGTGAACACCTTAAATCCTATGCAAACTTCCCACCCTTACTCCTTGCCATAGTATATTGCTTTAATATTACCTCTTATGGTCCCTGTACTCCTAAACATAATTTCTGTATGGTATTGTTTCCTTATGGCTCAAGGATAAGGTAGCCACTGATCAAACACTATGGATGAGTAGAAAAAACAAATCAGCACCGGGTAAAGAGTCTCTTCACATCAGCAAAAAGTCAATATCCAAGAAACAAAAGAGGCTCACCACGACCACTTAAAACTACTGTTCTTTATTCCACTGCAGTAAAAGTAAGCGCTTTCACGTTGCCAGAACGCTTCTTCAGACTTCAATAACTGCTATACAAAATGAGTAACTATATATAGTGTTCAAATAGACACACCTTAACAATTAAGTCTTTAATAATTAAACCAATTAAAAGATTTTCTTTGAAAAAGGAAGAGCCTAAAAATACCCTCATACATATACATATTATCCTGTACCTATATAAAATAAAAATAAAAACACATATATAACTATGACGAAAGATGTATGCAAAAATATGTATACAAAAATATATATGCACCATTAAATATTCTATGCTCTTAAAATAATTATAAAAACAACTAATGCTTATATAAACGAGCAGCTAAGAAGGGTTTAAGGGTAACCCTTTCATTTAGACCATGCCCCTTAAGACTTTGTAGTCTTATTATCCATTTATTCTCTCTTTCTTCAGTATAATTCTTAATGTTTCCCAATCTGTTAGACTTTTTTATTAACTCAAGTACAGTGAACTTAAAAGTATGTTGAGTGCCTTTTTGCAGTATATGACAAGCTAGGGCATTTGTTTCAGTTTCTTTGTTAATAGCATAAATATGCTCTCTAACTCGTTCCCTTAAACTTCTGTTGGTTTTTCCCACATAAAAACATGAGCATGTTTGGCACACAGCAGCATAGACCACATCACGTGACTTACAGTCTGCATAGAAATTAAAATCATATACTTGTGTAGTATCAGGATGTCTAAAATTATTCATACTAGACATAAAACCACAATGATTGCAGTTCCTGCATGGTAACGTTCCTTTTCTATCATATTTAACCAAATCTCTACTATTATTCTCATAACATAATAGTCTCTTCAAAGATTTAGTATTTTTATATGAGAAACTTGGTCTCTCCCCTACTATCTGTGTTATCCTCTCATCACTCATTAGAATATTCCAGTTCCTATTAATTACCTCCTTAATTTTAGAATTCTGATTGGAATAATGGATAGTAAATGTCTTGTACGCATGTCCATTCTTATTATTATTTACAGTCTGCAAGCTTCTATCAGCATTCATATAATTAGATTTTATAAACGTTTTGTGGATGATGTCTTTCTTGTTTGGAGTGGCACTGAGATAGAACTGGATGAATTTATCCAGTATATAAATGGAACAACAGATTTCCTCAGTTTTGAATGTAAGAACTCTAATAATAAAATAGAATTTTTAGATGTTCAGATTCAAAAGAATGGTAGAGAGGTAAATTCAGAGCTGTATAGAAAGGATTGTTGGAAAAATAATATCTTACATCATACCAGCATGCACCCTAAACATATTTTCTCAAATATTATAACAGGACAAAGTCTCAGGATATCTCACCTGACTACAAATGAAGGTGTTTTTGATTGTACACACAAAATTTTGGCCCAGAATTTGACATCTAGAGGTTATAACTCACATGAAATACAAAAAATATTTCAAGTTAATGAGTGCACCAGGAAAAACAAAGGTAGACCATATTTTTATAATTATATGAATGCTGATAGAAGCTTGCAGACTGTAAATAATAATAAGAATGGACATGCGTACAAGAGACTTACTATCCATTATTCCAATCAGAATTCTAAGATTAAGGAGGTAATTAATAGGAACTGGAATATTCTAACGAGTGATGAGAGGATAACACAGATAGTAGAGGAGAGACCAAGTTTCTCATATAAAAATACTAAATCTTTGAAGAGACTATTATGTTATGAGAATAATAGTGGAGATTTGGTTAAATCTGATAGAAAAGGAACGTTACCATGCAGGAACTGCAATCCATTGTGGTTTTATGTCTAGTATGAATAATTTTAGACATCCTGATACTACACAAGTATATGATTTTAATTTCTATGCAGACTGTAAGTCACGTGATGTGGTCTATGTTGCTGTGTGCCAAACATGCTCATGTTTTTATGTGGGAAAAACCAACAGAAGTTTAAGGGAACGAGTTAGGGAGCATATTTATGCTATTAACAAAGAAAATGAAACAAATGCCCTAGCTTGTCATATACTGCAAAAAGGCACTCAACACACTTTTAAGTTCATTGTACTTGAGTTAATAAAAAAGTCTAACAGATTGGGAAACATTAAGAATTATACTGAAGAAAGAGAGAATAAATGGATAATAAGACTACAAAGTTTTAAGGGGCATGGTCTAAATGAAAGGGTTACCCTTAAACCCTTCTTAGCTGCTCGTTTATATAAGCATTAGTTGTTTTTATAATTATTTTAAGAGCATAGAATATTTAATGGTGCATATATATTTTTGTATACATATTTTTGCATACATCTTTCGTCATAGTTATATATGTGTTTTTATTTTTATTTTATATAGGTACAGGATATATGTATATGTATGAGGGTATTTTTTAGGCTCTTCCTTTTTCAAAGAAAATCTTTTAACTGGTTTAATTATTAAAGACTTAATTGTTAAGGTGTGTCTATTTGAACACTATATATAGTTACTTATTTTGTATAGCAGTTATCTTAAGTCTGAAGAAGCGTTCTGGCAACGTGAAAGCGCTTACTTTTACTGCAGTGGAATAAAGAACAGTAGTTTTAAGTGGTCGTGGTGAGCCTCTTTTGTTTCTTGGATATTGACTATGGATGAGTGACTTTAGTTTAACTTTAAACAAGGAGACTGACTTGGTAGAAGTAAGATGATTCCCAAGTGGTTTACTTATGTTCTTAAATCACTAGTAGACTATGCTCGAAAATTGTTTGTAAGGTGAAACTAAAACCCAGGGCATTGAGAAGTTTACGTCTTCATGGAAGAGACAACTCCTATTAGTAGAACTTAAATGATGGTAGTATGCAAGTCACTGCCATCAGTGATTTCAGAGGTAAGACTAGATCAAGAGATGCACTAGATTGATCTTCAACTTCAGCTTTATTACTGTGCATGTAATCAAGCAATGAACAAAGAATAGCATAAAAATAAAAAGGTAAAACAATAAATATGAGATTGAACAAAATTAAATATGAATAGAATTAAAACAGTACAAGCAGGCATTGAAAGTGGTGGCAAGATAACATTCATTAGAGACATCCTTAGCAATTGCTTGAAACCAGCAAGAGTTTGGGGAAATTCTCAATGAGTCAGGGCCACAGATCGAGAGCTTGATAAACAAATGCCCTGGTCTGAATACTCAAGGCAATTAGAAGGGTCTACCTGCAGCCTCTGGGAGGCCAAGCTCAAGGACTGAGTCGGCTAGCATCAGAACAAAAAAAAGATCCCATAGACTGGGGACACCCAGGCCATGGAGGTGAGATATACCAGCACAAGAACGTTAAGCATAATCCATTTGTTAACAGCTAGCCAGGGTAATGTGATACCTGAACACCCCAATACGTTATAAGGTTGTAGAGTTCAGCACCAGTTATAGGTGGCAAAGTTCCATATCCAGAAGCCCCAGGCACACAGTGTTGCAATAATCCAAATGGGTGGAGACAAGCATATGCTCAAAAGATGGGCTAAAATGCTTGATAAGGATGATATTACTAAGGTGGAAACAAGAAGATTTGTTGGTAAATGAAATGTAGTCCTTTAACATCAACTTGTTGTCAAAAATCCCTCCTAAGTCTTGCATCTTTAACACAAAATGCAGCTTCTCCCTATAATAAGTAATGACTAGAGACAAAAATAAAAGTTATGTACTCACCATAACTATCCATCTGTGTTGTCCATTTTCATTCTTCCTCACGGATCTGACTTGGCCACATTACTCTAGATTCTATGAATCTGACTCTCGAACTCCTCCCTTTACTCATAATGCCCCTGACTACTGAATTAGCTCTGATCAAGTTTGCTGCTAATATACAATGTTTCAAATATAAAAAAACTAGTTAATGTACTGCAGAAAAGAGAAAGTTAAGAGAGAACAGCACAGCAGGAGCTCAAACAGGAACTGTGGTTCCTAAGAGAAAATTCCATCGGTGTTGCTCGTCGGGTCAGGATAAAACAGACAAACATTCGTGGGTTCTGTTCAAGCAGCTTTATTACACACAAATACATCAGAAATGAGGCTTTGTAACTTAAACTTAAATAAACTTATAAACAAACTGACCTCCACACTCATACATTTTAACACTTATTCTCTCAAAATGGCACTGTTGCCTGCATGTGCTCAGTATTTATATGCACATGCTACATTTGGAAAAGTTTCTTAAAGGTACATACACACACACTGATCTACATCCTCCCTCTTTTTTGCAATGATCCGTAAATGAAATGACAGTATTCAATGACATGCAACTTACGGAAATAATCTTTTGACGTGCAATTATGCAGAACTAATTATCTGATATGCAATTATACAAAATCAGACACATATAAAACAATTATGTCCGGGTTGCTGTGCATTTTGCACTAGGTCTTGAAATACGACCTGACCATGTAACATAAAAGTCAGAATTGGATGTAGCAACAGGGACTGTCGTTAAGGAATGTTCAACTCTGGGGACATCTGGGACATCATCAGGAACAGCAATGGATACTGCGACATGTTCTTTGGTAGGAACACTGTCGGGGTGACTCTGAGATCTAGAGTCTGTATCACAGGTAGAATGCTGTGATATCATTTCTGATACAGGAAGAAGAAGTCTGTGGTTTCTCCTGTACTCTGTACCCTCAGATTCTACAAAGAAGCATCTTGGCTCGGTACATGTACCTCTCACTTGAACAATTCGATCAAAGGCTTTCACCATTTGCATCCTCACTGTCTCTCCTTCTTTTAACGGATGAAGAAATCTGCTTGATGTCCTTCTATTCTCATATTGCAGTAATTATAATCTTACGGGGAGTTGCTGCCTGCAGCACCGGACATCCGACTAGTACACCAAAGTCTTAGAAACGGGTACGTGTGACGTTGCATGTAGGGGCCATAAACTGATGTAGGCTAGATCTGTGACGTCTGCACCTACCCAACCCAGACATTTTCTGCCACAGTGTGCTTCAGACGTCCAATTGCCTGTCTCAGAAATCTAGCATTTGTTTGACTTCAGCCACCCATTTTTGAAGATTGCTTTCTGGCTGTCCGCACTGAGATAATTATCCTTGTGGGATTTTTTTGTTTCTTTGCCTTTTTCAGACGTACATGTCATCTAGAAAGGGAAAGTGTGCTTGTGGAAGACAAATTCTACATAAGGACACACACGAGCAGTGTTTATTCTGTCTAGGAGCTGGTCATGATTATAAGTCCTGTGACATTTGCCAATCTTTTGTTCCCAAAACCCTTATACTCCATCTGGTGGCCTTAAATCTTTGTTTAGAGAATCAGCATCTCCATTTGGTGTCTGGAATGGAAGGTGGAGCAGACACCTCCGAGGAACCACCTAGGAAGAAGGCCATGAAAGTTAGGCCCGATGCCCAAGCTGCACCTCATTTGTCTGGTGAGATTCTCGACGCAAATGTCAGCCCAGGATCACTCTGGATATCGGGTATTTCACTGCAACCAGGAACGGAAATGGAAGGCGGTTCAGCAGATACCCAGAATATGTCGGCTGAGGTTTTTCAACCATCAGAGCCTGATGGTGAGGGGGAACCATGGCTCATGGCTTCAGAGGGCCCTACTACTGCCTTGCCATCCACTATAACGTCAGCACCCAGGCCTACTACTGCACCTTCTACCTCTTTAAAAAGAAAACAGAAGGAGAAACACAGCACAAAATACCCTACTCCACCCTGAGAGACCTTTTCACAGAATCTGTTCAAGGCCTTTCAGATTCTCCAGACTCAGATTCCTCAATCAGGCCTACCAGTTGTTCCACAGGTACTATCTGAGGAAGAGTCTTTCTCCTCAGATGAGCCCTTATTTACTGTTCTCAGATTGATTCTCCTAAGGATTTCATAACTTCAGAAGAAGAAGAGTCCATCACAACTGACTCCCCTGGAGAATATTTTTCCTTTGGGGATACCATTTCCCTGCTTAGGCAACATTTCAAGTGGGAGCTCTCAGATGTTTCTGAGATTAAAAAGAGATACTTTGAACTCTTGCAGATGGAGCAGCCCACACCATCTACAGTCCCAGCTTTGCTTCCAGCATTTCAGGATGCTTTTTCTGCTGCCTCTCAGAGCCCAGGGTCACAGCCTCCTGCTTCTAAGAGAGCAGACAAGATTTTATAAAGTGTCTGCAAAGAAGCAGTACCTTTTCAAGAACCCTCCAGCAGGCCCTGCAGTCATTGCAGTATCAGCTGATAAGTCCTCTAGGCAATTACCTTCCTCTTCCCTTTTCCCTACTGATAAAGACAGTAAATTTATGGACAGGTTGGGGAAGAACGTATATACTTATTCCACTTTGGCCATTAGAGCTATTAATTATCAGACCCACATGGCCAAGTTTGCTTTAGACTCCCTGACCAAGGCCTCTACTCTTGTCTGAGGTTCCAGACTCACCAGCTAAGGCCCAACTGAATACCCTTCTGTCCACGGTTTTTCAAGTGACCAGACACTCTAAGTGCAGCTATGATGCTGTAGAAGTGTCTTCAAAGTCTGCTGCTTCTGGTTCTGTGTTAAGCAGGTTTTCATGGTTGAGACATCAGCCTTTACCTATGGATGTCCAAGCTAAGTTGTTAGATACCCCTTTGGACAACAAAGCCCTCTTTGGAGCTGCCTTTACAGAGCTACTTAAGTCTCTGCAAGCAAAAGGTAAAGACTTACAAAATCTTAAACATTTATTGGTTTCACCTGTTCCCAGATTCCATAGAAATTGCCCTCAAAGGCTTAGCTTTGTCAAGAGGCAGTCCTTTCCGTCCTCTGCAACTCAGTCCAGGGGACGGAGACATCCTAGGAAACCATCTGCTCCTAGATCTTCTACCACCCCCACACTTTTTTCCTTTCGAAGGCAGCCAGACCCAGATAGAGCTCCTCCACTGTGACTCTCATCCCTATGCCTAACCCTTTCCCTACCCTCCTGGCAGAAAATCCCCACAGACAATTGGGTGCTCTTCATCATCGAGAGGGGACACTTCATGACTTGGTGGGCAATTCCTCAACCCCCATCCAATCATCTTCCACTTTTTCCCACTATCCTCAGCCAACTCCTCTCTCAGGGAACTATAGAATAAGTACCCGAGGATGAGTTAGCCAAGGGGTTTTATTCCAGGATGTTTTTTGGTTCCAAGAAAAGGTGGTCCTTGGAGACCAATATTTGACTTATCCCACCTCAATTTCTTCCACAAGGTGCCTACCTTCAAAATGCTCACATTACAGCACCTTCTTCCCCTTATTCCTCAGCAAGCCTTCATGGCCTCACTGGATCTGTAGGATACTTACCTTCACATCCTTATTCATCCCACTTACAGGAATTTCCTATGTTTGTTAGTGGGTTCTTCACATTTTCAGTTCTCTGCCTTACCCTTTGGGCTCTCCATAGACTTGATGTCAGTCTGTCCTTGCCCAGAAAGTAGAATTTCTTACTCAATTCTTCCACTCCCTGCTACCTCTACCAGCCATCTCAGCCAGAGAGTTTCTCAGAATCCTAGGATACATGGCTTCCTTGATTCTCATGATCCCTCTAGCCAAGATGCACATGAGGAAGCTTCAGTGGGTCTTGAGAAATTCTTGGCACCAGTACTGTCATCCCTTGGAAACAAAGCTTCCTCTTCTTCCCTGTTTAAAAAGGGAGCTCTCCTGGTGGGTTGCTACCATTACCCTCAATCAAGGGGTATGCTTGCAGACCCCTCCACCCAAACAGCATCTTTACACAGACGCATCAGATCTAGGTTGGGGGGGCTGTACTACAAAATACCAACATCCAGCACAAAGTACAGGGGAAGTGATTCAAGAAAGGATGGACCACATCAACCTAAAAGAGCTAAGGGCCCTTTCCTTGGCTATACAGGCCTTTCAAAACATCCTTCTGCCAGGAACCCTGAAGGTCATCACAGGCAACATGACAGTTCTGTGGTATATAAACAAACAGGGAGGAACAAAATCTTATCCTCTCTGCAGTCTTGCTATTCAAATCTGGTCCCTGGCAGCATCACTACATATTCACTTGCAGGCAGTTTACATTCCATCAGAAGACAATGGGATGACAGGTACCCTGAGCAGAACTTTAATACCCTCCCACAAATGGATGCTTCACAGGGAGGTATTTCTGGATCTAATTCACAGGTGGGGTAGTCCTCAGGCAGATCCATTTGCCCCCTCCCAGAACAGACAAATGCCCTTCTTTTGCACAAAGTTTCCCCATCCACAAGCCTGGAAGGTGGCTCTTCCTTTTCATGGGAGGGAATGTTCCTTTATGCTTTCCTTCCATTTCCTTTGATTCACAAAGTCCTCCTGAAAATACAGAAGGACAAACCAAAAATTCTGCTGGTGATTCCCTTCTGGCCAAAACAGTATTGGTTTCCCCTACTTTACTTTCTAGCACAGGGCAATCATCACAGGTTACCTCAACACTTCGACCTACTCACACAAGACAGGGGATACCTTATTCATCCCCACCTTCTCAATCTCAAGCTGACAGTGTGGGTGATAGAGTTCTGATCCCCTTTAGGCACCTATATTCAGAGGACATACTTAATGTCCTGCAGGATGCCAGGAAACCAAGTACCAGGAGAAACTATTTATTAAAATGGAAAAGATTCTCCCACTGGTGCCTCAAGAAAAAACAAGACCCATTTCAAGTTTCTGTTCCAATGGTTCTTTCTTACCTGTGTGAGTTACTACATTCAGGGCTGACTTATTCCTCAGTGGAAGTACACCTATCTACTATTTCTCCTTCCCTTCTCTTGGCTCCACCTCTATTTTCCAGGTTGGATGTCAAGCTGTTTCTGAAAGGGTTCCTTCACATAAGACCTCCTCATAACCCTATCCCTCCTCCTTGAGACCTTAACTTTGTACTGGAAAAGCTTAAATTGGCCCCCTTTGAGCTAGCCCATTCATCCTCTCTCAAATTATGTATTTGGAAAACAGTCTTGTTAGTGGCCCTTACTTCTGCTAGGAAGGTCTCTGAGATCCAAGCCCTTATGGATTCTTCTCCCTCTCTTGTTTTTCATAAAGATAGGGTTTATGTCAGATCTAACCCTTCATTCATGCTTAAAGTAGTTAATGAAATTTCCTTAAACCAAACAATTAATTTACCTGTCTTTTATCCTCAGCCACAGACCTCCTCAGAAAGGACTTTGCATTCCTTGAATGTTCATAGGCAACTGAGGTTCTGCTTAGACAAGACAAAGCCCTTCGGACAGTCTGTCTCTTTTCATCCTAGGGCCCGTGCAGTGTTAGATGAGCTGCTACCACTGCCATGCTTCTGGGGAACACCCTGGGGGCTATGGTGAGACCAAAGGGCAGGGCTCTGAACTGGTAATGACTGTCTCCCAGCCAGAAGCATAAGTAACTTCGAGAGCTCCTGTTCAATTTGAAGTGATAGTATGCATCCTGAAGATCTATGGCGCACATCCAGTTGTCCTTCTGTAAGAGAGGCAGAATGGACTGAACCATAACTATCCAGAATGTGAAATTCTTTAAGAACTGGTACAGATAACTGAGATCCAAGATGGGTTTCAGGTCCCCTGTTTTCTTTGGCACTAAAAAGAACCTTGAGTAAATTCCAGATTTGCTTTGGCCTGGAGGCACCTCTTGGCCATCTCTTTTGTCTAGCAGCTTTTGACCTCTACAGCTGCTAACTCCCACTGATTAGGTGGAACATCAGGGAGAGATTTTCTTTTTATTGGGGGAGCTTGTAAAATGGGAATGAAATATCCTCTGGATATAATCCTTTGCACCTATGAATCTTCTGTGATACCTGTCCAGGCGTATAGGTGCCAGGATAGGTGTCCCCAACTGCCTCAAGAGAAGAATGGTCAAACAACCTTTCAGAAGCATTGACAAGGTCTGTCCAAGAAGGAATATCGCGACCCTTGGTTTTGCAGACCCCTTCTGCTGCATGGGCAGCATCTTCCATTATAATTATTTCCCCCTCTGCATCTGGGAGAAAAATCTCCATGTGATTCTTGAAAAGGCCCCTGAGATTTTCAGAACCACATCTTTTTATCACAGTGTTGGTTCCTAAAAAAAGGTCTCTGTGGGGTAGAAAAATGAATTTCCATGGCAGACAAGTTCTTTCCATCTTGCTCACTGAGGGAAAATGTGTCTTTAATGGTTGGCCCAAACAAAGAAGATCTATCAAAAGGAGCACTGATGAATGACGCTTTAAAGGCCTCCGCAAAATCGCACAACCACATCCAGGCGTGTCTCTATGCCTGAACAAGTGGCCTATGAAGAACCTTCAGCTGCATGTGATGCATTCTAGACTGACTGTAGGGTAACCATTAAAAGGGTTTTGTTCTTCTGTCGACATGGACCTCGGGGTAGAGTTAGAGAGTTCCTTAACTAAGTCCCTATTTAACCCAGTGAAGTGTGCCAGGTAGTTCAATGACCATAAGGCAAGGGTTGCTGAGGCATAAACTCACTTTCCATACCTGTCCAACACCCTAGACTCTCTATTAGGGAGTTGAACAATAGAGCTGTGCTTGGCTAACTCCTTCTTGGTGGCTGCCACCACAACCATAGGATTCACAGGGATTCCTTTTATCCAATATTGTCTGACATGCCCTAGACTCTTTATTGGGGGATGAAGAGTAGAGCTCTGCTTGGTTAACTTCTTCTTGGTGGCTGCTGCCATAACCATAGCATCCACAGGGATTCCTTAAGTCCAATACTGTGTGTAGGGCCACTCAAAATCTTATCCGGGCATCTAGAGATCGGTTCTATGGTATCCAGTTCCTTCCATGCCTGATGGTAGACAAGATCTATAATCTCATCTGCTGAGGGGGGATAACCCAGGATGTATATGGGCCAGACCCAAAGGCTTCAAGGAACACTGATTCCTCCTGGGAAGAAGTTTGGGATGACCAATCACCTTTCTGGTGTAGGATTTCTAAAATGTCTCTGAAAGAGAAGTCTTCAGGTGGAGATCTAGGGGACCCTTCCCCTTCATCAAAATCAGTGTTTTCTGTGAGGGAGTCCTGTGGTGAATCCAAGTGCCTCCTCTTGCACAACCTCTTTCAGGGAACCTCTTCAGTGGGATGTTCTGTTGAGGTACCTGAAGAAGCAGGGAGTTCCCTAACTGGAACTGCCTGGAAAACTCATATGGACTGCTTTTCTCTGAGGGATAGGATGAGCAGACTCCGACATAGGATCCAAAGAGGGAACAAGGACTGGATCCAAAGATGTAAGAGTAGAAACTGCTCTCAGATGAGAAAAGACCCTCTCCACCACGTCAAAAACAGAGGGACCAGGAGAAGCCAAGGATAATCCAATTGGAGCTGAAATTCTAGGCTCAAATGATCAATGGCCTCCTTCGACTTTCCACTCTGAGGGAAAAGTTGGTATAATGCTGTTCAGCGCCAAGGCCCAAAGGGGAAATAATGACTCCAAAAAACTTTGGAGTTGAAGCTGTTTCCTCACATCTGACAATGATAAATTGACTCCTAGACACATCCTGCTCCAGGAAAGTCAGAGCCAAATAGATCACGGAAGGAGTTGGAGTTGAAGAAAGAGGCAATTTTTGATCTGATGGTTCAACTCTTGCGGGACTCGGATAAGAGGGCTCCAAAACAGAAGGTCAGATCAAAGAAGGAGTGATAATTGTATGACAGGATGGTTTGAGGCCCATGGATCCGATGGAAGATGGAGCTGACAAATCCCCCATTTGGATATGTGTTCTGAGAAATCTTCTCATCATCCTGTACATCTCTGCTTCAGAAAGACTTTGGGAGGACCTAATGGAAGAGGAAGTGGAAAGAGGTCTGGAAGATTACTTAGGAGTCTCCTAAAGAAATGGAGACTTTAGTCTCAGGGACACTGACTCCAGGGAAAATCAATGGTTTTGAAGCCTCAATGGTTTTGAAGCCAAGGAGATTTCAAAGCTGCAGATGTCAGATTCGAAGACTTTGGATCCAAACTTTTAGCAGCTGTTGCAGGTGGTTCTGAAGATGGAGCAGACTTAGGAAACCTTGCTCGGGATCATTTTCTGTGCTCCCTATGCTCCTTAGACTTATGACAGGAGGTTTGAGCCCCTGATGTTGATGCACCAGAGAAAGAATCAGAAATAAGATCCTTAAGTACTAGTTTGTTCCTTCTATCACTAATAGCTCTAGCGTTGAATCCAGCACAAATACTGCAAGAGGTGTCCATGTGTGTAGGGCCTAAACAATAGATGCACTCCCTGTGTACCTTTTAAAGCCAATTGGCTTTTCAGCCATACTGTGAGGGGAAACTAAGCAGCAGAAAGCCAGACAAGTAGAAGATAAGGAAGAACTCTTTTTTTTTTTTTCTTTTTTCTTTTTTTTTTTTTACTTTGGAGAAAAGCAAAAATGTTTATACCAGCAATGTTAAAAATAAAATACCTCAAAGTGAGGTAAAGGAGAAGTAGAAAAGTTACCAACAGTGGTAATGAAGAATACCAAAAAAAATGTAAACACACTAAGCTAGATAGAGGGTAAGGGAGATGCTAAAATATAAACTGAAGTAAAAAAAAAAAAGATTACAAGAGAAAAATATATATTTTTTTCAATTCACTACACCAAAATGGGCTTGAGAAAATGCAATCTTGACTGAATCGGAAAACAGTAAATGAAATCTGAGGTAATTCAGTGGTCAGGGGCATTGTGGGTAAAGGGAGGAGCTCGAGAGTTGGATCCTAGAATTTGGAGTAATGTGGCTGAGTCAGATCCGATAGCCCATTTGTTGAGGAATGAATGAAAATGACATCAGATCTGTCAAAGAAAAGTTTTTCAGTGTAGCATGAATTACTTTTGCCACTGTGCTGGAGATGTTAAGCTTAACCCACTTACTGCCCTTCCAGTCATGGATGCTTTTCAAGTTTCACAAAAGGTGGTTAAGAGTGCACAAAAATTCCTGAAAGAGCAGGAGTTACAGCTACGTGCCATCAGCTTAACTATGGTATTTTAACCATACTGAATGAATAACATCAAACAAAGCTAACACATATACGGTGAGTGACACAGAACCTAGAATGGACCCCTAGTGTACACAGCAATCAGAAGAGTAAGAGGACGGTGAGATCACCCCCTGATGAAATCATCTGCAAACATCCAGAGAGTTAATATGCAAACCAGTGCGGGACAGCATCAGTAGTGCAGTTATATACCAAACACTCAAGAAGAATAGAGTTGTCCAACATATCATATGCTGAGAAGAGATTGAGCAATACCAGGACAGAGTTAAAACGCAAATCTTTTTCAGTCAGGAGATATTTAAAGACTCTAGTTAGATCCGTCTTAGTACTATGCCTACCTCTAAAGCCAGAGTGGAAATAATCACTGGTGTCATTGTTTTTTCTACTGCTCCCTTAAGACCTTTGCAAACAAACACAAGGTTTGAAATCAAATGGTAGTTGTCTAAACTGTAAGAATCTAAACCAGCCTTTCTGAGGAGGAGATCAGCCAAGTCCTCCTTTAGTTTTGAAAGATCTACTCTGTGCTCAAGTGAGGTGGCAATCATCTGGTGCCAGACTGACTTTATTGCCTCCAAGTATGCCAAAATAAGCCTGGTTGGGCAAGGTTCCAATGCACAGGTAGTAGTATGAATACTAAAAATTATGGCAAAAAATCATCGTGGTCAGAAAAGGCAAGTTCATACCAAACAAAAGGCAGACATGGCCCTTGAAGAGAACTGACAATGCCCACATTAGTTTGTGACATGTTAAATTAATAATGTCATAAAGGCAAGCCAAACAGAAAAGTACTGGCTACTTATTGACACTCCTCTGAAGACCACACTTTCCACATAGAGAGGTAGTCTGGACTGCATAGCATCCCCCTCAAATGGAATAGAACAGGTAGCCAGCTGCAGCTGAACTCTACTGAGACAAATATTCAGATTTCTTACTGGAGACCTCTGCTTAAAAAAAAAATAGATAAAAATAAGAGCCCACAGTAAGTTTGTCCTCAAGCAGACCAGAATGGTGCCAGGTTTGCTTTATGCTTCTTCCCAACCTCCTAGGCTCTCACAGTTCAAAGTCAGACCACAACTTTTGAGAAAAGAAATGAATGGGGCATATATGACTTAGAGTTACTTTATCAAGCAGTTTAGATAGTTTGATTATAATCCTTCAGAACCTAATCAAGTGTAAAAATATAGGATAAATATCGAAGAAGATCCTGTGGAACAGAACAAAGATGCTAAATGGATAGAATAAGTAAAAGAAAGAATAAGAAGTTCAAATGTACAAGATATGAAATGAGATGAAGTAACAGCCAGAGAGCTTGAAACAAAGTTAAGAAAACTCCTAATTGGAAAACCCAAGACCCAGATGCACTACCTAACTTCAGGCTAAAATATTAACATTTTTACATGAAGATTTAGTCATGAGTAAGAACTATTTATATATGCACCCCAAATAGACACCAGCCTGGTTAGCAACAGCAAAAACAATACTCTTATTTAAGCAGAAACATGTAAGCTATCCTAAAACTATAGACCAAAACTTACCTTCTGACAATGTATAAACTACACACTGGAATTGATGACGACAGAGTTTATATTCATTTAGATGAAAACTCAATCTTGGCAATAGAACTAAAGGGTACCAAAAGAAGGTAATATGGAACAAAGGATCATTTGTTGTTAAATAAAGTCATAATGGAGAATTGTAAAAAGCGAAAGAGTCTACATATAGCATGGACAGACTACAAAAAAAGCATTCATGGATAAAAGTGCCTAAAAATGTATGATACACCCTACACTGATCGATTACATTACAGCGGCCATGAAACAGTGGCAAACCACTTTGTAGTTAAGCCTTGATAAAGGACAAATTATTATTCCAGGGATAAAAATTCAAAAGGGGATATTCCAGGGTGACACTCTGTCACTGCTGCTCTTTTTGTCTTGTCCTTAACCCATTCCACATTAGGTCATGGCTACAATTTGGCTCCCTGTCTCTGTCACTGCTGTTCTTTTCGTCTTGTTCTTAACCCATTAAGCTGTCTACTTAATAGATTAGGCCATGGGTACAATTTGGTTCCCAGAAAACAACAAAGTGTAAAGACTTCTCATCTTCTTTTTGTGGATAATTTAAAACTGCATAGTTCATCAGATGAGGAACTAAAAGCACAACTGCAACTGGGCAAAACTTTTTCAGATGATATAAAAATGCCATTTGGTCTTGATAAATGTGCAAAAGCAATCATTAAAGCAGCAAAGCTGCATCACCATGAAAACATCAGTCTGAGACAGGAATGTGATATAAAAGAACTTGAGCAAGAGGGAGTGTATATATATTTGGGGACTGATGAAGGATGAACAATAAAACATGAACAAATGCAAATAAAACTTAGTAAGGAATATTTTAGAACACTAAAATTAATACTGAAAACAGCGTTGACACATAAGAACAAAGATATTATCATAGCAAAGGGCCTGTACACTGAAAAACACAATATTGTGGCAAGATTGTTGCACTGGGGATTGTGCAAACAATACAATATAGAGGTAGCTGAAAAACACTGGAAATACGAACTACAAAGCATTATAGAGAATGATGAAGTGTACAACACATGGAGTCACCCATATTTAGGTATGCTACCAATACATTTAACTCCATATGAATTGCAGGAGGAGTCAATTCTGGACACATTGCAGGTGCCGCTAAGAGCACTTTTGGCTAACATCAACAACTGAAACAATAATAATTTCATGAACTTTAATCATACCCTGACTTGTAAATGGGGTCCATTCCCGTCATGGTATTAGAAACCCAAAGACTTGGAGAAATTAAACTGAGCAAAGCCATAATGGAGACCTGGAAAAGAACAGGAATCCCAGTATGGCATGGATAGATTACAAAAATAAATGGTATTATTCCTCACTCCTGGATTATAGAATACTTACAGATTTACAAGATCCATCATACACTGGTCAGTTTTATTGCATTTGCTATGTAGAAATTGCAAACCAGTTTTCAGTTGAACCACAAAAAAGGACAAATTACTGTCTAGTGGGTGAATCCACTGTGGAATATTTCAAGGTGATTCTTTGTCACCATTACTGTTTTCTCTTGCTCCCAGTACATTAAGCTGTTTACTCCTGGGTCACAGATTCTGTCCGACTCAAAAATAAATCATCAAGTGAAAAGATATCTAATCTTTTTTGGAAAATTTAAAATTGTATACCTCATCAGATATAACACTGGAAAGAGCAGTTACAAGTCATTAAAGTGTTCTCAGATGACATAGGAATGTCATTTGGTCTCAATAAAAGTGCAAAGACAACATTTGAAAGAGAAAAACTCAAGACTTGAGAAAACATTAAACTTGGGAAGAAATATGATAAAAACGATTTGGAGCAAGGAGGAGTGTACAGATGTCTTGGAAAAGAGGAACAGGCAGTGATACAGCAAGAAAAATAAGAACAAAGCTCAGTAAGAAATATTTTAGAAGACTAAAATTAATACTGAAAACTGCTTTGACATCTAGGAATAAAGTTAAAGCTATAAATCATCTTGCACTTCTTGTTTTAACTTATAGCTTTGCTGTGACTGACTGGCCACAAAAGAGCTGGATACGCTTGATAGGAAAAGAAGAAAATTTCTCTATGCTCATGAAATGATGTATAAGAATTGTAAGTTTTGTATTCACCATAACTTGGCATCTGTGTTGTTCATTTTCATTTTTACTCACCAATGGGTTCAGATCCAATCCTTGGATCTGACTCAGCCACATACACAAGACTTCGGATCCAACTGTTGAGCTCCTCCCTCTACCCGTAATGCTGTAATCTATCCCCAACACCTCAGATCAAGTTTGCTGCCTAATCTCCCACTTTATAATAGGGATAGATATAGACATAAGAAAATTCAGGGATCAAACCTGTAACTGAATGATTCCAATATAGTCTAACAGATACTTCTATGAAAGACAAGGCTGGGGGATGGATGGGAGAGAAGGTGAGGAAGAATAAAACTGGACAACACAGATGCCAAGTTATGGTGAGTATATAACTTATAAATCTGATGTTGTCCTTTTCATTCTTCCTCCCCAATGGGACAGAGTCCCCAGCTCTGGGTCTGTATCACTTCAACGAAACAGCAGAAGTTCGAACACCATATGTTCGAACTTCTAACTTCGAAGTGCAAAACCATCGAAGGCTTAGAACAGCGATTTTTTTTCCCAGGGAAAAAAAATCGCTGTTCCAAGAAACAAACACACAACATAAGCACACCAGAAAAACAGCAATGCACACACATACACTTAAAATCCTCCATCTAACCCTACACTAAATTGTACATACATTACTATCTATCCACTTACCTTAACCCAAACCCTAACCCTAAGGTTCGTCACTATCGCACACTCACCTGACCCGTGCCCTAACCCTAAAGTCTGTCACTATCGTACACCCACCTCACCCGCGCCCTAACCCTAACTCACCTAACCTGTGCCCTAACCCAAACGTCCGTTCAATCGCACACTTACCTGAACCCAATCCGTAACCTTTCATCACAGTGCTGAAAATAGTGAAAAAAGTTGCTGTTCTGCAGCTTCGCGATAATCAGTTTTCGAACTTCACAGTTCGAACATATGGTGTTCGAACTGCTGAAGTTTCAATGAACTGATAGGAACCCTCCAGCTATATAGCCCTTGGGGGGCCCTAATTTGTAATGTGTAACAAAAGTATGAGGCTTTGACCAAGTGGCTGCAGCACAAATATAATCAATGGAAGTCCTTGACCAAAAAGCAGATGAAGTAACCATAGATCCAGTGGAGTGAGCTCTAGGGGGTCATGGCAAATCTAATCCTTTTTGAGGATAAACCAATGAAATACAACCAGAAATCCATTTAGCTAGTGTAATTTTAGATACTTTTTTACCCAAGCAGTTAGGGGGGAAAATATAAACAGCTGATCAGACTTCCTGAACTGCTTTGTCCTGTGAAGATAAAAAATGTAACTGTCTGTGCACAACAATGAGATGAAGCATGTATTCCCCCTTATTCATACATTTTGGAAAGAGGACTGATAATTGTATGGATTGGCTGATGTTACTTTCCATCATGACTTTAAGAAGAAAGGAAGGGTTGGTCTGTAGAGACACCCTGTCCTTATGAAAAATAATGTAAAGAGGCTTAGCTGATAGGGCCTGGAGCTCAGAAATTGTTTTTGCTGAAATGATGGCTACTAAGAAGATTATTTTCCAAGAAAGGAACTTCATATCATAATTGTCTGCTGGTTCAAAGGGTTTCTCAGTTAACCCCTGAAGGACCACAGTAAGGTCCCAAGGAGAAAAAGGGTCTTTTATTGGGGGTCTGAGGAGAAAGCTGCCCTTCATTAAGGCTCTACACAATCTGGATGAAGCCAGAGAAAATGATTTGTTTCCAGAATGAAAATTAGAAATCGCTGGCAAGTGAAGCTTAATTGTAAAAAAACTTAGCTCCTTCCTTAAAAAGAGTTGTTAGAAAGAGAAGAATGGCCAGTGTTGGTGCTGAAAAAGGGTCAATATTCTGGTTGGAGGCCCAAACAGAAAATCTTTTCCATTTGTTTCTGTAGACTTTCTTGGTAGAAGCCTTCTGGGAGGCCAAGATAATCTCACGGACTGGGTAAGCAAGCCTGGACTGTCTAACTACTACTGGAAGTGGAGAAACCATTCAGTTAGTTTGAGGAAATGGAGATCGGGGTGTTGAATTCTTGATGGATGAGAGAGGATATCCTGAGTTGGTTCCAATAACCATGGAGGATATCTCAAGTGAGACTGTAGGAAGGGGAACCATACCTGTCGAGGCCAGAAGGAGGCAAAGAGGATGACTGAGCTCTTCAGTCTGCTTGGTTTCTGTAAGAACTTTGGAATCAGAGGAAGAGGAGGGTAGGTATACAGGAGACCCTGGGGCCAAGCGTGAATCAGAGCATCTGTCAGTGACTCCTCTGGAGGGGGGATCAGAGTGAAGTACTTGCTGCACTTGTTGAGGGGTGAGGCAAATAGGTCACAGCAAGGCTGGCCCTAGAGGCTGAAGATCATATTCACGGCTGACTGAATGACAGACCGCTCATGAGGCATAAGAATGGATCTACTGAGCCTGTCTGCTAGTGTATTGGTTTTCCCGGGGATGTGCACTGCAGTGAGAAAGCAGTCTGAAGCAATCGTCCATTCTCAAACCCTCATGGCCTTTCTGCACAGTGGATAAGATTAGTTTTCTCTTTGCTTGTTGATGTACCAGACAACTAACATGTTGTCTGTTTGGATTGCAATAGTCCCAAGAAGGAGAATGTCTTGAAATGCATGCAATGTTAGAAGGACTGTTTTGATCTCTAGGCTATTGATATGCAACTTTGTCTCCAGATGGGACCATATACCTTGGACCATCTTTCCCAAGAAATGCCTCCCATCCCAGTTGGGAAGCATCCATGGTAACTGGGGGCAGAAGGGTGAATGGTCTGCCCAGAAATAGGTCATTGGACTGAATCCACCAACGAATATGACATTTGTAGATTGGAGTGAGTCTTATGGGAAATCATAGGGGCTGATTAAGCATGGAATACTGTGTGACATAGGGCAATACTGCCAGCCCAGCTATCTGGAATTTTGTAAATAATCATATGCCATTTGCGAATATCAACATAATTCATATGTTTGTCTTACAAATGTATTAGAACTATAGGTTATGTGTATATTAAACTACAGGTACAGAAGTGTATATTGAATATGGTTTGTGCAGTACTGAGCTTCAAGGATGTGTCCACAGTGTACCCTACTGGAAAAGAACAGAAATGTATATAATCTATATACCTGTGCAAATGTATATGTTTTAACAGCAGAAACTAGAACATACAGAGTTAACTTGCAAAACTTCAAGAAAATAGTTGAAATTAAATTATTTTACGATTATACTATAAATGTTTTATCTCAGTTTCAGTGCAGTAGCAGACACAATGTCTACAGCTAGAAGTTTTTTGTATTGTCTGAAAGAGAAGTAATTACTAGGTTTGAGATGTAGAAGTGTTTTATTGTTTTATGACTTCTAGGACCTGCAAACATCTGAGACACATGTATTTTTCACAACAAGATGTCAAATGCTATACTGGGAGTTTAGCTTGGGAACTAAAGTCAGGTGACAAAAAGTGATGCCATCCAAGCTAACCCAGCAGTAATATGTGATATTAATTTAAGAACTCTCTCAGAGAGAGGGACTGTGCATTTTGTATTTAACCTGGAAACATCCACTCATCACCACCGTCTGCACTTCTGCCTGTGTCTTGTTCTGTAATTAAGTTTTTAGGGCACAGTAACTTTTTTTAGATTCAGATAGGAATATAGTGAAGTATAGCTTAGATGTTTTATTTATTTATTTGAGACTGTCCTGCAATGTTGTTTTAAATATTTCCCCTGATTTTGAATTCTGAGGTCATATTTAGTATTGTACATATACATATTTAGTATTGTCTTGTTCTTTTATTATTTATTATTAAATATATTTAAACCTATCTTTGCGGCTGATATTTGTAAGACACATTTAAGCTCTTAGTGTACTTGCATATCTATTTGGTAACACTGTACAGGCCACTCCTAAATAGCCTTGCTCTTGGTCAGACTACCATGTGGATTATTAGTAACTTTACACAGTAGGATTGAACACCTTTTGTTAAGGGCCTCAGAGTAGCTGATAAAGAGTTGTCTGGTGGCAGATGGAACTATCTTATAGTCTGGACAGAAGGGGGCATAGCTAGTAAACCTGTGCCAGCCTTTCCTAGGTGTGTGTGTGCTTGTATATAAATCAAATTTCAACGTGTGTGTGTGTGTGTGTGTGTGTGTGTGTGTGTGTGTGTGTGTGTGTGTGTGTGTGTGTGTGTCAGCTACTTGGGCAGGGACACAAAGCACTGGCTGGACAGAGAGGGTGCTGGAGGTTTTGGCTTGGACACTCAGCTGAGATCTCAACCCTACAGCTGTGCTATTGGGGAGTCTTATTGGGGATCTGGTGAAAAAGGGAGAAACCAGCCTCAGAATGACTGTGATCTCTGTGTGCTCTTAAGGGAAACTGCAATTTACTGTGTATGTACTTGTCATCCTCCCACTGTGTATGTTCCCCACTATTGCCAGTGGTGAGTATTGAGGCTCCTTGATTACTGGGCCTGTGCAGGGGCATCACACAAAGTCCATTGAAGGATTCACATAAAGAATCATGATAGAGGGACTAGAAGTATGGCAGCTGACATCGAACCCAGAGCTTGTAGTAATAATTTGCTGTAGGAGATGGGCAAGACAGTATAAACCAAACCTGATGTCTCACAGTTGTAATAAGATGAAGAGGCAAGGACACCACCTGAGTTGTAGTATTCAAGAGAGTCCCTGTGAATTCCAAGGTCTGTACTGGGACTAGGTTTGACTTGTTACGGTTTATTGAGATGTATAAAGTGTTGGAAACTGGAGCAAGTAATCCCTCTCTTGTAAAAGTTGATGCTTGGATGGGACAGTGAGGAGCTAATCATCAGAATATGGAAACACCTGGAATCCCTTGAGTTTCAAGTGAGCTGCCATGACTGCCATGCATTTGGTAAATACCCTGGGGGCTATGGCGAGTCCAAAAGTCAGTGTTCTGAATTGGTAATGACTGGCTCCCAGCCAGAAATATAGATGTCTCCTGGCTTGCCTGTCTATTTTTATGTGATAGTACACATCCTGTAGATCTATAGAGCACATCCAATCATCCCTGTGCAGAAGAAGCAAGACGGACTGAACTGTAACCATGCAGAACTTTGTCTTCTTTACACATTGGTTCAACTTGCTTATAACCAAAATGGGTTTTGAGTCCCCTGTTTTCTTTGGCACTAAAAAGAAGCATGAGTAAGTTCAGAATCCTATCTGGTTGGGTGGGACCTCCTGGATGACTCTTTTCTCTAGCAGCTTTTGCATTTTTTGTGCTGCATCTTTCCTTTGGGTGAAACATCAGGAATTTTCCTCTTTTGGATAGGAGGAGGAAGGGAAAATGGTATCTAGTAACCTCTGGATATGATTCTTAGCACCAATGAACCTTTTGTGATATCTGTCCAGGCATCTAGTGAAAAGAGAAATGACCCTCGACTGCCTCTGGAGTTGGACAGTTGGGCACAGCTTCAGGAGCACTGACAGGGCCTATTGCAAAAAGAATTTCTGAAGCCCTGGTTCTGCGGGTTCCCTCTGCCTCTAGGGTGACATCTTCCATTAAAATGTCCTCCTCTGCGTCTGGAGGAATTATCCCCATGCGAATCCTGGAGAGGTCCCTGAGATTTTTGGAACCACATCATCTTAGCATCTATCTGGTTCCTCAAGAAGGTCCATTGAGGGGTAGAAAACTTGATTCCTATGACAGACAGAGTCTTTCCCCCTTGTTTACTATGGGTAAGTGTGTCTTTAACTGATGGCTCAAACAAGGAAGTGCCATCAAAGGGGGTATTGGCAAAGGATGTTTTGAAGAGTTCTGCAAAACTGTATAGCCACATCCATGCATGTCTCCTTATGGCTATGACCGAACTGGCTGCTCATGAGATACCTTCCGCTGTATGGGAGATCAGCCTCATTGATGCATTACAAATGTACAGCAGAGTGGCCAGTTCAGAGGAAGTCATTTTGAAACCCTCCACAGACATGGACTCCAAGAGAATGTTGGATAATTCCTTAGGCAAATCTCTCTGCAGCAGAGTGAAATGGGCCAAGTAGTTTAAAGACTGCAGCTCAAATGTAGCTAAGTCAAACACTTGCTTTACAAATCTGTCCATTGTTCTGGACACTCTGTTCAGTGGATGGACAGAAGAGCTCTGCTCAGCTACCTCCTTCTTGGTGGCTGCCACCACCACCACCACCACCACCATAGCATCAACTGGGACTCCCTTGTTCCAATGGGATCTGTCAGCCGGAGGGACCAGAAATGTATCCGGGTACTTGGGAATAGGGTCAACAGTGTCCGGTTCCTTCCAAGCCCAGTGGGAAACCAAGCCAATCAGTTCAACCTGTTGGGGAGGGTCACCCAAGATGTAGATGGTCCAGAACCAAAAGCCTCCAGGAACACTGATTCTTTAGGAATAAGAGATTGGGAAGATGTGCCAACCACACTTCTGTCTGAGAATCTCAAGGATATCTCCAAAGCAGATGTCATCAGCTGGTGATCGGGGGGGGGGGGCCTTCTCTCTAATCAAAATCAGTGTCTTCTGTGAGTGGTTCCTACGGTGAGTCTATGTGCCTCCTCTTACATGTCTTCTTCAGAGGAACCTCCTCCATCGGGTGTTTGGGAGAGGTATCAGAAGAGGGGGGAAATTCCTCTAGAGGAACTGTCTGGAGACTTCCTGTAATTGGCTGTCCCTGTAGAATAGGTCTGATGGCTCAGAGCTAGCAATCAAAGATGGGAGATGAGTAGGATACCAGGCAAGAGAGGATGGTTCTCTGTGAAGAGAGAAAGCCCCTTCTACCACCTTGAATGCTGAAGGACCAGGAGAAACTTCTCCCCTCTCGTCGGAGCTGAAGTCTCTGAGGAAGGTAAGTTGGGGCAACCCCTGGATCAGCTCCTCAAGGGGAGAATAGGATCTGAGCTGCCCAGGGCCAAGGCTCCAAGAGGAAGGGATGGATCTGACAAATTCTGGGCCAAACCCAACCTGTTAGACCTGGCGATGACCGCTTGGATCTGAGACCTGCTCTGATCACAGGGTATCAGAGCAGAACCAGTCAGGGACACAGCTGGAGTCAAAGAAAGTACTTTCCTTGGATCCAAAGCAGAACCTCTCAGGAATCTCATAACTTGGGACCCCAAAAACAACAGTCAGATCGGGGAAGGAGAGAGAATGGACTTAGCAGATGCACTTACCGATCCAGGAGGGGACAAAGCTGTCAGGACCTCCATTTGGATATGATCCCTGAGAAATGTTTGCATCATCCTATCCATATTCACCTCTGACAAACTCCTAGAAGATGTAGAAGACAATGATGAGGGTCTACAGAGTTTCTTCAGAGTCTGAAAAAGTTGAGTTGGCAGAGAAGGTGACACAGGTTTAAGTGCATACTCTGGTGTACAGCTTCTGCAGCTTGAAGTAGATCTCAGATCCAATGACTTAGGATCTGAAAATGAAGTAGAAAGCAAGGTTGAAATCCAATAGGGGCTGAGCCTTTCAGATACAATGAAGGCTTTGGATCCGAGGACAACCCAACAGGTTTCAGATCCAAGGTGGTTGGATCCAAAATTTTTCTAATCTTGTCCAGCAGCTCTGAAGAAGCCCTTGGGGACTTCTGAGATCTGTTCCTGTCTGAAAAAAACTGATTTGGGTGTTTTTGAGGGGGTTTGAGCCCCAGAAGAAGCAGGATGTAACCATTTTAAAATCAGTTTATTGCACCTGTCTGATAACACCCTGGGATTAAAGGTGGTGCAAATGAGACAAGCCATGTCAAAATGCTCAGGTCATTCCCATTACATGCACTTCTTGTGGCATCTGGGTTTGGTATCTTATTCCCACAAGAAGTGCCAAGCCAGCTGATTTCTCTGACATGGCCAAAGAGAAAAGCACAGAGTAAACAATGAAACAAATTCACAACAAACAGTTAACACCTTAAAAAAGGTGAAGGAGAAGGAAAGGAATACCACAGCTATGGTATATTGGAGAATATCTAAAATGGTAAGAAAAGAGGATGTACCAACAATGGTACTAAAACTACTCAAACTGAGTAGAAGTCAAGAATAAAGACAGAAGAAATCCTAATGGTAGTGAAAACCTTTAGAGGGACTGTATACATATTTGTTAACTTCATCAGATCTAAACATACTGAAAGTTCTAAAACACAAACAAAATAAGTCTTAAGATTACCTCTTTGTTTAGGTTAGTAGCTTTAGGAAAAAAATGCAGGCATAGAAATCCAACCAAACGTGTATTAAAAAACAGGTAGCAACAGAAAGTGCAAAAAAAAGCCAAAGAAAGAATACAAATAACAGGATCAGGAAAAAAAGAAAATATAAATGGAAAGATCACAATTATAGCAAGAAGTATAGAGATCTGCTGGAACAGCTTATGTTGACCAAGAGTTGTCATGCAAATTGGCTTAGACTGGGTGAATTTAAACCAAAAGAAGAAAGGTTAATATTGGCAGCCCAAGATAGCATATTACATACTAGATGGTTCATAAAATCCATAGAAAAGGTAGGAGATATAGACAAATATAGGTTTTGCAGTACAGAACTAGAAACAGTTACACTGCCCCATTAGCCTGACGACCCTGGTCTGCAAGGCCATGGAACAAATCATCATGGAACTTATAAACAAAGACATTGGTAATCTCCAAACTCTGGACCCCACCCAGTTCGGGTTTGTAAAAGGCAGATCATGTCTCCTAAACCTGATAGACTTCTTTGAAGCAGTCACCAAAGCCGTAGACGAGTGTAAGGTGGTTCACACAGCCTATCTAGATCTTGCGAAGGCTTTCGACACTATTCCCCACTCTGGATTTATAGATAAACTCACTAAACTAGGTATAAATCCCTATGTCACATGATGTGTTGCCAAGTGGCTCACTGACAGAACCCACACTGTGAAAGTAGCAGACTCCAAATCCGACTTCAGACCAGTGACAAGTGGAGTACCACAGGGTTCAGTCCTGGGTCCTCTCCTGTTTGGTATCTACTTCTCTGAAGTACAGGCTAATACAGAAGGTCTTTGGCTAATGAAGTTTGCAGATGACTGCAAACTAGGAGCAATAATTGAAACTCCTAACAATGTGGACATCCTACAAAAGGGCCTCATTGAGACAGATGCCTGGTGTCAAAGCCATGGCCTCAAGCTCAATGCCAAAAAAGTACATTGTCATCCCCTTTGGTAAAAACTCTGTACCCATGAACTATCACATAGGCGGTAGTAAACTTTTAGTTATGTACTTACCATAACTTTAGATGTATGGGATCCATCTCGCCTACATTCTGTACTGATGGGTTCGGAGCCGATCCTCGGCTCCGACTCGGCACGCTCTACTATAGAATGAAGTCTCTTATTGGCTGAGCTGTCCCACATCCCAGGATGCACCACCACTGCTTCCCCAGATCTTATTTGTCCGCACACATGCACACACACATAGACTGTTGATATAATATTGCCAGGTGTTTCAAGATGAAACAGCTGAACTCGAACCGTCCGGTCTCTTCTGATCTCCAAGGCAGGGGGAAGGAGGGTGGGTTATTAAGAATGTAGGCGAGATGGATCCCATACATCTAAAGTTATGGTAAGTACATAACTAAAAGATGTAATGTGATCCTATCTCACCTACATTCTGTACTGATGGGACAGCGTCCCTAGCACCTGATTCCTGGGTGGCTCACTGGAAAACACTCCTGAGAACTGTGGAACTGAAGGAAGCTCGCCCCCGAGATGTCACGTCCAATTTGTAATGAGAAATGAAGGTGTGAGAAGACCACATAGCCGCAGCACAAATGTCACTAATGGCAAGCTTGGAATGAAATGCTGCCGAAGTAGCCATAGCCCTGGTAGAATGAGCTTTCACTGTAGCTGTAAGCTCTTTATTAGAAATGAAGTAAGTATGACTGATACAGTCTCTGATCCACTTGGCAATAGTGACTTTCGTGACGGCTTTGCCCAATTTATTGTCCGAAAAGGACACAAACAACTGATCTGTTTTCCGTGCTTGGTGCGTCCTATCCAAATAGAAGCGTAATTGTCTGTGAACATCTAAGGTGTGAAAGATGTATTCTGCTTTGTTTGAGTACTTTGGGAAGAAAACTGGAAGCTCCAATGATTGTTGCAGACAAAAACAAGAACAAACCTTAGGAACAAAGGATGGGTTCGGTCTGAGGGATACTCTATCCTTGTGAAAAACCAGGTATGGTGGTTTGACGCATAGGGCTTGAAGTTCCGAAACCCTCCTGGCTGATGTAATTGCAACTAATAAAGCAGTCTTCCAAGAAAGAAATTTTAAGTCACAAGTTGCTGCCGGTTCAAAGGGGGAAGAGGTCAAAGCACCTAACACCACATTAAGGTCCCACGGTGGAGCGGGATGAGATATCGGGCGTCGTAGCAACCCAGCACCTTTCATGAAGGCTTTACACAACTTGTTGCTCATCAAAGGTGGTTCTATGCTCTCATGAAAATTGGAAATAGCTGCCAATTGGACCTTGATGGTAGAGACCGAACAACCTTGATTGAACAGAGAAGCTAAAAACTTCAGAACCTCTGACACCGGGACTGTTATGGGGTCTAATCCCGGAGTTAGCCCAAATAGCAAATCTCTTCCATTTGCTGCTATACATTTTCTTAGTAGAAGTCTTGTGGGCCGAGGACAAGATATGTAAGACTTCCGGGTCCAAAGCATGGTTCCTGGCTATGGTCGGAAGAGGAGGAGCCAAGCTGTTAACTTCAACGAGTGGAGGGACTGATGAAGCTGTCCCGACTGATGGGTCAAGAGATCCGGAACTTGGTCCAGGAACCATGGACCGTCCAGTGCATATTTCCGAAGAAAGGGAAACCAGACTTGACGAGGCCAGTATGGGGCAACTAAAATCATTTTGCTCTCCAAGCAAATCACCTTCTGGATCACCTTGGGAAGAAGGGGAACCGGTGGAAAGGCGTATAGCAGACCGGTGGGCCAAGCTTGGACTAGGGCATCCTTGGGAATCTTCCCCGGAACTGGGGTGAGAGAGAAGAACTGTTGGCATTTCGTGTTGAGGGGGTTGCGAAAAGGTCGCAGCAAGGAGTTCCCTATCTTCTGAAAATCTGAGTTGCCACTCAGTCATTCAGAGACCACTCGTGAGGGGAGAGAATAGTTCTGCTCAGTCTGTCGGCTATCACATTGGATCTCCCTGGAATGTGTGTTGCTACCAGAAAACGTTTGGTTGCAATCGCCCAATCCCATACCTTCATGGCCTCTCTGCAAAGGGGGTAGGATCTGGTCCCTCCCTGTTTGTTCAGGTACCAGACTACTGACATGTTGTCGGACTGAATGACAATCATGCCATGGGGGAGGTAACTGTGTAGTGCTTGCAGCGATAGAAGCAACGCCCTCATTTCTAGTATGTTGATATGGCGGAGACTCTCTTCGGAGTGCCACTTGCCTTGGACTGACCTGCCCAGGTAATGCCCCCCCCACCCCATCTGGGAGGTGTCCGTAAGTCAATGTGGCCACTGGAGGTGGTGGAACGAAGGGTCGCCCCTGATCCAGGTTGGAGGAAAGAAGCCACCAACGAAGGTCCTGTTTGAACGTCTCTGTGATCAGAATGTGGTGACTGAGAGGGAGATCCTGATAAGACCACTGGACTGACAGGAGCCACTGGAGAATCCTCATATGTAACCTTGCCAAGGGGACTAGGAGAACGGTGGCCGACATGGAACCTAACAGTTGTAGGACCATCCTGGCTGGGGCTCGACGTTTGAGGAGCAAGGCTCGAACTTGAGACTGTAGTGTTTCTATCCTCTCTGTAGACCCGCATTTGCTTTGAGTCTATCTCTACTCTGATAAACCGAATGTGCTGAGATGGCAGCAACACGGACTTTGTCCAATTGAAGGTGATTCCTAGGGAGTTGCCTAGAGATATGGTGGCTGCTAGGTTTTGCAAGAGTAGACGCCTGGAGGTGGCAGTTAGGAGCCAGTCGTCAAGGTATGGAAACACCTGGAATCCCAGACTTCTCAGGTGAGCAGTCACCACCGCCAAACATTTGGTGAACACCCTGGGGGCTGTGGTGAGACCAAAGGGCAGTGCACGGAACTGGAAATGACTGTCTCCCAGGCTGAAGCGCAAGTGTCTCCTGGATGCCTGATCTATCAGGATGTGATAATAGGCGTCCTTGAGATCTATGGAGCACATCCAAACACCTTTCTCCAGCAGCAGGTGAATGGATTGCAAGGTGACCATCCGGAACTTGGACTTCTTCACTGATCGATTTAGCTTGCTGAGATCCAAAATGGGCCTCAAGTCCCCGGTCTTTTTTGGCACCAAAAAGAATCTTGAGTAAGTCCCTAATCCGGTCTGGCCTGCGGGGACAGGTTGGATGACTCCTTTTTGAAGCAGCTTTGAGATTTCGTTGGCTGCAAGATCCCGTTGACTGGGTGGCGGGTCCGGGATTTTTTGGGATGGAGGGGGGGGGTTGAGAGAAGGGGATGGTGTAACCTCCGGCGATGATTCGGAGCACCCATCGGTCCTGAGTGATACTCTCCCAGGCCTTTAGGTGCTTCGAAAAACGACCCCCGACTGGCTCCGGAGCTGCACAGTCGGGCAATCCTTCAGGGATTCTGGAAAGTTGAGGAGCCACGAAAGGACTCGCGGTCTCCAGTGTTGCGGGGGGCCTCTGCCGCCTCTGGGATGGCGTCTTACTGAAAATTTTCCCCCTTCTCTGCCTCCAGAAGGGGGATCGCTCTGCTGTGAAGAGTAAGACTTTTGAGATTTATGGAACCACATTTTCCCCCCTCTTCTAGCCTTGGGATAAGGCCTGAAGGGAGTGGAAAACTGTGCCCCTACGGCAGTTAAAGTCTTACCCTCTTGTTCACAGCGAGTCAAGGTGTCCTTTACCTTGGGTCCAAACAGAGAGGACCCATCAAAGGGAGCGTCGGCAAAGGAAGACTTGAAGGCTTCCGCAAAATGACACAGGCGAAGCCAGGCTTGCCTCCGTAGAGCAACACCTGTTCCCGCCACTCTGCTCGCCCCCTCAGCTGCATATGAAATGAGCCTCATGCACGGGTTCGACAATGATGATAGGGTAGCCAGGTGAGAGCTAACCGTCTGGGCCAACTGCTCAGGTAAGTTACCAGAGAGGGTATCTGAAAGTTCCTTGACCAGATCCCTCTGAAATCTGGTGAAGTGCGTCAGATAATTCAGAGACTTTAAAGTAAAGGTTGCTGAAGTAAGGGTGCGCTTCCCGTACCGATCCATGCTCCTGGACTCTTTATTAGGAGGATGGATGGACGTTGAAGCCTCTGCCACATCTTGTTGGGTAGCAGATACCACCACCAGGGCATCTACAGCCACACCTTTGGAGAGAAAATCCTTTTCGGGGGGGGGGGGCTGAAAGAAATTTATTGGGGCGAGATGGCACCGGTTCCACAGAATCCGGGTGTTCCCACGCCCTTTGAGAGATCAACTCCAGAAGCTCATCGAAGGGCGGAGACACCCAGGAGGCGGAGGGCTGAGCCCCGAAGGCCTTGAGGAATACCGACTCCTCAGTGGAAGGGGGTTTGGACTGCCAGTCGCCTCGTTGCTTCAGGATTTCCAAAATGTCCGCAAAGGAGACATCATCCGAGGACGACTTGGGGGACCCCTCCGCATCATCGAGGTCGGTGTCCGAGGTGAGAGACTCGTCAGGGGAGTCAACATGCTTCTTCTTGCACTGTCTCTTCCTTGGAGGTTCCTCCGAAGACGCTTCGGAGGGACCTTGAGGAAGGAGGGAACCCCCGATGGGGGTGGCCTCAGGCCCCAGGGCTCCGCTGTCTTGAGACAGGGGGACTACAAAGGAACCAGTCTCCGTGCCAAGGGAAGGTGACGGTGAGACTGTGGAGGTGGCCAAAGAAGATTTGGCCAAAGCACTCCTCATGGCCCTGAAGGCGGGACCCCCAGAGTCCTGGGAAGGTCCGACCCCCAAGGCCACAACAGTAGATGGCACTCCCGCAGCCGACGCACCGAGAGGGAGGCTCTGAACCGAAAACATCGGTCCCGAAGCATCACCCCCTGGGCCAACAGAGGAGGTCCGTGTACCGAACTCCGACCCGAAGGGCGGGGTCGGAACCAAACCCGAAAACCTCCACCGGCTCCACCAGCCTGACTCCAACGGTGCCGAGGCTGTTGGAGGAGGAACCAAGACAACAGGGTGGGCAACCGGCTCCGGAGCCGACTGGGCTGGAGCCGAAACCAACTTTTGGAAGACCGGAGACTGATACAGCCTTTGAAGTACCCTGTCTATGTCCAATTCCGACATTCTCGAAGACCGAGAAAAGATCGAACGAGTTCGAGTCGACTTCTCCACCGGTTCCGAAGGACTGGGGGACCAGCTCCGAATAGTCTCGATAAATATCGCTGCCGAGGGAGATTCCACAACCATTGCAATTTCCCTTGGAGCCGAAGAGGACTTCGGTGCCGAAGGGGAAGAGTCTGAGCGGGCAACTCTCCGAAGACAGTGGAGCCGATGAAGGTGACTCGCCTCTCGAAGCTCTAGCCATCGGCTCCGAAGCCAGAGGAGTCGAGGTTGGAGGCATCGAGGCAGACTGTTCCGCCCTTGGCTCCGAAGTCCATGGAGCCGATGGAGAAGCCTGCCGAGATTTCTTTGTAGCCGGTTCGGACATGCTGGTCGCAACCGACGATTTCTTCTTCTTAGAAGGTGAAGAGGAAGAAGATAAAGCCTCCTCAAAAGAAGGGGTGATAAGCCCTTTTAAAATCAATTTGTTTTTCCTCTCTTGGAGGACACGGGAGGAAAAAGCGTGACAAACGCTACATGACTCCTGAAGATGCTTAGGGCCTAAACAATAAACGCACAAAGAGTGATCGTCCGTGATGGACATTTTGTAACTGCATTTAGAGCATTTTTTGAATCCTGAAGGTCTGTGCTCTTTCGACATATTGAAACACAAATAATTACCACAGAAAAAATTCTTTAAAGTACACTAACAATAACGAATAGCTTAAAGAAGCTAAGGATAAGGCCCCTCTAACTCAAACGGGAACACTTGAAGAAAGACTCACACACAAAAAGTTTTCCACAAAGCGCGAGGGCAAGGCCCCTCTAACTTAAACGGGATCCTTTCCCTCAAACTAGACAATTTTACCACAAAAAACACAATGTCACAGTCACACAACAACGAATAGCTGTTAAAACAGCTTTTGGGTAGGTTAGCAAAAAATTTCTGACAGAAACTTTTTAAATAACAAGCACTTAGCTCAGCCAAGTCCGAGACCACATCTTTGCTGTAGAAGCGGCAAACGAGATCTGGGCAAGCAGTGGTGGTGCATCCTGGGATGTGGGACAGCTCAGCCAATAAGAGACTTTGTTCTATAGTAGAGCATGCCGAGTCGGAGCCGAGGATCGGCTCCGAACCCATCAGTACAGAATGTAGGCAAGACAGGATCACATTACATCTTAACACCGAAAGTGTGATAAGAGACCTTGGGACACAAGTGGACAGTAGTCTCTCCTTTGATAATCACATCACCACAGTAGTCAGGAAATCCTTCTAGGTGGCACACCTCATCACAAAAGGTTTCTCATCCAGGAAAAAAGAGGTCATTGTTCCCCTCTACTCATCACTCATTAGACCCATTAAAGAGTACAACACCCCTTTTGGTATGTACCTCACAAGACATCTACAACAATTGGAAAGACCACAGAAATACCTCACAAAGAGGATTAACGGCCTCAAACAGATGCCCTACGCAGACCGTCTCAAAAATCTCCAGCTTTACTCCATCACATATCACCTACTCAGAGGCGATCTCTGCCTACCATACAAAGCTATGTCAAACCCAGAGCTGTTGGACATGCTCCTCTTAAAGAAATCCCAATCCCTCCGAGCTACACACTCTAGGGACCTAAACCTTGTCACCACAATAAACAGAACATGCTGGAGGGATAGATTCCTGTCCCAGAGACTTCCCATACTCTGGAACAAACTACCTATCTGTATCAAACAAAGCTCCTCATTAGCACTCTTCAAGAAAAAATCTTGATGATTGGATGGGAAATAGGAAATTCACCCCGGGGATCACGTCTCTGGCTATGCTCGACAGTGGCACAGGAAAATAATTTTCTTGGGTGGCAAAAGCCAGGGTACCTTCTTGGCTAGGCTTATATAGGCCCTAGGGCCAATAGCCTAGTACCTCCCTATGACCCCTATGAACATGTTGTTGCAGGGTGCTATACACTCATGGGTGAAGGTTTGTATACTGAAATACATAACAATTTGGCAAGGTTGTTACACTGGAGACTTTGTAAACATGACAACACAGGGACCGCTGAGAGAAACTGGAAACATGAACCAGAAAGGATTGTTGAAAATGATCAAGTAATGATTATGTGGGATCACCCCATAACAACAGCTATGAAGGTAGAAGCTGACAGACCAGATATTGTAGCTCAAGAGAAAAAGACAGACATAGCTTTGATTACTGAAATGGATACACCCAATGACTACAGTGTCTTAGAAAATGAAAATATCAGGACTTGCAAGCAGAAATTAGAGCAGTGTGGAATAAGGATACACAGATAGTTCCAGTTGTAGTAGGTGCAACTTGGCTAATAAAAATAATAATCTTCAAACATATCTAAATATGCTACCAATAAAAGTGATCCCTTAAAAACTGCAAAAGGAGGCAACTCTAGGTACATTGTGGGTGCTAAGCACAGACATATCAAATGTCAAAAGACTGAAGCAAAACTGATTTCATGAACTTAAATTATGCCCTGAATTACAAATGGGATCCATTCTCATCAAGGTAGGTAAAAACCTAAGCATTTAGAGAAATTAAACAAAGACATTATGAAGTGCTTAACAGTTCACTCCATTGTGGGAACAGCAATGAACAGGCAACAGATAAGGGTCAGTGCCTTTGGGTCTCCAACCCATGAACAAAATTAGATCTATCCCTTCTGGTAATGCCCAGCTTTAAGCATGTATAAATGACTGGCTTGAGCAATTTTGGAAGAAGAAGATGTGAGAAGACAATAGCTGATGCCTTATGTAAGCCAAAAATAAACCTCATAATATGTCAAACAGTGAGGGCAATGAATGCAAATAAAACAAACAATAATGATAATAATATAGTCTTATACCTAAACTGAAAAATATTGAGACCTGAAAAGAAAGAAAATGTAAACCAGTATGAAGTAAATTAGAAGCAATAACAGAAAACTATTAAGTAACACTGAAAAAACTGCAACAAGACAATGCATTGGTTGCCTAAAATGATGATACAATAATAAAATGTAACTCAAAGTTTCCATAAAATAGGAAGACATGAAATATAAAAAAGTCCTGCAAAAATTATAAGCAACACTGTCAAAATCATAGGAGAGCAACTGTCCTAAAAATAAAAATGCATTAATTAAGCATAATTAGAAGTTATGTACTCACCATAACGTTCCATCTGAGTAGGTGTATTCATTTGTCTGCAACCTGTGGGTTATGGATCCGATATCGGATCCGAACCGGCATGGTTTACCAGCTATGGATCCGAGCTCTCAGCTCCTCCCCTCACCCATAATGCCCTGCTCTCCCTACATGACCTCAGATCGAGTTTGCCAACAGCAAGAACACCCTGAAAAGGGTAACACATCATATGCAGGAAACTGAAAAGGCCAGGGGGATAGGAGGGTGGGATGGTTGCAGACAAATGAATACACCTACTCAGATGGAACGTTATGGTGAGTACATAACTTCTAAATCTGAAGTAGGAGATTCATTTGTCTGCAACCTGTGGGACAGAGTCCCTAGCTACCTGAATCTTGGGCGGCCATCATGGAAGGATATTCCGGAGCACCGCGGAGCCAAAGGATGCTCTACCCCTAGATGTAAGATCCAACTTGTAGAGGGAAATAAAGGTATGAGATGAAGCCCACGTGGCTGCTGCACAAATATCATCTAGAGGAATCCTAGCCTTAAAGGCTGCCGAGGTAGAGACTGACCGGGTTGAATGGGCATGTACACCCTCCGGTGCGGGCCTTCCCGAAGCTTGATAAGCCAGTAAGATGCATTGTGAAATCCAGCGAGATAATGAGACTTTAGAAATTGGCTTGCCCAAATTAAATTTAGCAAAGGAAATGAACAACTGGTCGGATTGCCTATGACCAGCCGTCCTGTTTAGATAAAATCCAAGTTGCCTGTGAACATCTAAGGAGTGAAGCTTGTATTCACCCTTGTTTTGATATTTAGGGAAGAAAACAGGGAGGTTAATGGATTGATTAATGTTTGCTTCAGAAGCTACCTTAGGAAGAAAGGACGGGTTGGTCCTGAGGTAAACACGGTCCGGATGAAAGACCAAGTAAGGAGGTTTAGCTGATAATGCTTGAAGCTCTGAGACTCTCTTGGCCGAAGTAATGGCTACTAAGAAGGTGGTCTTGAAAGATAAGAATTTCAGATCTACCGTAGCCACCGGTTCGAAGGGGGGGGGGGCGGTCAAGGCCTGGAGAACTAAAGAAAGGTCCAAAGGAGGAACCGCTTGCTTAATAGGGGGCCTGAGAAGAAACGTACCTTTAAGAAAAATCTTACACAATTTGGCAGACATCAGTGGACTGGTGTCGTGACCAATGTGATAATGAGAAATTGCCGCAAGTTGTACTTTGACCGTGGAACTGCTGGAACCATCATTAAAAAGAGTGGTTAAGAAATCAAGCACCAAAGGGAGAGGAGCTGTGAAGGGGTTTAGGCCTTGCCGCTCTGCCCACAAAGAGAACCGTTTCCACTTGCTGCGGTAGACTTTCCTAGTGGATGGCTTATGAGCTGCCACCAGGATGGCCTTAACAGGGGACGAAATACCGGGAGTCCTGATCAGGAGTGGAACTGGAGCAGCCAAGCGGTCAGCTTCAGGTTGTCCAGGTTCGGAGGAGATAAGTGGGATGGATGAGATATCAGATCCGGAATGGGATCTAGAATCCAAGGAGGATTCACTGAGTGAGACCTTAGGAAGGGGAACCAGATCTGTCGAGGCCAAAATGGAGCAATGAGAATCATTCTGCACCCCAACTGAGAGGCTTTCTGAAGAACTTGGAGCATCAGAGGTAAGGGGGGATAAGCATAAAGAAGACCGGGTGGCCAAGCATGCACCAGAGCGTCTCTTGGGGAACCTCCGGGAGGAGGTATCAGAGTGAAAAAACTGTCGCACTTGGTGTTGAGGGAGACGCAAAAAGATCGCAACAAGGAGTTCCCCACTGTGCGAAGATGCGTTCCGCTACCTGAGTATTGAGAGACCACTCATAGGGGGTGAGAATGGTGCGACTGAGTTTGTCCGCCAGGATGTTGGACCGACCCGGAATATGCGTTGCTATGAGAAAGCGGTTGGTGGAGATTGCCCATTCCCACACTCTCATGGCTTCTCGACAAAGGGGGTAAGACCTGGTTCCTCCCTGTTTGTTGATATACCAGACAACAGACATGTTGTCCGATTGAATCGCAATTGTTCCCAAGGGAAGAAAGGCCTGAAGTGCTAGCAACGCTAAGAGCACTGCTCTCATCTCTAGAACATTGATATGCAGTGAGGTCTCTGAATCGTCCCACGAGCCTTGGACCGTCCGGCCTGCAAAATGCCCCCCCCCCCACCCGAGGCGGGAGGCGTCCGTGGTCACTGTGGCGAGAGGGGGAGAGGCACAAAAGGGGCGGCCTCCGTGGAGATCTGGAGAGTGTAGCCACCACAGGAGGGACCGCCTGCAAGCCTTGCTGATCGCAATGGGATGATGCATAGGAAGAGCAAGATACGACCACTGAACCAGGAGTGTCCATTGAAGGATACGCATATTGAACCTGGCGAGAGGAAGAAGCGCTATCGCTGCCGCCATGGACCCCAGGGCCCTCAGGACCAACTCCGCCGGAACTGAGCTTGAGTGGAGAATGGCCCGCACCTGGAGCTGTAGGTTTTGAACTCTGTCCGCAGTGAGGAAGGCTCTCAATCTCCTCATGTCTAACCTGGCACCTATAAAATCTATGAACTGCGTGGGTGCTAGGTTGGATTTTTTTGTGTTTATCGTGATGCCCAGGCATGGAGCAAGATGGAGAAAGGAGTCTCACGCCAAGAGAAGTAGATGCCTTGTTGGGGCGGTGAGAAGCCAGTAGTCCAGGTAAGGAAAGACCTGCACCCCCTGAAGCCTCAGGTGGGCCGCTACCACTGCTAATACTTTGGTGAACACCCTGGGGGCTGTGGTGAGACCAAAGGGGAGGACCCAGAATTGGTAGTGACTGGCTCCCAGCCGGAAGCGGAGAAACCTCCTGGAGCACCTGTCCATTAGTATGTGGTAGTACGCATCCTTGAGGTCTATGGAGCACATCCAGTGGTTTTCTCCCAGAAGGGGGAGAATAGACTGCAATGTGACCATTCGGAATTTCTCCTTGGGAACTGCCAGGTTCAAGAGAGAAAGGTCTAAAATTGGTCTTAGATCCCCCATCTTTTTTGGCACTAAAAAGAACCTGGAGTAGAACCCTAATCCGATCTGGTCTGGGGGGACGGGCTGGATGGCTCTTTTCTTTAGCAGATGGCCAATTTCTGCCAAAGCGGCCTCCCACTGACCGGGTGGAACATTGGGGAGGGACTTCAATTTTGGCAAGTGAAGAAAAGGGATACGGTATCCTCTGGATATGATCTGAAGGACCCAGCGGTCTGATGTTATGGACTCCCATGCCGCTAGGTGCTCCGAAAAACGTCCCCCGACTGCCTCCAGAGTGGAGCAGCCGGGCAACCCTTCAGGGCTGCTGCGCGGGCCATTCAGAGAAGGGTTCTCTGGACCCGAAGTTCCTGGGAGCCCCTCTGCCCCTAGGGCGGCATCCTCCCTGTCCTCCTCTGCCACGGAAGAACTGGTTGTCCAGAGCAGGCTGGGATTGCTGCGACTTCCGGAACCACATCTTCTTCTGACCCTTTTGGTTCCTAGAATAGGGCCTCTGGGGTACAGAGAAGCAGATTCCGATGGCAGACAGCGTCTTCCCATCCTTCTCGCTCTGGGTCAAAGTGTCACGAAGAGTTTTGCCAAAGAGGGCAGAACCATCGAAAGGGGCGTTCGCAAATGACGCCTTGAAGGGCTCCGAGAAATCTCAATGACGGAGCCAGGCCTGACGTCTAGTAACTAGGCCTGCCCCTGCAGCTCTAGCGGCACCTTCCGTAGCATGGGACAGTAGCCGCATAGAGGTATTGGTGACGGACCTAAGAGTGGCCATACGGGTGGGGAGTGCAGCACTTTGTCCTCCTCCGACATGGACTCTGGGGGGATGCAGCGTATTCTTTTATAAGATCGCGCTGCATCCTAATCACATGTGCCAGGTAGTTCAGCGCCCTCACTGAGAAGGTCGCTGAACTAAACATCCGCTTCCCCAAGCGGTCCATCATCCGAGACTCCTTGCTCGGGGGATGGACTGAGGGACTCTCCTGAGCAAGTTCCCTCTTGGTGGCAGCCGCCGTCAACATGGCATCTACCGGAGGCCCCTTACTCCAATGGGCACGGTCAGCCGGGGGACTGAGAATACGGTCGGGCCTTTTTGGGATTGGCTCCACGGTGTCCGGTTCCTTCCACGCCCTGGTGGTAATGAGGTCCACCAGGGGTCGGCAGGAGGGACACCCAAGAGGTAGACGGGCCCGCTTCAAATGCCTCCAAGAACACGGACTCGTCCGAGGAAGACTTGGGGCAGACCACCCCTTATGCGGAGCATTTCCATGATGTCTCCAAATGAGACATCCTCAGGGGTGATCTTGGGAGCCTTCCCTTCCTCCAAGTCCGTGTCTTCTGTGAGAGACTCGGGAGTCAATGTGTCTCCTTTGCACGTATGTTTGCGGGAACATCCTCCGGGGGCTGTCAGAGGATTCCTCAAACAGTGACCTGTTCCAAGGGAACAGCTTGGGGCAAAGGCGGGCTGTCCCAAAGGCCGGATGGTGGAAGCCTGACCCAGTGCAGATGGAGGCGGGACGGGCCGAAGCAAGTGCCGGGGGTCCGGAGACCCTCAACAGGGCCCTCTCCACTACATCAAAAGCCGAAGGGGAGCCGACCTCGACCAATGGATCTGACAATCGGCTCCCCCTCGGATCCGAGGAGTGGATCGGAGCCGGCGCCGAAGTGCTCGGATCCGAAGGGACAGTGCGCTCCGACACAGATGGCGCCGAAGGAGCACTGATCCCCCCGGATCCGAAGCTCGGATCCAGGCTCCGAGAGGTCGGATCCGAAGCACTCGAGGGCAGGGTCGGATCCGAAGTACCAAGTACTATCGGCGCCGACCCACCCCCGGCTCCGAAGCTGCTCGGCTCCAACTGCTCCAAACCCGGGTAGCGGGTCGGAGAAGGAGCAATTGGTTTAAAGAAAGGGGTCGAGCTCCCCCCCAGAGGGGGGGGAAGGCAAGAGCACTCCCATCTGCATCTGGGCCTGGATGAACCTTCTCATCATCCGGTCCAGATCAGCGTCTGACAAGCTATAGGTCGATCTCAACGAGGCTATCGAGGTAGGCCTTGAGTGCCTCCTGGATAGCCTCGACGGAGATCGGGTCTCCTCCTCCTCAGGTCTCGGTGAAAAGCACACAGGTGACCGGAGCCGAGGAGGGGGGAGAACCAGCAGACAAGGAGGCCGGAGGAGAAGCCCGCTTGGCAGGCGGGGCCGAAACAGAGGTCTCGGCCCGCCGCTTATGGTGCTTCTCCCTCCGGTCCTTCTTTCTAGCTTCCCTCTCCTCCGAACCACTACAGGGAGGTTGAGTCCCAGGAGGAGGAGGGGGAGCCGGAGAGGAGGCAACCGTAGAAACGGTTACCCCCGAAGGAGCGGAGGCCGGAGCCGAGTCTGGGGGCAAAAGTCCCGCCAAGACAAGCTTGGACCTCCGCTCCTTCAATGCCCTGGGGTTGAACCCTGCACAAATGGAACATCCAGAAGTGAGGTGTTCAACCCCAAGGCATCTAACGCACCGAGTGTGGCCATCAGCAGGGGAAAGCTTATGGCCACACTCGGAGCACTTAGAGAACACAGCTTTGGGTTGTTCAGACATCCCAAAGAACTAAAAGTTACTTAAACTAAAGGTAGAAAGTAAAAGCAACTAAACCACACAACAGGCCCAAACACACACTACGCTACCAGCGAGGGGAGGGAAATTAAGTAAAAATAATTTTAAAACACTAAAAAAGTATAACTAAGTAAAAGGGAATCCTAGAATTTCACTCAACTTTCACACAAAAAATCAAATTTTAGCTGTCTAAACACTTGAAAAATACACTTAGCTGAAGAGCTCAGGAACACTAATCTGGTCACCAGTGCGGCAAACTAGATCTGAGGTCATGTAGGGAGAGCAGGGCATTATGGGTGAGGGGAGGAGCTGAGAGCTCGGATCCATAGCTGGTAAACCATGCCGGATCGGATCCATAACCCACAGGTTGCAGACAAATGAATCTCCTACTTCAGATCAACAGTTTCAGAAAGTCCATATAACTTGGAGTACTGTGCCCTGAAGTAAAATAATAAAACCTATTGAAATAAAACAGCATGCTCAAGGCAGTAAATCGTATATTGACAATGACAACATATAAAGGAAATTAGTCTAGAAACAGAACCACAAACCCTGTAAAAATAAGTACACAATAAGATAACAATCTAAATAATGTGGTGTCCAAAAAGAGTAGTAGTCCAAATAAAACCTGAATGAAGCCAGTAGTGGGGATTATGTCCCAATAACAGATGAGTGACTGGGCACGAAAGTATGTAAAAATAATAATAATGCCCACCAAGGGTGGTGCAGTAACTGGGCTGGTACAATACAGGACTCCAAAAATCAGCTGACAATGGGTCTATGTTCAGTCATCAAATGAGAAATCCATCAAACCTCTCTTCATCGAACTTAAAACATTGAATGATAACCTCAGTGAACGATCTATCATCAAATAATTTTCCCAGTGAATGGAGTTGGTTGGCCAGCATTAGGAAATTTGCCATTTTCCCCACTGTAGTACAATCTCAGAGTTGCTATATGTAAGTGGCAGGGGGGGGGGGGGTGATATATTGTGGTGTGGGTTTTGGTGTGAATGTTGGTCCACTGTCTCTTTTCCCTGGGTGAAATATTCAATGATTGAACGTTCGCTGAAGTTAAAGTTCAATGTTTTAAGTTTGTTGAAGACAGGATTGATGGATTTCTCATTTAGTGACTGAACATAGACCCACTGACAACACCCCAGTAGTCCAGAGTGAACATACTGTTATGAACACAATTAGCCACAGTCCAAGCCGAGGGACCAAAGCCAATATCAATATACAGGCAGGAACATAAGCCAGCCAATGAATTAGTATGACAAAATTCCTCAGTTCAAGGAGAAAAATTATGAACAACCAGCCAAAGTTAAACCACAGGGTTTCAATGTCAAGCCAAGCTGTAGGCCAAAACTCAGAGGGACAACACATTCAAAGTATCCAGCACCAGTTTCTGGAAATTAAAATTGCATACTCCACAACTTAAAAGCTCCATAGAAACTTTAAGCAATGGTAGCTCCTGACATTACTGTAACCACAAGTTACATTAAGTTACATTAACTGTGACAGAATACATTCCCAGTTAAGAATGAGGGATCCAAAATATCATCATGTGATGATGGTCTCTAAAAATATAAAACTCACAAGATAAAACTGCATCAGTAAGCACTCCATCCAGGCTTCAGAAGTTACCACAAGAATCAAAATGTATTGTCAGATGTTAAAGATTCTCAGCTAACATGAAATAAAAGTCCATTGTCAGAGTTCTCTAAGTAGCACTCCTTCCCAGAACTGCAGGAGAGAAGTGAACTGGGTTTCCAGCCAGTGTGGGCATCTGGCCAACAATGGAGATAATTTGTATACATACAGTGTAATAAAACAAGGACAACAGTACAACACAGGTGGCAAGTCAAATGAGCAAGTAAGTAGCACTGTGCTAGTCTAAACATCATACTTCTCAACCTGGAATCATAAATAAATCTAGACAAGGGCCCATGAAAAATAGGTACAACTGGCCAAAAATCTGTATGGTGGTCAACATACAATTTGCATTCATAATTAAATAACTACGGCCACTCCAGTGGATTTGTGGGATACCAACTTTCAAATGCAAACTGAAGAGGAGATAAAATATTAAACACAAAATAAACTTTCTTTATTTAAATAGCAAAATGTGAAACATTAAACAAGTATTTGATTTCCATAACTATAGGGCTATAACCCAAACAAGCATTTGTTTTAAAAAGTATCCGAAGACTGCTTATGCTTAACAGGGGGTATGGCTCTGCTTTAACATTTTCATCCAAAAAGTTGTAAAAGTTATTTTTATTCTTTTACTAATTAACATGGATTATTTATCTAAAAACATGCAGCAGCATTTGTTTGTTTATTACTGGGATCAGCACCAAATCTTGGTCAAATGGGGCCTTAGAATTGGTAATGGTCAAGCCCCCTCCCCAACCATTCCTGTGTCCCATTACTTGTCTCTATCTCCAGTTAGCATAAACAATGTGTTCATACCTGTCAGTGTGTCCATGCTATTTTCTTCTTTACATTTACAATTATTACAGATATCTGGATTTCATTTAAAACTTTTATTTTAGATTTTATAGAAAAAAAAAAACAGAGAGCTGTTTGCTAAACAAAAGAAACCCCTCTCACACTGAAAACAGGCTTAGCATGAAAAACATTAAAATTCACTTCCCTTAAAACACATTTAGTGAAAATACATCTGGCAACCTATTAAACTGCAAGAGACATGCTGAGATGCATCCTCAAATAACATATAGTGAAGTATTAATTAGCATTTATGTGAAAGGTGCGGGAATTCAAATACTAATACACAATGCATTTAATAACAGCCTGGGATAGCCCACTGGACACAAGTGTCCCTTTTTCTGAAGCAGCCCAGGAGTACTGTCTGGTTAAGTATCTTAACAGGTTCACACAGAAGACAAATGAAGGCTGTACTACAGGAGGCACCTTTTCAACAGTTCATTGTCTTATTCATCTGCACTAAGTGCTAGACAAATTGTTGTACTCAGAACTACAAAACTACGTACTGACATTCACAGACTGTAATCTCAATGATTTACAAAAAGAAAAAAAAGAGTTAAAATGATTTGGCAGTTAGTGTAGACAAGTAAGGTTCCTGCCAGCCATACTTAAGGTTCAGTGTTTGACCCAATCAGAGTGCCCCCTAACTGGGGCATTTTGCACATACACAAGACAAGACAATATATAGCAAACATGCCACAGTCAACCTGTCAGCTAACTGAAGACTTCTTCCTAATACGTAGAGACAGCCATTGCTACACACTGTACTCCATTACTACTATCAGCTTAGTAATCAACATCATCAACTATTCAAAAATATGAAGTGCAAACCTGACACAGAGACACACAAAATCAGAAACAAACTACCAGAATTCATGGAGTGACACAAATTGTTTCCCAGGAGCAACTATTTAAAACCATCTTGCTAGCACACCAATGCTCAACAGCTACCTAATACTTATTACCAAAAGCTTATTTTCTTTAAATCTAACAATTTCCCCACAATCATGTCTGAAAACTGCACAAAAGATATAGAACCATTCCACAGAGTGCCCCCCATCCCTTTTCTCAAAATACAGTATAACCGTTTTTGCAGAAGACAGGATCATCTTCACCACTGACACCCTTACTCAAATACCCTAAGTATGCCAGAAAGGAGCATACTGGTCTGGGCCACCCAAAAATTGTTCTTATACTACTAATACTAACTGGTAGGCATTAACAGCTGAATTTGGTAGTTATATATGCATTTTTTTATTCTTTTACATGGAGCTGCAGGTAAATTTCCTCATCCTTATAATTTTGTCCTCCTGATCCTTGTATATATCAGGACTACATTATAAAGATACGAACAATGTGTTAAATTAGCTGAAATAGAAAAAGGAACGTGGGAATCACAATAGCAAAAAAAAAAACAAAACAAAACAAAAAAAAAAAAAAGTTACACTCCAATAAGGGTTACATCCCCCTATCATGTACAATTTCGAAAAAGAATAAAACCACCATGAGCAAACCAAGTATTCCGAAATGTTTTAATACACACACTAAGCGCTTTCACCATCAAAACATGGCATCATCAGAGTGAATAGAATCAAACTGTTCCCTTGCTTTTATACATAATAATAAAACAATGTTCCAATTGGCCAATACCATAATTACCTTGTTCTTAAAGAAGCATGTGTCAAACAAATACATACAACTTGTGCCTTAATATAATCAATGTTTGTGAAACATATATATATTTATAGAAGATACATATATATATATATATATATAAATAAATATGTATGTATATGCATATCATATAACAGAATTTTATAAAATTGCATGCTGAAAGTTTATATTTTTACCTATCTATATAACATTTGCCTTTTGCTTCAATATTGGTTTTAAGGAGATGTGTTCATTTAACCCAGGTGGCATAAAGGCATTTAACAAAATCTGCCATTTATATTCCAAAAGTTCCACCTTTAATTTTTCATCTCCTCCGCTTTCACTGAACTGCACCCTATCTATAACAAAGAATACAAATCTCCTGAAATTACTACACTTTGTACTGTGTACATATAAGGCATTGTGTATGTCATGACTCTTGATAGCCCTAAGGTGCTCACCTATCCTGTCTTTTAATCTCCTAATAGTCTTACCTACATAGTAAGCACTACAGTTGGTACACGTGGCCAAATAAACCACCTTTGTTGTATTACAATTAACTCTACCTGGATAGGAAATAGTTCTATTATAACCTTGTATACTAACATAAGGGCCATCATTGATATACCTACACATCCTACAAGGACCACATCAACTCATTTTTTAAATGATATTTTTGGTATTGTGCTGTTCCAAAAATTCTTTTATATTCCTTCCCTTGAATATACTATTCTAGGGAAAGTACCAAGAAGATTTTTTAAGTTCACCACTGAAACAAATATTCCATGCTGTACGAACAACATCCTCAATATCTTTTACCTGGCTATTGTAAGTTAATACTAAAGCTCTAAAATTAGATGAATCTTGTTGTTTAGATATCATTGTATTATTAGTGCTCATTGCCCCTTAAATAGGGGGAAATAAAGTGTTTCTTTTGTTTAAAACTCCTTACATATTTTAGTTAACAACTTAAGAGGATAGCCTCTCTCCAAAAACATCCCAATCAAGGTGTATAATTCTTCTTCCAAAATTTTATTGTCATTTATAATTCTGGACAACCTTACCATTTGCCCCTTTACTGTACCCCTACGCTGATGCAAGGGGTGACAACTACTGTAATGCAATAGTGAATTACTGTGCGTTTCTTTCCTATATATTTTGCTTGTTATACCGTCTAAACTCTTTACAAGAGTTATGTCCAAGAAATCTATTTGTTTATCACTCCATTTACTGGTAAATTTAAGAAAAGTAGTAGTTGTATTTAAATATTCTACAAAATTTTTTGCTTCCTGTTCATTGCCTTTCCACAAAATCAGGACATCATCTAGGAACCAATTATATAATAGTATTTTGTCTTTATATATAGAATTCAAGACACATTGTTCCTCCCAATGAAGTAAAACTAAATTTGCAAAACTGAGAGCACACTTTGCCCCCATTGCGACACCTGAAATTTGGTGGAAAATCTCACCTTCAAACGTCAAATAGTTATTCTTGAGTACTGTTTCCATACAGGACACAACAAAATTCACATTGTCATTACTCAAACATTTACTTTTAACCAAACTTTCAGTAAAATACTCTATACCTTCCTCATGGGGTATAACTGTGAACAGATTTATCACATCCACAGTTAAAAAGGACCATTCAATATCTGTACTTTGGAAGTTATTAAACCTTTGCAAACAATGCCAGGAATCTTTTAAGATGTGTTGATCCCCCTTTACAACCTGCTGTGTTTTCCTGTCCACATAGGCTGCCAATGGTTCCGTTTTAGAACCCCTCGATGAAATTATGGCTCTAAACGGTGGATTGTATAAATCTTTGTGTGTTTTTGGGATTCCAAACACAACTGGAGTAACTGGGTAATCAACTTTCAAGTAGTTGTAATCATCTCCGTTAATTGCTCCCTGATATAATGCATCTAATAAAAACAAATCAATTCTATGGTAAGCTATATTTACCTCGTCTACTGACACTCTCAGATAAATGGTGGTATCATCCAAAATGTCCATCATTTTGCCTATATAATCAAGTTTTGACATAATGACAGCCCCCCCCACCTTTATTTGGTTTCATGACTCTTAGCTCTCTATTAGTTGCTAGTCGTATTAAAGCTTCTCTTTCACTTCTGTCTAAGTTGTCATCATAATACACCTTTTGATTTGTTTTAATATTGTTAACCAACCCTCCAATACACATTTTCTCAAATATCGCTACTTCATTATTATATGGTGCAATAAAAGTACTCTTTATGTTACAACCACTTGTTACCATATCATTTGCTGGAATATTGTTTGTCTCAGTGGAATCATTGAAAAATATCGCCAAATTTAACTGTCTAGCATACAATCTAATATTAGAATATGTTTTCACAACATTGATTCTATGTTCAGGTACAAAGGAGAAACCTTTACTCAAGACATCATGATGGTGTTCATTTATATCATGGCACTGTAGTTATATACATTGAACCCAGATTTTTTATATATTTTAACCATAGGTAATGCATTCACTTGTGTACATAAAGAGTCATTGGTACTGTCCAACAAACTTTCATTATTGTTATTCAACACACTGTTGTAATTAAATATAGGTGTTCCAAAAGTCTCATCTCCATCTAATATTTCTACCTGTTGTAATTGTTGTTGGTCCACTGTCTCCTCATTGGATATCTGTTCGTTGTTTGTGGTAATTGTTCGTGTTGCCACCCAGAATGGTAATGGTTCCATTTCGCACCCTCCCTCCTGTTTTGTAAAAGTTCCGACCTCCTTAATTGTGTAGACCGATCTAAAAAAATATTCTGTCTTACATCATTGTCCATTGTCGTTTCATGATATTCATTTTGTACATCTACATTAATCTTTTCACTGTTATTGACCCTATCTCCCCTCTGTTTGCTGTTATTACCTGGGGGATAGGCCACATTACTTTTATAAGCATACATGTCTCTTGATAGTTTTCTAACCTTAATTTTGACACTTTTCTCAACATATTGTTCCAAATTAGACAAAACAGACTGATAGTTCTTAGTATACTGTGAAAAAAGTAAATCGTTCACAATATTGATCCCATAATTACCAAATGGGACTGATGTTGGTTCACAGGCGTACAAGGAATTAGTGGACTTGTTTGATAAATCTGGTTTACAAATTAAGGACATCATTGTTATAAATAACCAAAGTAAGTTGTTGGCACTTGAAATAGAGGTTGTATCTTTAAATGAAAATATTGTGAACGATTTACTTTTTTCACAGTATATTAAGAGCTATCAGTCTGTTTTGTCTAATTTGGAACAATATGTTGAGAAAAGTGTCAAAATTAAGGTTAGAAAACTATCAAGAGACATGTATGATTATAAAAGTAATGTGGCCTATCCCCCAGGTAATAACAGCAAACAGAGGGGAGATAGAGTCAATAACAGTGAAAATATTAATGTAGATGTACATAATGAATATCATGAAACGACAATGGACAATGATGTAGGTCAGAATGATTTTTTAGATCGGTCTCCACAATTAAGGAGGACGGAATGTTTACAAAACAGGAGGGAGGGTGCGGAATGGAACCATTACCATTCTGGGCAGCAACACGAACAATTACCACAAACGACGAACAGATATCCAACGAGGAGACAGTGGACCAACAGTAATTACAACAGGAAGAAATATTAGATGGAGATGAGACTTTTGGAACACCTATATTTAATTACAACAGCGTGTTGAATAGCAATGATGAAAGTTTGTTGGACAGTACCAATGACTCTTTATGTACACAAGTGAATGCATTACCTATGGTTAAAATATATAACAAATCTGGGTTCAATGTATATAACTACAATGCCATTGATATAAATGAACACCATCATGATGTCTTGAGTAAAGGTTTCTCCTTTGTACCTGAACATAGAATCAATGTTGTGAAAACATATTCTAATATTAGATTGTATGCTAGACAGTTAAATTTGGCGATATTTTTCAATGATTCCACTGAGACAAACAATATTCCAGCAAATGATATGGTAACAAGTGGTTGTAACATAAAGAGTACTTTTATTGCACCATATAATAATGAAGTAGCGATATTTGAGAAAATGTGTATTGGAGGGTTGATTAACAATATTAAAACAAACCAAAAGGTGTATTATGATGACAACTTAGACAGAAGTGAAAGAGAAGCTTTAATACAACCAGCAACTAATAGAGAGCTAAGAGTCATGAAACCAGATAAAGGTGATGGGGGGGGGGGGCTGTCATTATGTCAAAACTTGATTATATAGGCAAAATGATGGACATTTTGGATGATACCACCATTTATCTGAGAGTTTCAGTAAACGAGGTAAATATAGCTTACCATAGAATTGATTTGTTTTTATTAGATGCATTATATCAGGGAGCAATTAACGGAGATGATTACAACTACTTGAAAGTTGATTACCCAGTTACTCCAGTTGTATTTGGAATCCCAAAAACACACAAAGATTTATACAATCCACCGTTTAGAGCCATAGTTTCATCGAGGGGTTCTAAAATGGAACCATTGCAGCCTATGTGGACAGGAAAATACAGCAGGTTGTAAAAGGGCTCAACACATCTTAAAAGATTCCTGGCATTGTTTGCAAAGTTTTAATAACTTCCAAAGTACAGATATTGAATGGTCCTTTTTAACTGTGGATGTGATAAATATGTTCACAGTTATACCCCATGAGGAAGGTATAGAGTATTTTACTGAAAGTTTGGTTAAAAGTAAATGTTTGAGCAATGACAATGTGAATTTTGTTTTGTCCTGTATGGAAACAGTACTCAAGAATAACTATTTAACGTTTGAAGGTGAGATTTTCCACCAAATTTCAGGTGTCGCAATGGGGGCAAAGTATGCCCCTAGTTTTGCAAGTTTAGTTTTACGTCATTGGGAGGAACAATGTGTCTTGAATTCTATATATAAAGACAAAATACTATTATATAATCGGTTCCTAGATGATGTCCTGATTTTGTGGAAAGGCAATGAACAAGAAGCAAAAAATTTTGCTGAATATTTAAATACAACTACTTTTCTTAAATTTACCAGTAAATGGAGTGATAAACAAATAGATTTCTTGGACATAACTCTTGTAAAGAGTTTAGACGGTATAACAAGCAAAATATATAGGAAAGAAACACACAGTAATTCACTACTGCATTACAGTAGCTGTCACCCCTTGCATCAACGTAGGGTATAGTAAAGGGGTAAATGGTAAGGTTGTCCAGAATTATAAATGACAATAAAATTTTGATAGAAGAATTATACACCTTGTTTGGGATGTTTTTGGAGAGAGGCTATCCTCTTAAATTGTTAACTAAAATACGTAATGAAGTTTTAAACAAAAGAAACACTTTATTTCCCCCTATTTTAGGGGCAATGAGCACTAATAATACAATGATATCTAAACACCAAGATTCATCTAATTTTAAGGCTTTAGTATTAACTTACAATAGCCAGGTAAAAGATATCGAGGATGTTGTTCATACAGCATGGAATATTTGTCTCAGTGGTGAACTTAAAAATCTTCTTGGTACTTTTCCTAGAATAGTATATTCAAGGGGAAGGAATATAAAAGAATTTTTGGAACAGCACAATACCAAAAATATCATTTCAAAAATGAGTAGATATAGTACTTGTAGGATGTGTAGGTATATCAATGATGGCCCTTATGTTAGTGTACAAGGTTATAATAGAACTATTTCCTGTCCAGGTAGAGTTAATTGTAATACAACAAAGGTGGTTTATTTGGCCACGTGTACCAACTGTAGTGCTTAATATGTAGGTAAGACTATTAGGAGATTAAAAGACAGGACAGGTGAGCACCTTAGGGCTATCAAGAGTCATAACATACACAATGCCTTATATGTATACACAGTACAAAGTGTAGTAATTTCAGGAGATTTGTATTCTTTGTTATAGATAGGGTGCAGTTCAGTGAAAGAGGAGGACATGAAAAATTAAAGGTGGAACTTTTGGAATATAAATGGCAGATTTTGTTAAATGCCTTTATGCCACCTGGGTTAAATGAACACATCTTAAAACCAATATTGAAGCAAAAGGCAAACGTTATATAGATAGGTAAAAAATATAAACTTTCAGCATACAATTTTATAAAATTCTGTTATAGGATATGCATATATATATATATATATATATATATATATATATATATATATATATATATATATATATACATATTTTTATATGTATGTATCTTCTATAAATATATATATATCTTTCACAAACATTGATTATATTAAGGCGCGAGTTGTATGTATTTGTTTGACACATGCTTCTTTAAGAACAAGGTAATTATGGTATTGGCCAATTGGAACATTGTTTTATTATGTATAAAAGCAAGGGAACAGTTTGATTCCATTCACTCTGATGATGCCATGTTTTGATGGTGAAAGCGCTTAGTGTGTGGATTAAAACGTTTCGGAATACTTGGTTTGGTCGTGGTGTTTTTATTTTACAAGTTCAATATCCATTGGGTATTTTTTCTTATATTAATTTCGAAAAAGAGTATGCAGCAAACTGTGGCTGCCTGTAAATCAGATAAATCGGTTACATGTGAAAATTTTGTACTCTCTCCTCATTTACTAGGTTCTAGTATCAGATGTCTTATGATAAACAACTCCACTGGTTGTCTGCTAAAGCAAGAGTCATTCTTCCAGTCTATCTACCAGTATATTAACATTTTGTTGCCAAAGTGTGATTCACCTGTTAAGCTGGCATAGCCGAAAAGACAACGTTCACTTAAAGTGATTTTCATAGGACTAATTTATGCAGCATACAGAGCACATTAACTGCTCTTAGCAGTATTTCCAAAGAACCATACACAGACTCAGGTGTCACCCCGTTAGTTTGGAAAACTTTAAGTAATGCAGTCAGTTGTCCCATTACTAACCAATATGTCCAATTTAAATTTTTTTTATAATGTTCCTGCAACTGATTTATCAGTGCAAAATACTACACATTAATTGATAACTGCTCCAATAGTTGATCCCATACAATCAATGTAAAAAAAACACACAGAGCACTGAGATATTCTCAAAAAAAAAATCTGGGTTGTACCTTCACTTCTCATAATAACTCCACCCATCTTATTAGGTACACTCGTGAAAGAAAAAATAGGTGGGTTCGATCGTCACTCTTCCCACTGTGTACATGCGGCATACCTTTCAAATATACCTGATTTTTGTCTCAAAATTTTGATCTGCTCCTCCACTCCAGAAATGGTGATATTAAAGACTGGGACTCACCGACCGTCAATTTGATGATTTTAGAAAGAAAAAGTGGTAATTTTAATAATTAGAATTGTGTATTTCTTTTACTTCAGAAAATGCTCATTCTCTTATACTCATTTCTCAAAATTGCAGTAATGTTTATAAAAGTGTCTGTGAATATTTCTGGATGTCTTACCAAATCTGGACATGAGAAAGGCTGATAGCAAGGGGAGTACGGAGTCGGGGGTGGGTGATACCTGCACCTTAAACATTGCTAAGAGTCCCTTGATCACAGGTACCATCACAACCATGTAAAATCATGCAAACCTTGTATTTGGTCACTGGCTGTGCTGGTACTTACATGACAGATTCCTGGGTGATGGGTCTGGGATTTCTGGGGAGTGCATATGCTGGGTAGACTGGTCAAGAGTCTGGTCAAGACTGCTGCACTGTGCTGCAGAAAGTTAAGTACCTCTTGCTAGTTCTTCTTGACTTGGCTCAAGTTGGTTGGCATAATGCAGAACTTAAATATTAAAACAGCTCAGTCTTCGCTCCACTGCTTCCTACTGCTGTGCTTCCCACCCATCCCTGCTATTCTAAATCCACACATGTTCACTTCAATCAACATACAAACGTACGTAAAAAGGTAAACGGACACTTTCTGAGCCCTCAGATGAATTCCAACAGGCTGGCCGACTGCCTCATGAAGCTGACATCATCACACGGTTCTGCAGGTGATGATGTTAGCAACAAAAACAGGAATTGAAGGGGCCACTCAGGAATTCGTGGCAACCCATTATTTTGCCCTCAAAACTGGTAGGTACCGAGGAATTCGGTATGGTTCAGAGGTATGCTAAACATCTGTACATGTAGTAGCAGTAGAAAATGAAAGCCATGCTGCAGTGCTGCAATCATACTATGGATTCAACAATCAGGCAAAGTTAATATAAATAATTACAAAGACCACAAGAAGCCCTAAAATATACAAAATAATGTAATATGAGCCACGTGCAACTAGAGCACTGTGGTAAATACAAACAGATGACTTACGGCACTGGGGAGCAGCACAACACCATCTACAGAGTACATACTCACATCTACCCAGCACTGTAGTATAGAGAGATGAAACCCTAACTAGCACTCAGATGGGCTGAGATCACATAGCAGCCCAGCTGCTGGCAGAGATGGGTGGATGATGGTGGAGTGAGCAGTTGATGTCGAGTCATCCATTCTGGAGGAAGGGAGGCAGATATTCCAGCCCAATGCTGGAAACTGCCTCAGCATGTTCCACAACACTGAGATGTCCTTTTCTGGTTTTATCAGGTACAAAATAATATAATCTGCAAATAAAAGCAACTTTTCTTGATTACCATATCAATTATATCCTTGAATTTCTGAGTCCCTTATTTTCTACAGCAATGATTCTAAATATAACGCACATATCAAAGGGAAAAAAGGACACCCTGCCTGGTTCCTCTGTTCAGACAGAATTTATCATACAGGAACTCACTCTCTTTAATTTTTGCCTGTGATCCCTCATATATCCCCTTCTCTAACTAATTATTGTGTCAGGGAATGCAAATGCTTCCACTGCCCTACTCGTAAAATCCCAGCTTACTCTGTTGGATGCTATCTCTACATCAAGAACCACCAACAATAGTGATATTTTCTTATACTCTCCTTACCTCTGGATCACCATTGTTCTTTTAATGTTGTCAAAGGTTTCCTTCCCCTCTATAAAACCACATTGATCCTTATCTGCCATTTTGGCAATACCTTTGCCATTCTTTTAGCCATTATAAACAAACACTTTATACTATGGATTAGAAATGAAACGGGCCTATATGAAGCTAAAGCCACCACAGGTTTCTTCCAGGATGTTTGTGCTTTCCCTCTTAAAACATTGTCAAACAAAACTTTCCACATCTTTATCACTTTATTCCCTTCTAGCTTCCAAACTTCCACAGAAATACCATCTATTCCTGAAGACTTTCCTGCAGACTGGTTAAACATCACCATTTTTATCTCATCATTACCTCCTATCCTGTTAATATTTAAGCTTCACCAACCTCTAACATTGACACAGTTAATTCTTCCATAGATATTTCTATTTGTACTTTTTTATATTTATACATCTCTCCACTTTATACGGATTTTTGTAAAATTTCCAAAATATTTCTAATACCTCTATAGGATCTCTGGTTATTTTCCTTGTTATAGGCTCCCTAAACTTGGCAACAACCCATTCTACTTTCTTTTTCCTGAGTCATTGTGCTAAAAGTTTTTCTGCTTGGGAGTTATCAAAAAACAGTTGCTGAACAGCAGTTTTTCTAAATTCATGCATATTATCCAGATAGTCCTCTATTTTCTCTTCAACACTCTGCACTTGCACCTCTTGTTGTTCTGTGGGATTCCCCTTATTCAGCAATACTTTAACTTTTGTCATTTTCTCTAAATAATTCTTATTACTTCTTAACAAATCTCTTTTTTTATTTCTACCATATTTTTAAACTCCACTTTCATTTTATCCCATTCCCTAGCTATATCTTTTGAAGAAATTTCTATCTTCTCCAATAACACCTGAATAATTTCCACTTCCTATTCCTTAAGTTCCTCTCTTTTTAACAAACAAAGTGGGGATGCACCAGTATCTCATTTTTTACTTTGTTACCCTGCATTTTTATCTTAATTATTATTGGTGCGTGCTCTGGAATAATTATTGGATGTGTCAAAATTTTCAATTAAATGCACATGTTCTCGTGAAGTATAATTTCTATCTAGCTTAGCCCAGTTGTTATTCCTTAGGGAATAATATATAAATTCCCCCCACAGTCCTACTACTGAATTCACATCTTCCATACCAAATATTTTCATAAATTTCTTCAAAAAATCTACACTCTTTTGTTATATTTTCTAGTCTAGCCCCCCCAGATACATCCTCACAATTGCAAATCAAATTCCAGTCCCCACCTAAAAGTAATATTCCCTGCTGAAAGCTGATTATTTCTTTTAGAATTTTCTTAAGCTCCACTGTAGCAGTTTTAGGTGGAATATAAATACAAGCCAGCATAATCCTCCTCCTCCTCCCTTGCCAGTAGCCCATTATTACCATAAATCTATCATTATTGTCTTTTTTCCCTCTTCTATCACGACTGGGGATCCATTGTCTTTTTCTCTCTTCTATCACTATTGGAGTTCCTCTAGCAATTCATATAGGTAAACCCCTTTCCTATGTCACAGATATTCCACTGAATAACTTTCCTGAAATCCTTTCTTTATCAAATTCACATGTTCAGTTTTTTCCAAATGTGTCCCTGTAGCATAACTTTTTGCACTCTGCATTTCTTTATATAGTTCACTACCCTTTGTTTGTATATACCTGTCACACCATTCATGTTCAAGATAATAAGGAAAGTGTTGCCATTATGATAATCAGTTATTGTTTCTACCTGTCATGTATAACATAGAAATCTAAAACCAGGAAGTCTGGTTGCATGAAAGCAGTATATTAAACTTTCAACAATAATTCTGTTCTTGAGCTCCTAAGTTTGCTATTTTTCAGTGTTTTTTTTCTAAGTTATTTTTACCACTGGTGGAGCTGTCTTATTTTTACTGTTATGTATAACATTTTTTTAATGTCTGTTTTCAGCTTTTGTGTTACATGCATGCACTAATGATTGGCAGGTTGATCTTTATACAGTTCTTTTTTGTCATGTCCATTTAAACCCACGTCACATCTTTTAAGACTTTTTGTTTTAATAAAACCCCTCAAAAACACACCTCCAGAATACCTCCATAACCTATTAACTTAATACAAACTCACAAAACTATGTACATCTTTATATAATGAAGTTTAACCCTCCTAATAGGAACAACTGTTCCAGAGTGACAGCTACACTCATAGGCTTTAACTGACCCATAAATAAGGTTATGCATGCTCAGATGCATGGTACAGCCTGTGCTTTTACTTTCACTAAGTGTTGTCTGCATACCTCTCAACTGTCCAGATTTTTGCCTCATATTTTTGGTCTGTTACTTGTAAAATTTGTGATAGTCTGGATTTTTATGGTGAATTCATCAAATAATGAGAGGCATTTGCATTTCAGACTTCATTCACTTCAGAAAATGCATGGTAACACAAGCCCTACTATCCTAGTAACTTTCTAAATTTATAAGAGCAATATTTAAAATGTGTCCCTATTTTTTTGGCTTTGTCCAGATTTTTTGTGCTACAAGGTTGAGAGCTATAGTTATCTGTTTTGGTCTTATCTTTATTCCTCTCCCAGACATAGAAAACAACCTTAATGCATTCATAAAATGTTATAACTTTTAGCTTGTCATCTTGTCTACATGGAAACATAAGAACCAGATACATAGTTGCCTTCAGCTACAAGCTTCTTGTGTTTCACTGTGAACATTTATTTGCTAAGGGAAAGCTTCATTACATTTGGTCTTCTCTTATTTACTTGCTTTCACTAAAACTTGTTGCTAGATCAAGCCAAGGGCTTTAATCCAGTCATTTATGTATGTAAAAGTAAGAAAAAAGCATATCAGCTCTACTTATATCATGATCTGTATACTTTTATATCCTATCCCTGGCCTCAACATCCCAAGATAACAGGCTGTTATCTTGAACATGCTTCTGTCCAGACTTTCTTCTCTTTTTAAATTGCAGTGCTTACATTTCTTAAAACTAAAAAAAGAAAGAAAGAAGGAGAAAAAATGGGGCACTCTTTTACTTTAGCATCCTTACAACACATAACAATATCTGAAAATGCTATAATGCAAGCAAAAAAGAAAATACTGAGGGTAATGCTTCCCAATGCTAGAAGTCTAAATCTTAAAATGCACTCAATCGAGGCACTCCTTAAAATGGAGAACATCAATATCTGTGCAGTGACTGAGACCTGGTTCAAGGCTCCAGACAGCAGCCCTGCACTACCAGGCTATAAATCATACCACACATTTTGGCCATGTAACCTGGACCGAAACACCAAAGGCAGAGGTGTGTCTATATTCATTAAGGATAGCCACACCTCCAGGCTAGTTGCTCAGCATAATGCATCCAAGGTTATCCAAGTGCAACTAACTCTGGGCAAAACTGCAATCCAAATTGTAGCTTGCTACAGATCCCCCACCATGCCCCAGGATTCCCACTCCTCTTTTCTTGATGTACTGGAAAATATTAGGTTTCAACCAAACACCCTAACAATGGGCAACTTCAACTACCCCACCATTAGCTGGGAAAACTACTTGTGTACCAACTCCTTAGCTCAATGGTTTCTGGAATTCATAACCTCCAATGTCCTGGATCAACTTATCCACACCCCCACCAGGGGCAACAATATCCTAGACCTAGTCATTACCAACATGAGTGACCGGTGTTCCACACCTGAAGTCAACTCTTCGTTGGTCTGATCCAATCATAAGCTAATCACCCTTGATATCCACATCCCGCTCCAACCCCCCATTAAGGAAACCATGGTAAAAAATTTCTCCAAAGCAAACTTCATGCTTCTTAAGACAGAAGTGGTGAACTTCATGACACCCATGCAGATGGACAATACAGTTACAACTGCTGAATCCTACACAAATGCACTCTATAAGCACTTACAGAGTGCATGGATCATGCTATCCCAAACAGAACCAAGACGCTATTCTCCAAAAAAAAGGAAGCCAATCTAGTGGTCCCCTGCCATAAACAAACTGTACAACAGAAGGAAGAAACTGTTGCAAAAGAGAGTAAAATCCCATGAGTGGAGGAGTTCCCTGGTCAGCCTCAGTAAGAAGCTGAGATCCCTTATAAGATCCTCGAAAGCTAGCTACAAAAACAAAATCGCCACTAATTCTAAGGACAACCATAAAGCATTCTATAGCTATGTCAAGAATCTCGATGGCAACACCCAGATCTGCTCTGAGGTTACAGCACAAAGGCATGAAAATTACAAAACCAACTGATATTGCCAACATCCTGGCAGATAGGTTCAGTGCTAACTTTACCCCCCCCCCACCCCTAAAGGGTACATATCTATACAGGAAGAATGCAGAGTCCCTGTAATCACAACTACGCAGGTAAAAGCTGCAATCTCTAAAGCCAAAAACTCAGCATCCATGGGACCGGACAACATCCCAGGCTGCGTTTTACATGAACTTCAGAATGAACTGGCTCCCCACTTAAGCACCATGTTCAATAATAGCCTCGCATCAGGCTTTGTGCCCACTGAATGGTGCACAGTGACAGTTATCCCACTCCACAAAGGGGGAGCCACCACTGATCCCGGGAACTATCTACCTATTAGTCTGACTACCCTGGTCTGCAAGGCCATGGAACGTATCATCATGGAACTCATAAACAAAAACATTGGTAACCTCCAAACTCTGGATCCCACCCAGTTTGGGTTTGTGAAAGGCAGATCATGCCTAATGAATCTGATCGACTTCTTTGAGGCAGTTACCAAAGCCGTAGATGAGGGTAAGGTGGTTCACACAGCCTATCTTGACCTCGCCAAGGCTTTCAACACCATCCCCCATTCTGGAATTATAGCTAAACTCACTAAACTAGGTATAAATCCCTACATCACAAGATGGGTTGCCAACTGGCTCACTGACAGAACCCACACTGTAAAAGTTGCAGACTCCAAATCTGACCTCAAAGCAGTGACACGTAGAGTACCACAGGGTTCCATCCTGGGACCTCCAATGTTTGGTATCTACTTCTCTGAAGTACAGGCTAACACAGAAGGCCTCTGGCTAATGAAGTTCGCAGATGACTGCAAACTAGGAGCCATAGTCAAGTCCCCAAATGATGTGGGCATCCTACAGAAGGGCCTCGCTGAGACAGATGCCTGGTGTCAGAGCCATGGCGTCAAGCTCAATGCCAAAAAGTGCAGTGTCATCCCCTTTGGTAAAAACTCTGTACCCATGAACTACCACATAGGCAGCAATCTACTTAACACCGAGTGTGTGATAAGAGACCTTGGGATCCAGGTGGACAGTAGTCTCTCCTTTGATAGTCATATCGCCACAGTAGTCAGGAAGTCCTTCTACGTGGCACACCTCATCATAAAAGGGTTGTCATCCAGGAAAAAAGAGGTCATTGTTCCCCTCTACTCGACACTCATTAGACCCATTATAGAGTACAACACTCCTTTTGGAATGAACCTCACAAGACATCTGCAGCAGCTGGAAAGGCCACAGAAGTACCTCACAAAGAGGATTACTGGCCTCAAACAAACGCCCTACACTGACCTCCTCAAAAAACTCCAGCTTTACTCAGTAGCATATCGCCTACTTCGAGATGATCTCTGCCTAACATATAAAGTTATGTCAAACCCAGAGCTGTTGGACATGCTACACCTAAAGAAATCCCAATCCCTCCGAGCTACACGCTCTAGGGACCTAAACCTTATCACCACAATAAACAGGACATGCTGGAGGGATAGATTCCTGTCCCAGAGACTTCCCATACTCTGGAACAGGCTACCCATCTATGTCAGGCAAAGTTCTTCATTAGCAGTCTTCAAGAAAAATATTGATGAGTGGATGGGAAATAGGAAATACACCCTGGGGATCACTTCTGTGTCTCTGCTCGACAGTGGCACAGGAAAATAAGTTTCATGGGTGGCGTAAGCCAGGGAACCTTGTTGGCTAGGCTTACGTAGGCCCTTGGGCCGATAGCCTAGTACCTACATATGAACCTATGAACCTATGTATAGCATGCAGATTATGCCATGAAATGTTTCCTAAAAATACTGTTAAGAACAAAAATTGTTATACTTACATTACCTCTTTCTCACCTCTTCCCTTCCCTTTACTGTTCTTCGAAACGTTAATGACATGAAGTAGGGCAAATGCATTGGAGTATGTTACAAGTTTAACAAAGTAAAAAAAGTCCAATATTTTCAGTTTTTCTTGTTCAACTATATTTCACAAATGTGATTGACACTTTGTAATCTCACATTTATTCATTAACTTCCAAGTTGCTGTTTTTCTTCCTGATGATCTCCTTCTCCCACTGCCAGTCTCTGGTTCATTTCCACTATACTCCTGGTTCTTCTAGTCAACTCCTGTGCTTTTCTCTGTCTCTAAGCATTTTCCTTTGGAACACTGAAAAAAGCTTTCACTAGCAAAGTCTCTCTATGAACTTTATTATCAGAATAATAAGAAGCATAGTCTCCTTCTGTTTGATAACTCACTTTTTGTTGGGCAAACTTTTATATTTCCTCTTTGGCCTGTTCTTTATCAAAAATGACTTTGATCCAACAGAAAAAAAAGTAATCAGAAGATAGCTGACTACAGCAGCATGAATCTCACACCTGCCTCTTGACATTCCCAGATTGCTCAACTAAATTTTGTCCTCTTCTGCCTGGTGTACAACTCCTGCTGTGGAATACCAGTCCAGCTGCTTAGTTGTGCTTTCATACAATTGATAAAGTTTGTTCCTTCCAGTTTCTCTGGTACAGCAGAAAATCTCAGGTTTTCCCTAAGTGCTCTCTTCTCTAATTCTACCATTTTTGAAACATCTCTTCTTCATCAGCCTCATAATCAGACAGCCTTTTTTTTCATTTCAACCTCTAATTGTTGCAGTTTTGTCAGTGCATATGAATATCTGTTTTAACTGGAGCACAAACTGCTTTTTGTTGAACAACTGCAGGATTATTCCCAGTCAGTGTTTTCTCTTCATCTTTTGTGGCTGATTTTCCTTCAGGATCTCTAAAAATTTTCATTGCCAGCATACAGTCAGTGTACTTACTAGCCAGTAACTGAAATGTGTCCAATCAAGACAAATTCACTGGCTCCTTTCTGAGTTTCTGTTTTCACCACAGGAGAGTTGAAATAAAGCTGCTACTCAGTGAACAGCTATCTTGAATGCCTGGAAATAGCCTGCTTTGACACAGGTTGTCCCTTCTTCTTAGCCTCACAAGAAATAAACAACTGAGCTAAAGATCCAAAAGATTTAGTTCTGTCAAGATAATACTGGAGCTGTCTGTGAGCATCCAAGGTATGGACTTTTCTTTCACCCTCATTTTTTGGTTCAGGAAAGAATGTGGGAAGAACAATAGTTTGTATTAGAGTTAACTCAGATGGCAGTAGGCATAAAAGAAGGATCAGTTCTCAAAGAAACACTGTCCCTGTTAAAAATGAGACAGGGTTGACTCACCATGACAGCTTGCAATTCAGATAGTCTTCTTGAAGAGGTCAGACCAATCAGTAACACTAAGTTCAAGTCAGTCAGGTTAGCTGGCTCAAGTGGAGCACGTGTTAGCTTCTTCAGCATAAAAATTACAATCCCAAGGAGGGGACACTGGTTTTCTTGGAAGCTTCTTATGTAAAACCCCTTACAAAGACATTTTGACATGAAACTACATAGAAAGAGGAGGATCCATGAGCAGACATGCTGAAAAGGCTGATAAATGAACCTCGATAGAGGAATAAGAAAGACTGACACAAATATTGTAAAAAAGAGAAGAACTATCCCTGAATGGGTGCTGGTTATGTTGTTAACTACCAAAAAAACTTTTCTATTTGCTAATATTTGATTTTCTAGGAGCAGGCTTTGTTGCCTCCATAGTACCTACTGCATGTCCTCAGTAAACATATACCTAAAGGGAATTAAGACCCCATCATCCAAGTCATCAGTTGAAGCTGATTAGGGTTGGGGTGTACCAAACATCCTTGCTGTGTGAGTAGATCCAGTCTGCAAGGAAGCCTGTGGTAATTGCCTCTGACCATTTCCAATGAAGGCAGAACCACTGTTGCTTGGGCCAGAAGGGAGTCATTTCACTGATCTTGGGAGATTCATTCCAAATCTTCAGAAGTACCCTGTATATCAGTGGAAAGGGTGGAAAAACATACAGGAACACATCTGTCCATGGAAATGAAAAGAAAAGGCATCTGTCTTCCATGTTTTCTTGCACAGAGTCCTGGAGCAGAGTCTTTCCAGCTGATTAGGAGGCAAATAGGTCTACTTGATTAACTCCCCAATGCTGGATGAAATCTTGGAAGACCCCATGATCTAGTTTCCATTTATGAAAGTCTGCCCTTGTCCTGCTCAGCTTCTCTGCCACACAATTTTGCTCTGACAGACTGCAGGATGCATGGAGTGAGATTGTGTTATGAAGATATATTCCAAGTTAACGTGGCTAGTCTGCAAAGCGGGTATGACCTGGTTCCCCCTTGCTTGTTGATGTGCCACATGACTGTTGTATCGAATGCAACAAATATGATTCCAAGAGTTGAGAACCTTGTTCAGGATAAGCATCTATTTTATATTTTGTTGATCCCATCTATCCTTAGTGTCCCACACATCTTGCACTTTTATCCCACCTGAAACTGATCCCCAAGCAAAGTTCGAGGTGTTTGTGGTGACTGACTGCTTTGGAACACAGAGGAAGAAAGGGAGACCTGGAGTTAAAGATATCTGCTGTCTCCACCTAGCGATTTCTTTGCTGATAAATCCCAGCACTGGGATCTGAAAAGACAAAAGGTGTTGGTGCTGGGACCAAAAAGATTTCAGATACCATTATGTCTTTCTCATGTGGAGTCTTGTGTCAGGGGTATCATGTGACTCACATATGCCATAAGAACCAAAATCCTGATGTATTCCCTCAGTGACCAAAGTCTGAGAGGTAAACTGTATAAATGGATCTAGATATGGATCTATTTTTTCTTGTGGAAGAAAAGTACCTTGAACTGAAGTGTCTAGCTGACAGCTCATGAACACAATCCTATGTGAAGTAAAAAAAGACTTTTGAATGTTCTCTTGGAATCCTAGCTTGTGTAAGAGATCTCTTGCCCAACTGAGAAATTCCTGACACTTTGAAAAAACTTTGAAAAGATAAACAGGTTGTCTAAGTATGGAAAAATGTGGATACCCTGTAGCCTGCAATTAGCTATAACTGGAGCTAGACATTTTGTGAAGACTCTTGGCATAGCCCATACCACAAAGGGTAAGGAAGAGAACTGATAATATAATCTAGACACACAAAACTTTAACAAACTCCTGAAGTCTGGATGAATAGGGATGTAATGTTAAGAATCTTTTAAATTTAGTGTTACCAGGAAACTCGAATGAGGAAGAAGAAGTAACAGATTGTGAAGTGACATAATTTTGAACTTGGACACTATTACAAACAGGATTGGGAAATAAAGACCCAGAACTGGTCTCTAAGCATTTTCTTTCTTTGACACTAAAACAGTAGAGCACAGTGTGTGATGTGTCTTTAAGAAGCACAGCAAGTGATGAACATGGGCACGTGTTGTACATAGTGCCATTTTGAAAGTGTAGCCAGACAGTAAGCATGTAAGAACAAATGTAGTTAGTTTGTATATAAGTTACCTAAGGTGAAGTTAATAGCTATAATCGTAATGTGCTTGTACATAGTAAAGCTGCTTAAACAGGACCCACAAAGACTCGCCTATTACATCCTGACTAGACAAGCGACATAGTGTCAGACTGGGATTCCAGAGACTGATATTCACAGCCACAAAGTGCAGAGATAATATGGAAGGTAAACTAAGAGAAACAAGCACAAAAAACAGCCAGGAAAGAACCAAAGGTAATGAAAACTTGCACAGTTTACATTATAAAAAAGATAAAACATAACATTACAAGGGCACAAACCACATTATTAAACAAGAGAGAGGCACAAAAGGTTTATTAATTAAGCAAAATGTTTAAGATTAAGATATTTGACAAAATTAGTATGTTTAAAGCAAAACAAGTATGTTTAAAGTGAAACGAATGTGTTTAAAGCAAAACGGGCATGATTTGAGTAAACAGAGTACAAGAAAAGTACAATGGACATGAAAATAGATTAAACGAGCAAAACAAATATAATAAGAGCAAAAATGGCACATTAAGTATAAATAAAGCACGGTGACTGCATGTTTTTTAGCAAAGTGCTGTGTTTTAGCATAACTTTGACTTCATAGTGTATCAAGGATATAACTAGAATTATTCAAAGTATCTCAAAGTGTGTAAGGTGCTTGTGTGTGCTTATTACAGTGCATGTATTCCGAAGAACTTATCTGTGTACAAAGTGCAACTATTTCATAAAGTACAGTCAAAGTACAGCCATTTCGAAAAGTTTCTTGTGCTGGGTATATCTATTCACAAAGTACCACCATTACAAAGTGTTTCTTGCACTGTAAAGAATTATGTAGCAAACTACCACCATTTTGGGGAAGTTTCAGTGTGCCGTGTGCCGTTTATTCACAAAGTGCAGTTACTTTGAAATGTTTCTTGCTCTGAGATTCTTCTGCCGAGTTCATTAACACAGTTCAGTTATTTGAAATGTTTCTTAAAACGATGATAAATTACTTTTGCTGTATGACAATTTTGAGAGTGTTACAATGCCCGAGATACTTATTTCACAAAGTTCAGTTACTCAGAGGCTTGTTGTGCCATTCGGCAAAGTTACAAATACTGGCATAAATTTCTGGCATATGTGTATGTGTGTGAATTCATGCATATTTGTAAAAACTTTCACTGGTATGTGTTAATATGACAGACTGATTTCAAAAGCCCTTACCACTTGTATTTGATAAGAATATTGCAGAAAATTGGAGAATATTTCAGCAAGAGTAAAATATTTTTATACAGTCAGCTTATTCTGACAAAGATGCATGCACCAGGGCATTTATTTTGCTAAACCTAGCTTAGTCAGAGGCCATTGAAAGACAGCATTCATTTGTGTATGCACCAGCAGTATATGAGGGAGAAGAAGAAACTCATAATATTATTGTAAAGGCTGAAACAAGGGAAGAACCCAAATGTTTGAAGCACACATTCAAGGGAATGTGCAACCCCCAGACAAATATTACATTAGAGACACAGTGAGGATACAAACAGCAAAAGGTTTTGATCGGACTGGTCAAGTAACAGGTATATGTACCGAGCCGTGATTCTACTATGTAGAATCCAAGGGTGTGGAGTACAGGAGAAATCGCAGACATCTCCATCCATACCAGAATTGTTATTGCAGCATTGTTCCTGTGATACAGACTATAGATCTCAGAGCAATCCAGACATTGTTCCTGTTCCAGCACATGTTCTACCTTGTAGATTCTGCTCCTGAGGATGTTCCCAATATTCCTAAGGTTGAACAGTCAGCAGAGACAGTTTCAGCTGCTAAGTCTAATTCCCAGTTTTATATTGCATGATTTGGTCACACATCCAGACTGCGTGTGAGATACACGTTGACTTGAACATAAATGTATATACGTACATATTTCTGTATAATGCATGACAAAAAAGGCTATTTATATTATTTGCATGTTAACTGATATCCTCTGATCACATGATTACATTCTCAAAGAGGGAGGATGTAGAGCACAGTGTGTGATGTGTCTTTAAGAAGCATAGCAAGTAGTGAGCGTGCATGTATAACTAACGGGCATATGTTGTACCTAGTGCCATTTTGAAAGTGCAGCCAGAGAGTAAGCATGTAAGAACAAATATAGTTAGTTTGTATATTAGTTACCTAAGTTGAAATTAATAGCTATAATCGTAATGTGCTTGAACACAATAACACTGCTTAAACAGAACCCACAAAAACTTGCCTATTAGATCCTGACTTGACGAGTGACAAAAACCTTTCCCCATCTGGAAAGGATGAAATGGTTATTTCACTCCCTGGGACAGCATGTGGAGAAGGTTAGGTGGAAATGAAAATAGTCTAGTCTGGTCTGGCAAATAAGGAATCACCCCCTGGAAAAGAGGATTTTATGGCACCTGCCATCTGTAACACTGATGAATGATCTTCAAAACCCATTTGTCTGAAACTGTCTGCTAAAAAGAGAAAAATGGAGATTCAGACATTCTGGAAGGAAAAGGGGGCTGCTAGGTTTGGGGGAAGAGTGGGGAAACAAGTTCCCTTGATTAGTCATTTTGACTCATTAGACTGTCCTTGGTTTTGAAGGATTCCTGAATCCTTTTTGCCCCCCCCACCATTTCTTCTTATATGTTTATCTGCATTTTGTTGAGACTGTTTATTTTGTTTTTGCCAAAATTGGATGAGAGGTTAGGGAAGCCCTTAGAAAATTTAGAAGAGGAGGGCTGAGAAATCAGAGATTCCCTGTATCAACTTAACTGTTTGACCACACTTTTTGATTAGCTCTGCAGCAAAGGGACCAAAAATAACTCTATTCAAAAGAAAATTAATTTAAAATCTCATTTTTAACATTATCTGGGAGGTTCTAAGAATGCAGGCAGGCAAACATCCTCAAAACAGTACCAGTAGCTCCTAGCTCTGGTAGAAGTATCAACTGAGTCATACACACACTGTAAACAATGACTGGTGATTTGTACAACTGAAGAAAATAAATTAAAGCAGATCTTTCCTCACAAGAACAAATTGCAGACAAAATATTCCTCATACTATCACAATTTGTCAGAATAAACTTTGTAACATAAGAGCATGACAATTCAAAATTCAGAAAAATTAAAATCACAGAAGCATACACTTTTTTCCATACTCATCAATAATCTTCCCATCCTTATCAGAAAGAGAAGGACTGGAACTAACTAAATGTATAGCAGTTGTAAGATTAACTAAAGCTATAGTTTCTGAGTCAGGTTTGGAAAGAGTGCTTAAAAACTTAAAAGACTGGTGAACTTTACACATTCTATCTGCCTTTTGAGGGGCAGCTGGCTGACTACCAGGAAAACTGCAGGCAGGAGCAAACAATATCCTCCAGAGCTGATAGAACTGGAGGAATGGATGAAGGTTCTCTAAATTCCTTCTGCAACAGCTTGAGAGACTGAGAAACCGCAGTGTTCTCCCACTGACAACAGTGGCACTTTCTGGAAAGAGTCTCACAGAAACATAAACTTCCACAGGAAGAAACAGAAACCAAACTCTTCTGAGTCCTAGTCAGAAATCTGAGGAGAAAGCCCTGTATCCGTCCCTTCATTCTCCTGCCCAGATTCAGAATCTTGAATCTCTTTAGGAAAACAGGTATCACTATTTCTTCCTCAGAAACTACCTTATAAGAAGGCTCAGTAGCCTGAATTAAACCATGAGCAAGACCCAGTGAACTTCTCCTATATAAGTAAATTTGAGAAGTAGATACGTGTTTAATTTTATGTTTCTTTTTAACAGGAAAAATGGGGCCAATAGTGTTATTAATGGCAACTGGAGCTTCCCCAGGGATGGGCACAACATTCTGACAAAATAGGGAAGTCTTCGCTGTTCCCTCTCCCAGAACTGATAACAGTAGCTCTCCCTTGTCCATTGAATGTCCCTAACAACCACAGAGGACATGGCAAACCCCTGGTCTGTAATGGCTGTTGATGCTACACTAGAGAGATCCAAGGTAAAAGGTGAGCGGTCTGAGCGGCAAGCTATGGCAACAGCAGAGTCAACCACCTTCTGCTGAGGCAAATTGCTAGCCTGCTGTGATGCTAATGGCTGTTTGCTTAACTTTCTCTTTTGGTTGCTTGAAGAAGGACCGACCGTAGGACCAGCAGTTTGTTCCATGGTCAAGCTGGTGAACATTTCCCATGGAAAACAAGCAGCACACACCAGTAAAAATTAAAAGTCTTTAAAAGTCACTTTTTTCACACAAAAACACAGTAAAAAGTGCAAAGCAAATTGCTAGACCAAAAAAGTAAAATAAACACAATTTCTCCACAAGTGGTTTTTAATTACTTTAAAACAAACGTTATGTACTTGCCATAATGATGCATCTGAGTTGTCAGTTTTTGTCCTTCCTCACACTAGGGGTCTTGGGTCCGAGCTCAGATCTGACTTCGGCCACTTTTCAGATTTAGGATCCATAGCTCAAGCTCCTCCTCTTACCCATAATCCTCCTCAACCCCAGTATTACCTGAGATCAAGTTTCCCCCTTAGTCCTACAACTCCAAAAAACTGAACACCATGATAATCATAAACACACACAAAAAAAAAAAAAAACAATTGGTACCAAGGTAAAAGAGTCAAGATAGTAGACAGGAAAAAGACCAATAAGGAATATCCCTCAGGTCATACCAGACAGCCATATATAAATCTTCCACTAAAGGAAGGGAGGGAGGATGGAGGGAGGGAGAGAGAAGTCGAGCATGGATAAAAACAGACAACCAACACAGATGCATCATTTATGGTGAGTACATATCTTTTGTATCTGATGTCTTTTTAATCCATTCCTGAACCAATGAGACAGAGTCCCCTCCTGCTGAACTCCAGGGTGATCTTCATGGAAGAATATTTCAGGGAATGGCAGAATAAAATGGTGCCCTGTCCTTTGAAAAAATATCCGACTTGTAATAACTAATGAAGATAAGAGAGTGAGACTAAGTGGTAGCTGCACAAATGTCATCTACTGAAGTTCTTGATAAGAAAGCAGAAGTAGTAGAAACAGACCTTGTGGAAAGAGCTCTTGGGGGTCTTGGTAAGGTTAAACCCTTTTCCTTGTAGACATGAGAAATACAATCAGTGAACCATCTAGCTAAATTTACTTTTGACACAGAGTGACCCATTTTTGCCTTTGAGAAGGAAACAAACAATTAGTCAGATTTTCTAAGTGCTTTAGTTCTATAGAAGTAGAATCTGAGAAGTCTATGTACATCCAATAACTGAAGCATATTTTCCCTTTTATTAGAGAATTTCAGAAAAAAGACAGGCAAATTTATAGACTGATTAAGCACATTTTCTGAGGCAACCTTAGGTAGAAATGAAGGGTTGGTTCAAACAGAGACCCTGTCTATGAAGAATTAGGTATGGTAGCTGAGAAAATAGTGCCTGGAGTTCAGATATTCAGCTGATGTCATATCAATTAGAAAAACTCAAGCAGGAGTGGAATCCTTAACAGGTGACTTGAGTAGAAAGGTACCCTTAAGGAACATTTTGCACAGCTTGAGAGAAGCCCGTGAGGAATGAGATTGCCAATATAAAAGTTGGAATTAACAGCTAATTATACCTTGACTGTAGAATAACTTGCTTCCTAGTGGAAAATTGAAGAAAGAAAATCTAGGGCTGGAACTGGGTGGAGAAAGGATCCACGTGACTCTCATGAGCCAAATAGAGAGAGAACCTTTTCCATTTTCTCTCACATATCTTCTTGATAGAATACTTTTGGGAAGAAGTGAGAATGTGCAGAACCTGAGAAGAAAGCCTGGACTCTCTAGCCATCATTGGAGAGAAGAAACCATGCGGTAAGCTTGAGGGCTTGGATGTCAAGATGAGGCAGCCTGGAGGGGTAAGACAGGAGATCTGGAGAGGGATCCTGTACCCAAGGAGGGTGTATTAAGTGAGGCCAAAGTAAGGGAAATACTTCTTCAGGCCAGAATGAGGCAATAAGGATCACCATGTTCTTCCATTGAGATGTTTTCTGTAGAACTTTGGAATAAGTGGTATAGGTGGTAAGCATAAAGGAAACTGGGAAGCCAATCATGAATCAGAGCATCTCTTAGTGGCTCCCTCTCTGTGTGGGTCGGGGGAAAAAACTGCTATATTTGGAGTTTTGAGGACAGGTGAAAAGATCGCAGCATGGCTGATCTCATTCCTGGAATATTAGGTTCACCACTGATGGATTGAGAGACCACTCATGAGGCAACAGAATAGATCTGTACAATCTGTCCGTTAACATTTTGGACTTCCCCAGAAAGTGCGTTGCTATTAGAAAGTGACTGGAAGAAACTACCCACTGCCACACCCTCATTATTTCTCAATAAATGGGATAGAGTGGGCTCCACATTTGTTTATTTACCAGACTACTGACATGTTGTCTGTCTGCATAGCAATCATCCCCAGAGGAAGAACATCCTGAAAAGTCAACAATGCTAGGATGACTGCTCTCATCTCTAGAACACTGATGTAAAGACTGTTCTCTAAGGGAGACCACATGCCTAAACCATCTGTGCCAAGCATTGCCCCCCCCCCCCAGCTGAAAAGCATATGTGGTCACAGTGGCCTTGGACAAGAGTGGCACAAAGGGATGGCCCTGAGTAACATCCAGGATGTGAATCCACCAGGACAAATGCTCCTTGGAAACCTTGGTGATTCAAATGGGAAAATTCATGGGTTGTCACCTTATCATCCACTGCACAGCCAGTGCCCATTGTAGCACTCTCAAATAGAATCTTGCTAGTGGTACCAATGTTATAGAGGTGGCCATTGAACTGAGGAGTTGTACAACCAAATTGACTGGGGGTGACTGAAGAGACAAGAGTTGTGCAGCCTGACGTAAGGTAGACAGTCTGGGCTGAGGTAGTCTTGCTATCTGAGAAACTGTTTCCATGTGAGCACCTATGAACTCTAGAACTTAAGTGGGAAAGAGGTGTGATTTGTTGTAATCAGTTGTGATGCTCAGATTGTGGCATACATGCAGCAAGTAGTTCCTGGCATGAGTCAAAAAACGCTTGGTGGAAGTGGTGAGGTGCCATTTGCTGAGGCAGGGAAACACTCAGAATCCTAGTAATCTGAAGTGAGCTGCAACCACTGCTATACATGTAGTGAGCACCTGGGGGGGGGGGGCTCTGAACTGGAAGTGACTGGCCCTCAGCTAGAAGTGAAGATAACGTCTGGATTATCTATCTATTTTGATATGATAGCACACATCCTGGAAATCTATCAAGCACATCCAACCATCCTTCCTCAGTAGCAGGGGTAGGGAATGAACCACAACCATTCCGAACTCTGACTGTTTTACAAGCAAATTTTCATGACTTAGGTCAAAAATTGGCCTGAGGTCTCCGTTATTCGTATTTGCATATGTTCTGAACTTTCTTTGATTTTACTAAGGGAAGATAAGAAAAGAGAATGTAATTATTGTCTGCACCTAAACAAATTTGGTGATGGATGTCCAGGCCTCCGGGTGCAGAGATAAGCACCTCCCTGACTGCCTCCCGAGTGCAGCAGTAGGGCAGTCCTTCAGGCGCACTGATAAGGCTTCTTAGTAAATGGACTAATGAAACCTTGGTTTTATGGGCCTCTTCTGCCACATGGGCGACATCCATTATTACATAGACGGGGATGTCTGTGTCCGTAAAAGTCCTGGGAAAACCTTGTGACTTTTGAAACCACGTCTTCCTACCCTCCCCTTTCTGGTTCTTAAAGAAGGTCCTCTGAGGGGTAGAAAACCATATTCCATGGCAGACAGAGTTTTTTAATCCTGTTCACTCCTGGAGACAGTCTGTTTAACATAGCATAGAAAAAGAGTCAATCCATCAAAAGCAGCATTGATAAAGAATGTCTGGAAAGTCTGCACAAAGTACATAATTGCATCCAGGCATGCCTCCAAACCATAATGCCAGAATCTGTGGCTTTAGAAACACCTTCCATAGTGTTGGAGATTAAAAGCATGGAGGCATTCAAGAGGAACTGAAGGGTGGCCAGTTGTGAGGATGCAGTCTACTTGTCCTCTGTAGTCATGGACCTCGAGAGGGGCTTGGAAAATTACTTAGTCAAGTCTCTCTCAAATCTTGTTGTGTGCCAAATAATTCAACGATCAGAGAGCAAAGATTGATGACTCATATATTAACTTCCTGAATCTGTCCAAGGCCCTAGACTCCTTGTTAGGGGATGGACAGAAGGGCTTTCCTCAGCAAGTTCTTTCTTATTGGCTGCCACCACCACCATAACAATGACATTCGGGGGGCCCTTGCTCCAGATGGCATGGTCCTTGGGTGCAACTAGATATTTGTACAGCTTCTTAGGGATGGTTTCTGCCATATGCAAAGCCTTCCATGCCCAATGGGAAATCAGATCCACCATTTTGTCCATCGGGGAGCAACCAAGCCTTGAGAAACAATGACTCCTCCTGGAAAGGGGCTTTGGAAGACCAACCACTTTTCTGCTTCAGAAGCTCGAGGATCTACCCAAATGAAATGCCCTCTAGGGGTGACCTGGGGAATCCCTCCACTTCACTGAAGTCCATGTCTTTGGTTAGTGACTCTTGCAGAGAGTCAATGTATCTCCTCTTGCAGTTGTGCTTCCGGGGAGCTTCAACATAATCCAGGGAAGACTTGGAAGTCCTATGGAAGTCCTGAATGAGGACTGTCTCAAGACTAGAACAGACCAGCTGTCCTGACAGAATAGAATGAGCAGACCCAGACCCCAGGGCAGACAGCTGGGGGAGGGGATTTTTGAGGGGGGCAAGGATGTCCTATATCCTGATGTGGAAAAAACTCTCTCCACTGCCATGAAGGCAGAAGCTGAGGGAGATCCGAAAAATACCCCAGTTGGAGCTAAAGTCACCTAAGATGGCCCAGGGAATCCCCCTGACCTTGTCTCAAAGCAGAAGGGTGGGTTGAGCTATCTAACGCCAAGCCCCCAAGGGGAAGAGATGCCTCAAAGAGTCTCTAAGTTGAGCCCCTACCCCCAGATCTGGTTTAAAAGCTAGAGCTCTGAGATCCCACCATCTTGAACAGAGTCAGCGCTGGCTGGATCAGAGAAGATGCCAGAGTCAATGAGAACCAAACCTTCAGATTTGACACAAACAATCCTGCAAGTTTCAGATCCAACGTCTCTGAAGCTGAGGGGTGGATTAGAGTAGGGTTAACAACAGGGGTCTGGGATGGTCCAAAGCTCACAGGTCCAATGGAAGATGGAGACATGAAAATTCTCAACTGAATTTGGGTCTTGAGGAATTTTCTCATCATTCTGTTCACATTCACTCTGGAGAGGCTGCCTGCAGACCTTAGGGATGATGAGATAGAAGAAGATCTCAAAACCCTACAGGGTGTGTCTTGAGGGTTGGGAGGGTGGCCTAATGGTTAAGGTGTTTGCCTTACAAACACAAGGTGCAGGGTTTGAGTCTCACAAGGGATAATTGGCTAGGCTTAAAATGGCTCTCAAGGGCAGTTAGCTTAGTACTAATCTATGAACCTATGAACCTATGAAGGACCGGGGAATATAATCTGGAAGATATTGGCTCCTGCAAGAATTGGTTGCCTTTCAGAAGGTGACTTAACAGAATAGTGAACTGGATCCGAAGTCTTCTGAACTTTATCAGGTGGAGCCGAAGTCAGAACCGAGTGAGTAGGGTGGTCAGGGGAATGCTCCTTTGATTTTTCAATGATCTTTTCCCCTTTTCCCCCTTTAGGTTTATCTGTGGGCTTCTTGGCAGAAAGGGAAGCTCCAGACACAGATGAAGAGCAGGAGGGATGCAAATCTTTTAACAACAACTTACTCCTGTGTTCTACCAGAGCTCTGTGGTTAAAACCTGAGCACATATCACATTCTAGAACAAAATGACCAACCCCTAAGCGATATACAGAATTGGCATCAGAGTTTGGGATTTTATAGCCACAGGAAATACACTTTTTGAATCCAGTAAGCTTGTTATGTCTGCTAGGGAATCAAACCCATGACCTACGAAGCTTTAGGGCATCACTCTACCCATTTAGCTACTTGTCTGGAAGAAAGAACAACAACAAACAGAAACAGCTACAAATGTCTAATACCAGAAAGGAGATAAAAGGAGAGGAATACCAAGAATGGTAAGAGAAATACTAGACTTCTAGTATAGAAGGGGGGTGGGGAGGCGCAAGGCCTAAAAGTAAGACAATATTACATGACAGTTTTTTTAATCTGTAGGGGAGGAAAAAGAAAAGTAAAAAAGTCAAAAGACCCCAGGTAAGGCTATAATAGAAGCTATAGAAAAAATAAATAAACAAACCAATTATCTTCCATTGCTCGAGCTACTTCAACCACATCTAATCATGAAGATCATGAAGAGTGGCAAATGAGATTTGAGGGAAAAAAAGGGGTTGCAGTGGGATTATGGGTAAGGGGAAGAGCTTCAGCTATGGATCCTAAGTCTGAAAAGTGGCCAAAGGCAGATCTGAGGTTGGATTCAAGACCCATTGGTTGAGGAATGGACAAAAAAAGACAACATTAGATCAATTTTTAAACTGACAGAAAAAAAGTGTGGTCCCATTTAAAAGTATGACTCGTGACAGTCCATTAAAACACAAACTCCTAGCTATAAAATAACTTTCCTCAACAGGAGAGCAGTAATAAACAAACAACTTTTTTAGTGGAAGGTAGTTTCCCCAAAGAGAACTTATCTGCCCAGCAAAGGAACAACACAAGCTGACCATCAATCCAGGATAGCCTCAGAGGATACTCTTATAGGTTCACAGGTTCATAGGTGTGTACTCGGCTAAAGACCACAAGGACCACAAGAGCATTTTTAAGTCTGGCCATGCATCCCAAATCTTTGACAAGTTTTGGTACCCTTGATAGGTGTAAGCAGGGGCCTGGGAGATGAACCATTTACAAGTTACATGTGTCCATTAGTGCCATAGAGACACAGGTGCCAAACAAGGGATGAATTTGCTGTTCTCTATCCAACTGCCCAAGTTATACTTGAATTGGGTTAGGGAGGAACTCTGCTTCACGTGGATGGGGAGCCTGTTCTACAGAAGGGGTAGTCTCTAGGATACATACCTGTCTCTCCAGCAGGTCTTAGTTTTATCACAGGCAAGGATTAAGTCTTTAGAATGGGCACCTCTGGTGCTCTTTGTTTTGTGGCTATGCAGGAGATCCATTAGGGTGGGGTCTGTCAATGCCTTATATGCAAGGCATAGATTTCCTCTCAACAGCCTGTAGGAGACTGAATACAGGGACAGGCAATTGAGGCAGTCTACACAGAACATATATTCTTTTAGTGTGGAACCTCTGTGGATGTTTCAATTTTGGAAGTGCCTGGTTAGCTACATACCTAGGGGGCATTGTACTCAATGATAGATTTGATTAATGTGAATTTCAGTGAAATGATGACCTCCTTGGACCTAGATGCATACCTGTTTGTAAGATGCACAACATAGAATGATTTCCTCACTACTGTAGACACGTGATGGTCAAGGATTAGATTACTGTCTATGTGTGTACACAAGTCCCTGACTTCTGGAGCAAACCTGTCTTTTTAGTCAGTTCAGCTTGAGATGACTAATAAGCTGGCTTGCAGTTATAAACTTGATAGGATATAATCCATATAGCTAAGGCTACTGCAGCAGTAATCAATATGATGAATATAGATGGTACATAGGGTTTTGCATCTCTGTTTGACCAAGAATTATTAATAACAAAATTATTTTTAAATATTTGATTCAGAAAAATGATCACTATTAAAATGTGGCTCACTTAAGGTATGCTGTGATCTAAAGATGTCATTATGGAAGCAAGAAAATAGGCTGTCTTATTACAATTATTGGAATTAAAAAAAAGCAATTAAAGGGCCCCATTCACATTTTATTCTGCTCATATTTAAAATAGTTTTAATAAGTGATACAAGTATCTTTAGACACCCAACAATTATTGTGTATAGCCGACAATTTACAATGTGTTAGGTAATAAGAAGTTATGTACCTACCATAACGTTCCATGTTAGTTGTCTTCTTCTCGCCTTCTTTCTTGCTGGTTGGGTTCGGAGCTGACCCTTGGCTCCAACTCAGCCATTTTCTAAAGCTCGAGAGCTACTTACTGGCTCGAGGCCTCCCTGTATCCCACAATGCCTGGCACTAGACCCCCAGATCCACCAAAAAAATACAAGAGGACAACTGTCCCAAGAGCAAGACTTCAGCTAGAGGGCTGAAGAAAAAGGTAGAGGACATAAAACGGTAAAGACTCAGCCAGTGACAAGACTCATAGGAAGACTCTTCTCGGTCCATCTAGGCTAGGGGGATGGAGGGTGGGACGCAAGAAAGAAGGCGAGAAGAAGACAAGTAACATGGAACGTTATGGTAGGTACATAACTTCTTAATGTTAAGCTGTCTCTCTTGCCTTCATTCTTGCTGGTTGGGACAGTGTCTCTAACACCTTAGTCCTGGGTGGCTCATCGGAACAGATTCTTGAGCACAGTGGAACCAAAATCAGCTCTACTCCTAGAGGCCACATCCAATTTATAATGTGAAATGAAGGTATGAGGGGTGGCCCATGTGGCCGCCGCACAAATGGCTTCCATTGGTAGTCTTGCTTGAAAGGCTACCGACGTAGCTAAAGCCCTAGTAGAGTGGCCTTTAGGTTTAGCAGGGAGTTCTTTATGCCTCAACTGATAAATAAGGGTAATAATAGAGGACAACCACCTGGATAAGGTTACTTTAGACACTGGTTGACCCTGCTTACCCTCCGCATAGGACAGGAAGAGTTGGTCTGATTTCCTTATTTGCTCAATCCTATGCAAATAGAAACTTAATTGCCTATGAACATCCAACTGGTATAATTTGTGTTCAGCTTTGTTGGAATAATTTGGAAAAAAGACTGGCAGATCGATGGATTAATTCAAATTGTTCTCGGAGGGGACCTTAGGAAGGAACGAAGGATTAGTCCTGAGTGAAACTCTATCCTTATGGAAAACTAGATAAGGAGGACAAACACAAAGGGCTTGAAGTTCAGAAACTCTCCTTGCTGAAGTAATGGCCACCAAAAAGAGGATTTTCCAAGCAAGCAATTTCAAGGAATAGGAGTCCCACGGATGTGGGGGATCTCTCACTGGAGGCCTGAGCAAGATTGTTCCTTTCAGAAAGGCTTTGCAAAGCTTATGGGACATGATGCTGGTTTCTGACAGGCCCGTATGGAAATTAGAGATTGCCGCTAATTGAACTCTAATGGTGGCCGACGAGGAGCCCGCTTGAAAAAGTTCTGCTAAGAAGTCCAGAACGTTATGGACAGGGGCCGTGAAGGGATCTATGTATGTCCTTCAAGGATGCATCTGCAGTCTTTACAAATGGGTTGTCCTGTCGTCAGGCAGCCCTTCGGTCGGCCGGATTCCAAAGTCTGGGTCTGGCTTCGGCTGGTGTCGCACTTCACCCGACATCATTGCGGCAGTTATTCGGATATAAAGGCATCAGCCGACGCCATTTTCCTCAGTCTTTCTTGCCGCGTGGCGCCCGAAGCAGAAGCTGTTCGCAAGTGCCGGTCGGTCAGATCCAGAGATTACTACTACCGAATACTACTTCGAAGACTTCTATAAAGCTAAGTACCCCGTTGGGGACTCTTTCTTGCCTCAGCCGATGTCAGAGAAAGTTAATAACTGTTTATCTTGTGGGAAACAAATACCTCATAAAGATTTCCACTCCTATTGCATACATTGTTTAGGCCCAGACCACGACGTAGCAGCTTGTCTAGCCTGTGCTTCTTTTAACCGACGGACGCTTAGACGTCGGTCGGACTTGCTGAACAGATTTTCGGCTCGATTTTGCCTACATTATGCCGTCGGATCCTCCGACTACGCAAATAACCAAAAAACGCAAAGAAAAGGACCGACACTCGCGGTCCGTGGTTTCGGCCGAAACCGCGGTTAAGCAAACCACGAGTGTCTCGGTTTCGGCCGAAACCGAGCAAGTGGTTCTTTCTTCAGCCGATAACATGCCTTCTACCGAGGCCTCTTCTAACCTGGTAGAAACGGCTTCTGAAATCCAACCTTGTGTTGCGGTTTCACAGGATTTATCAGACACCATTCCCCTGGATATTTCAACCCCTGCACGTGGAGCTGCTAGGCCTCCTCCAGCTATGTCTATTAAGGCCTTTGCCAGGGCTAAAGCAGTTAAAGCATCAAAACCTGTGCCTGCCAAGCCCCCCTCTCACAGGCCCAGCACCAGCTCCCATATGCTTTCTTTGGCTGAGAAATACTGGGAAGCCTGGCTAAGGTTGGAAGTGGAGCAACCAAGCAGTGAGGTTGAGAGACTGAAGAGACTGATGCAGCCTGCCCGATTGATGGATCAGGAGGTCTGGAACTGGGTCCAGATTCCAAGGCTGCTCTAGAAGGTGACGATGCAGGAATGGGAACCAGATTTGTCGAGGCCAGTAGGGGGCAATGAGGATCATCCTGCAACTCAGCACGGTAGCTTTCTGAATTAGTTTGGGAATAGTGGAAAGGGTGGGAATGCATACAGAAATCCCTGGGGCCAATTGTGAACTACAGCATCTCTGGGGGAGTGTCCAGGAAGAGGGAAGAGAGTGAAGAAACTGTCGCACTTGCTGTTGAGAGGAGTTGCGAAAAGGTCGCAGCAAGGCTGACCCCATTTGTGGAATATTCTGTCCGCTACTGTCTGGTTGAGAGACCACTCGTGAGGCATGAGAATAGCTCTGCTTAGCCTGTCTGCTATGACGTTGGACTTCCCAGGGATGTGCGTTGCCATCAGAAACCGTTGAGAGGAGATCACCCACTGCCATAGTCTGAGTGCTTCTCGACATAAGGGATATGACTTGGTTCTGCCCTGCTTGTTGATGTACCACACTACAGACATATTGTCTGTCTGAATTGCAATGGTCCCAGTGGGTAGAGAGGTCTGAAGAGCTTGCAACGCTAAAAGCACCACCCTCATCTCCAAGACGTTTATGTGCAAGTGGTACTCGTGGGGTTGCCAGGTGCCCTGGACAGTCCTGCCCTGAAAATTACCCCCCCCCCATCTGATCAGGGAGGCATCCGTGGTCACCGTGGCAAATGGAGGAGAAAGGACAAATGGTCTGCCCTGGGGTACTGATGGAGAGACCATCCACCAAGCCAAGTGGTCTTTGCATGACTGTGTGATTATTATCTTGTGAGACAAAGGAAGTTGTTGAAAGGACCATTGGGTGAAAAGCATCCACTGGAGAATCCTCATGTGAAAACGAGCCAGGGGAACTAATATGATCGCTGCTGCAATGAGACCTAAGGTTTTTAGGACGAATCTGGCCTGAATCTTTCTGCATCCTAATAATACCTGTACATGTCGGCGAATGCCTGCCACTCTGTCTACTGGAAGCCTTGCAGACAGATCTTTCATATTTAATCTTGCACCTATAAAGGTTAAGGACTGACAAGGCGACAATGCAGACTTTTCGAAATTTATTGAAATACCTAGGTTGGAGCATGTTTGGATGGTATAATCCCTGGCTCTTAGCAATTGATGTCTGGTGGTAGCAGTAAGGAGCCAATCATCTAGATATGGAAACACCTGGAATCCTTGCCGTCTCAGGTGATCTTGTAACCACTGCCATGCATTTGGTGAACACCCTGGGGCTGTGGTGAGACCAAAGGGCAGGGCTCTGAACTGGTAATGACTGGCTCCCAGCCAGAAGCGGAGAAACCTTCTGGAACGCCTGTCCATTTTGATGTGGTAGTACGCATCCTAAAGATCTATGAAGCACTTCCAATTGTCCTGACCCAAAAAGGGTAGAATGGACTGAAGCGTGACCATCCGGAACTTCGTTCTTTGAACAGACTTGTTTAGTCTGCTGAGATCCAAAATGGGTCCCCTGTCTTCTTTGGTACCAAAAAGAACTTTGAGTAAATTCTGGATCCTTGCTGGTCTGCTGGGACTTGTTGGATGGCCCGTTTTTTTAGCAGTCTTGAAATTTCTTGTACTGCCTGTTCCCTTAGACTGGGTGGAACATCTGGGATGGAGTTGTTTGATTTTAAGGGAGTGTGGGCAAACGGGATTTTGTAACCTCCAGATATGATAGACTGTACCCAACTGTCTCGAGTGATGAGACGCCAGGCTTCTGGGTACAGAGACAACCTTCCCCTGACTGCCTCCGAAGGCAGACAGCCGGGCAGCCCTTCAGGGGTGCTGGAAGGGCTTGTCAGAGAAAGATTCTCTGCTGCCCTGATTCTGCGGACCCCCTCTGCCCCACGGGCGGTGTCTATTGTTGTTCCCTCCTCTGCCTCTGCAGGGAAACTCACCACATGTGTCAGGCACGGCTCCCTGGGGTTTCCAGAACCACATCTTCCCACTCTTCTGACCCTTAGGGTATGGTCTAGACGGAGTGGAAAAACGGACTCCAACGGCAGAGAGAGTCTTGCCTTCCTGCTCACACCTGGTAAGTGTATCTTTCACCTGAGGTCCAAACAGAGCCGAACCATCAAAAGGGGTGTTGGTGAAAGACGCCTTGAAGGGGTCAGCTAAGTTACATAACCGCATCCAGGCATACCTTCTCAAAGTCACGCCTGTGCCTGCAGCTATTCTCGCCCCATCAGCCACATACGAAATGAGCCACATGGAGGAGTTAACGATAGAATTAAGAGTCGCCAGCTGGGAGTTTATCTTGTCTTGAGCCCCCGCAGCTGATGGATCTTGCAGGGTATCTCCTAGCTCCTTGAGGAGATCCTTCTGAAGATGGGTGAAGTGGCACAAATAATTCAGCGACCGCATGGAGAAGGTCGCTGAGGAAAACATCCGCTTCCCGTATCTATCCATCGTCCTAGACTCTTTATTAGGGGGATGGACAGGTACAGAAGTGTCAGTCAACTCCTTTTTCGTGGCAGCTGCTACCACCATGGCATCAATGGGGACACCCTTTGTCAGAAACTGTTTATCTTGGGGGGCCGTGATAAACTTAGTGGGCCTGCGAGGGGTTGGTTCCAGTGTGCCCAGAGCTGACCACGCCTTCCAAGCCACCACTTCCATTAATGGATCGAAAGGCGGAGACACCCAGGAGGTGGAGGGGCGAGAACCAAACACATCCAAGTATACCGACTCATCCTCAGAAGGGTTAAGGGCAGACCAGTTCCCCCTCTGCTTAAGGATCTCAAGGATGTATGAGAAAGAGACATCTTCAGAGGGGGATCTTGGGGACCCTTCCAAATCCTCCAAGTCAGTATTTGACGTGACCGACTCTGGGGAGTCAACATGTTTCCTCTTACATTTCCTCTTTCGAGGGGGCTCCTCTGAAATCTCAGGGGAGGCCTCAGAAGAGGAAGATACACCCAGTGGGGTGACCTGGAGTGTTTGATCCCCTTGCTTGGGGTCTGGAGGAGGGGCAGAGACCAAAGCAGGCACCCTGGGGGGGAGCTGAAGGGGCTGATCGAGGTGCAGACTCAGAAGTCAGCACGCTCCTCATGACCTCGAAGGCACCCCTGTGCAGCACAGAAGAGGGTCCCCACCACGAGGAGACGGGAATCCTCTCCGGCACCGAAAGGGACGTCTCTGAGGCTGATGTAGGAGCCGAGCTTACCTGCGCCGAAGCTCCGAGAGGGAGAACGGGGTTGGACAAGGGTCCAATGCCACTCGCCCCCTCGGAGCCGACGAGGGAGTCTCGGAGCCCAGATCCCTTCAAGGACGGAACTATTGAAGAAATCGGAGCCGACGAAGGAGCCAAAAGGGGAAGCATCGGCGCCGATGTTTCCAGGATCCGAGCCCCAACAAGCTCTGGCTCCGAACTGACAGGAGGAGTCGGAGGAGGAACTACTTCAGAAAAGGGAGCAGCCACAGGCTGATGAGGAGGGCTAGGTAACATTTTAGCCAGGGCCTGAGATTTGAGGAATCTACTAACCACTCTCTCCAAGTCATGATCAGACAGCCTCAAGGACTGAGAAGAGTGGGACCTATGGCTCCGTTCAGACTGTAGCAAAGGAGCGAATCGACTCCACGGATGGTGATCTGGATTGCTTATGGCTCCCTGACGGCTCCGACACCAAGGTTGGAGCCAAGAGAGATTTTGAAACTTCGGTCCCAGCCGGAACCGAAATTGAAGCAGACGCTCCACCTGGCGACGGCTCCATACTGGGAGCCGACGGCTTGGTGGGCTTAGGGGTTTTAGCTGGCTGAGACTTTGCCAGAGACCCCTCGGGTTTTAGTAAACCCCTGAGAATTAACTTGTTCCTACGCTCCTGCAGGACTCTCAGACTAAAGGCATGACATACCGAGCAAGAGTCCTGCAGGTGTAGGGAACCCAACCAATAAACACAAGAAGTGTGACCATCTGTCAGAGACATTTTCTGACAGCACGAGTCACACTTCTTGAACCCTGATACCTTGGTATCCTTTGACATGTTATAAATAAAAGGAATACTGATGGATAAAATTTTTGACTAGTGCAGAAAAAAACACACACACTCACACACACACACTAGTCCCACACCTTCACGCAAAAAAAAATCTTAGGTAACTATACTAACAAAAACTAAGAGACTATGATCTTAGACTACAAAGGCTAAACACTACTTCCTACTGAAAACAATATAAAAGGGAAGGGGATAGCCTCTAACTTAAACGGCCTACTTAGGGAGATGGGGGAGGGGGAGAAACTCTCTACGTAAAAACGAGTTTCCTAAGGGACAGAAAACACAGGGAAACTAAGACTAGTCTACAGTACTACTCTGATTTAACAAAAGATTTGAAAAATATACACTAACAGTTTAACTACTAAAAATACAAAAGATTAATACGACCTGAGCCAGTGAAGCACAACCTCGTAGCTGAAGTGGCAAACGAGATCTGGGGGACTAGTGCCAAGCATTGTAGGATATAGGGAGGCCTCGAGCCAGTAAGTAGCTCTCGAGCTTTAGAAAATGGCCGAGTCGGAGCCGAGGGTCGGCTCCGAACCCAACCAGCAAGAATGAAGGAGAGACAACTTAACATTTATCTTTGACAAAAAGGTACAGACCTGAACACAAAATGGGCAATATGAGGCCATATGAGATTAATTTTATAGATATATAAAATGTACAGCTATCAATATATAAAATATGGTTCTATTATGTATGATCAACCATATTTAATGTCAAACCAAAAACACCGAAAAAATATGTTCAAACATACATAATTTCAAACAAACAAAAAAATTGTAGCCTAAAATTTATCTGAATAGTGGTAATGCTAAGGGATGTTTTTTTTTTTAATTAAGGTAAGGTGTAGGGTTAGGGTTGGAGGAAGGGGAAGCTTTAGGGTTATGGTTAGTGCCCATTACTAAGGTGGGCAGGGGGGGGGGGCTACCTCACCTGTCGACCTTCTGTTTTGTTGACAAACAGATGTGGACTTTAGAGACTGTTGACTTAATTAAGCACTCCTTAATATACATATATATATATATATATATATATATATATATATATATATATATATATATATTTGTGTGTGTGTGTGTGTATATACATATTCTGTATTTTAATTTCTTGCTCATTTGAGAGCTAAAGCAGTACAGTTCTTTTGTACAGCATTTCAGTAGCACTTATTTAAATATATCAGTGAATTCTTAATTGAGAGTTCAATATAGCGTTGTAAGATACTGACAAGTGTTACTGTAAAATCTACTGTGCACTACATTATCTGAATAATACTGAAGTATTAGCAATGGTATTTCATTTAAGCCAAATACTTAGTTCAAAGGTCTGTGGCAGTAAAAATAAAAAATAAATACTAAGATTTGGTTGTGACTCCAATGTGTGTTGCAAAACACCTTGCTATAGTATTAAAGTGTGTTAAGGAAAATATTATGTGCTTACCTGTGTTCAAACTCTGGAAGCTTTAACCTCTAACAAAAAAGTTATCCAAGATGTTTTATTAGTGTGATTACAACTGAGTATTTGACTATGTAAAGCTAAATATTGGAAAAATTACTACTAAATTTAAATTATACATCTATTATCGGGACAAAGCATTTGGGCAACTAGTTTAGTTTAACAGTATGTTTAGGAGGAAATTAATAGGATTTCAATGTGGTGCCATGTGGAATAATTATTAATATTACTGAAGATACTAGTGACACAGAAATGTGTGCATTTTATAATGTAATACTACAAAGAAAAGTGTGGAAGTCCAGATATAATTTCATAATGGAATGCATCTAGCTGGAGATGAAGGAAAGCAATTGCTAAGAAAATTATAAGAATGAAGGCTTATAAAATCTGATGTTCTTTCTAATGGAACACAGAATGTACTGCTTTGTATAAGGATGCAGAAAGAAAGTTAATTAAGTCAATAGGTGAATGAAGATGGAAGGATGACAATTGTGCTAAATTTGTTTACTTGTTACGATCAGAAAGGAAAGACAACATAACACTGAATTTGGTTTGATGCATTTCAAAATATAGAAACTAAAAAGAAAAATGTAAGAGACCTAGACCTGGCTATCCCATTAATCTTTCTAATGGGTAGACAAGGCAAAATAGAAATGTTTCTTGATATCAGTGAGGAATTGTACTGGCAAGTTGAATTTATTAGAATGATGTGAAAGTGAAAGATGAATGGAGTGATAGTGACATGCCAATGTTGTATTCTGTATTTTACATTGATGAGAGTAATTTGCAGCAATTAGAGGGGCCAGAAATGAAAAGCAAACACTTAGGAGGAGGATGATCAAAGGGATTCTGGAAGTAGTAGTATAATTTAATGAAGTGAGTAATGGGAGACAGGGAAGTATATGCTGCATCATATTGTCTGAGGGCAATAGGTCGGGCATGATTGCCTGTCACACTGAATAGGGCTATTTTAATGTAGAATTTTGATGCGTTTCTAAAGCTGCAATAAATTCTCACCATTATTTCTTATTCCAGCCTTTTTGCTGCATTTCTTTTTTTAATTACTTTATTTTGGTGTTTTTGTCTGTTTTACTATAACTAACTTATTTGGTTTTGAGGGCTTTTTTATAAAATATGGAGTAGATAATGTGATATGTAAGTTTTCTCTCATCTTTTTCAAAAAGATGCACTTATTTGCTTATGAGTTATGGGAAAAACATGTAATAAGACATAAAGTAATAAAAATATGAAATTATGAGCCTAAAGGAGGATACTTTGTTAACGAGGTACATGCAAAACCTTATGTATAATTCAATAGCACTGGAACAAAAAAAAACATATCAAGATGAAGAACTGCAATAAAATTCAGCTGTTTAACTGACGGTTTCAAAGAAAGTAATTGTAACTGATGCAGACTATATTCAGCCGTTTGCATGTTATGTCTTTGTATTGTTGTGTTTTAAGTGTGTCACCCACTGATGATGATTTCAATTAATTTTTTACAATTTTCCAGAGGCTGCGTGACTTCAGAAAATATTATATTAAGTAGGAGTATGCATATTGGGGTCTGCTGTCCATTTCACCCAAGGCTGCTAAGTAAATTTTTATTAAGATTGTTAATCAGTCAGGACTTGGCAGAACTGTGTATTTGAATTCAGTCTTTATAGACAGTGCAGAAATATACAGGCTTTAAAGTTTAAAGTTAAATCCTTGCTTTAAAGGCGATTTCATTTTCTGGAAGAGGGCATGGCATATAATATTATGCATCTTGTCAGCTTAACAGTGAAGCACAACTGTCTTGATTACTTTTTTTTTTTTTTTTTTCTTGTACTTATTCTCTCTGTAAGGTATAGTTTGATTTTTTGATTAAGTAGACAGAGTATCTGCCACAGTGTTGTGCTCTGATGGAAGAAGTGTAGTCTGTATGGATAAAGTGTGCTGCATTTCAAGATCCCAGCTTATCATGAATATACTCCACAGGGGGTAAGACTTGGTTCTACCCTGTTTGTTTATGTACCATATTATACTGGTACTGTTTGTAATTACCAAAAGAGATGCTGGAGTCTGCAAATGGTTCAGAGTTTTTAACTCATTTATCAATGCAATCATTTCATTGATATGTTTTTTCTTAAAATGATGGTCCCTAAGACCCTGTACCTTGTTTTCCTTGGATACACCTCCCCAAGTGAAGTCCAAGGCATTCATGATTACAGACAAGGAAGGGGCTAAGGGGGAAAATGGAAGACCTAGATTCAGAATTAACTGACCTATCTATGATCAAAGTTCTTTTTTGACAAAGTTCAGTACAGGGATTTGAAAAGTGAGGGTGCTGATGCTTTGCCCATATAGGTTTGAGTTACCATTGATTTTTTCCTTCATATATAACCTGGCTAATGGGATCATTACAATGTGGAAGCCATGTATTCCAAAATCCTGAGATATTCCCTTGTTGTAGTTATTGATTGCTGAGAAAATAAAAGAAACTGTTCTTGTTTAAGGATTAGCTTCTCCTGAGGTAGATGAGCCATCATTTGAGAAGTATCTAGCAGGCATCCAAGAAATGTTATTCTGTGGGAAGGAATGAAAGATGATTTCTCCTGATTCAGGCAAAAATCTAGGTTATGAAACGGCTTTTTGACAGCGGTGATACATTTTTACAATTCTGAGTCAAGTTTGCAAAAGTAAGGCAGCTGTCCAAGTACAGAAATATGTGAATTTGTTGCAGCCTGCAAAATGCAATCACTGGTTCAAGACACTTCATAAACATTATTAGGGACATAAGAAGACTAGATGGTAAAAAAAGAACTGAAAACATGAACTAGAAAAATAAAAATAAAAATCATCTGAAGTTTCTGTGAATGGAAATAATGTGATAGGCATGTTTTAGGTCCAGTAACCTAGAAACCTAAATGGGAAATCAAAGGAAAAAGGGACTGCAGGATGAACATTTTGAACTTTGGAACCCTGACATGAAGATTTAAGGACAAGTCCAGAACAGGCCTCCAGGTTCCTTCTTTTGGGTAATAGAAATATTCTTAAATAGAATAATTCTTATTTTTGATCCTCTGGTACAGATTGTATTTTATCTTGGGCAAACATATGGGAAATGGTGGCACGAAAGAGCTGGGTTCAAGAGTGTAGCCAGGCATACACTTTGTACTGCATAAGGTACATTTGTTTGCATCACTCAGAAACATTTCAACTTTCTTCAGGCCATATTATTTTTACAGCTGTCTAAATGAATGCCTGTGACAAGTACATAACTTGCTTACAGAGAGGATTGCAAATATAAAAACAATATTCTTTAACAATTTTAAAGGGAACTGCTGAAAATGATCTGTAAATGTATTAACTGCAAGGGGAGGGGGAGACAATATTTTGAAAGATGTGTCCATTTGTTTGAAATGCTGAGTAGGTTGGGAGGCAGTAAAAAGAGTTTGATAGTACAAAATGGAATTTTCAGGCTATACCTCTGGTTGGGTTTGATTTTGAAAGTGAAGGAGAATCCTTAGGTTTGGCAGGAAAAAGTCAAATTATCACCTCTACCATTAGAATGATTTCAAGGGCACATGACTCCGTTGCGACCTGGTTCCAAAGGGGGAAGATAAAGAAATATTTATTTGAAAATTTTAGATAGATGCCAGGGTGGTAAGGGAGGATGGAAGGGAGCATAGTCAATCATTTTTCTTGGCCTGAAAAAGTGCTTCAGCAGCAGAGAATAATCCGGAGTCTTACCAGAAAAATTATGAAACTCTTGGATTTAAACTAGATGGTACACTGGAAGAAAATAAAGAATGGGAAAAAGACTAACAACCAATTATGAGAAACTAGGATTTGAATTAAAACCTGACATGGTGAGAAGGTGAGGACTGGGAAGAAGATTAATAACTAAACAAAGATGGTGAAATGTAAAGTACAGCTGTGTAAGTAAATTTGCCATGACAGTAGATGTTCAAATGATTCCTGCTGCAGTACCCTTAGCTATATGGTTTATATCCTGCCAAAGTTATAACAAATGGCCAGCTTCCAAAGCTTCAAGGCACCTTCCATGTACCCAAACTGTCAAGAAGCTCAAGCTGAGCTGACTAAAAGACAAGTTTGGGAACAAATCCCTTCAGAGTTTTCCTGTCAGCAGAGAGAGGGAGGCCGAGTCCTGGAAGGACAGTTCAAGGAACAACAAAATGTCCACACACTGGCATAAAAAAGACACCAAAGAACAAGGGGGAATGGAGGGAGGGTGCACCTACTGCAGCAGTGATAATTTAAAGATATACTGTTATGATAAGTTTACTTATACAACTATACTGTGTTCATCATATTGATCACTGTTGTAGTAGCCTTAGCTATATTGGTAGGTTACCCTAGCTTACTATATTTGGGAGGTAGAAGAAGGGTCTAAGAGTCCCTGGAGAATGGTCCTAGTAAAGCCTGATCTGGACCTAGAAAAGGAATCAAGCTTATAGCACTTTGTGAAAGTATATATAAAAGACCAAGCTGCTGCTTCTAGAATGCTTCTAGACTCCAGCCTTTTCCAAAGACCCATATATGAAGCTAGAGTGGGCGTTCATCCTGCATGAAATAGTTTTGTTGTGGTGAGTACAAGAAAGGTAATAGCCTTAGACATACAACTGGAAATAGTCTGTTTTGACACAGATTGTCCTTTCTTACCTTCACAAGAAATGAACAACTGATCCGAATATCTGAAAAATTTAGTTTGGTCAAGATAGTAACCGAGTTGTCTGTGGACATCCAAAGCATGGAGTATCCTTTCTCACTCATTTTTTGGTTCAGGAAAGCAAATAAGGAGTTGGGTAGTTTGGCTTAAAGTAATCTTGGATACCACTTTAGGCATAAAAGAAGGATTTCAAAGAAGCCCTATCCTTATGGAAAATGAAGTTAAGTTGACTCATCATAAGAGCTTGCAACTCAGATACCCTTCTCTGTCAGAGCAATCAGTAAAACTGTTTTCCATGTTCATAGGTTCATAGGTTCATACTAGGCTATCTGCCCAAGGGCATTTATAAGCCTAGCCCATAGTTATGTGGCTTTCGCCACCCCTTTAGTTTGAATAAAAACTATGCCTATCATTTTTCTGTGCCTCTGTCAAGCAGTGACACTGAAGTAATCCCTGGGGTATATCTGCGATCTCCCATCCATTGGTCAAGATTCCTCTTGAACAAGGCCAGCGAGGTGCTCTGCCTCACATGTACCGGGATTTTGTTCCACAGCACAGGGTGTCTCTGGGTGATGAATCTGTCCCTCCAGTACGTTCTATTTATAACCGTGTCAAGGTTTAAGTCTCCCGCCCTTGTGGTTCTGAGGGATCTAGATTTTTTGAGGTGAAGCATATTCATCAAATCTGGATTTGACATGGCCTTATATGTCAGGCACAGGTCACCTCTGAGCAAGCGGTATGAGACTGAATAGAGCTGGAGTTCTTTCAGTCGGGCAGCATAAGACATATTTTTGAGACCCTTTATCCTTTTGGTGAGGAACTTTTGGGGCCTTTCAAGCTGCAGCAGGTGTCTGGTCAGATACATTCGAGCGGGCATTGTACTCAATCATAGGTCTAATGAGTGATGAGTACAGGGGACGATGACCTCCCTTGATCTAGATGTGAATCCCTTCATGATCAGGTGGGCGATATAGAAGGTTTTCCTAACTACTTTAGCAACATGAGTGTCAAGCGAAGGCTACTGTCAACTTGGGTCCCCAGATCTCTGATGACTTTTCTGTGCTCAGTGGATTGCCACCTATATGGTAGCTAGGGGTAACCTTGTTTTTCCCGAAGGGTATGACTATGCATTTTTGGCGTTTAACTTCAGGCCATGGCTCTGGCACCAGTTATCCATTTCTGTGAGGCCCTTCTGGAGGATATCTGTGTCAGATGTGTTTTCGACTATGGCCCAGTTTGCAGTCATCTGCAAACTTTGTCAGCCATAACCCTCCTGTGTTTGCTTGTACTTCAGAAAAGTAGATGCCAAACAAGAGTGGACCAGGACTGAGCCCTGTGGGACACCACTTGTGACAGGCTTTGAGTCTGACATGGCTCCAGCAACTCTGACCCTGTGGGTTCTGTCACTTAGCCAGTTTGCAACCCATCTTGTGATGTATGGGTTTACATTCAAGCTGATGAGTTTTTCGATGATACCTGAGTGGGGTATTGTGTGAATGCCTTTGCCAGGTCGAGGTAGGCTGTATGGACTGCCTTTCCCTCATCAATGGCCTTGGTGACTGTCTCGAAAAAGTCAACCAAGTTTAAGAGGCAGGATCTGCCTTTGACAAAGCCAAACTGGGTTGGATCCAAAGTCTGCAAGTTCCCTATGTCTTTATTTATGAGTTCCATTATGATCCTCTCCATGGCTTTGCAGATAAGGCTTGTCAAGCTAATGGGGCGGTAATTTCCAGGGTCTGTGGAGGCACCGCCCTTATGAAGTGGGACCACAGTGGCTGTGCGCCACTCCTTGAGTGCGTATCCTGAGGTGAGGCTAAGATTAAACAGCTGTCCTAACTGTGGGTTTAATTCCTCGTTGAGTTCATGAAGCACACAGCCGGGGACACCATCCGGTCCCATGGATGCTGTGTTTTTGCCTTAGTGAGGGCAGTTCTCACCTGGGCGTTGGAGATGTTTGGGGGCTACAATCCTCTGGAATAGATATCTCTCCTTTTGGGGGGGGGAGTTTGCACTGAACCTGTCAGCCAGTATGTTAGCAATGTGTGTAGGTTCAGTAATTTTCACATCATTTTGAACTAATTCTGAGCATATCTGGGAGTTTCCTCCTAGGTTTCTAACATAGCTAAAGAAGGCCTTATGATTGTCTTTAGAGTCCTTGGTGATTTTCTCTCAAAATTTGCCTTGGATGATTTTATGAGAGCTCTTAGTTTTTACTTATAATGATCAAAGGTGTCTTACCTTTCAAGGATTTTGCTCTATCTTGTAGTAGCTTCCTCCTTTTGTTGTAGAGCTTGTTTATGGCTGGGGTCCACCAGACTGGACGCTTGCCTTTGGTACAGAGAGTCTTAGTTTTGTTTGGGATTGCCTGATCCATGCAGTCCTGTAGGTGCTGGTAGAAGGCATTTGTAAGTGATTCAGCGGTTTGAGTAATGTTTACCACTGGCTCAGGGGCCTTAAAGGAGACCACACTAGTTTTTAGAAGTGTGAAATCGGCTTTTGAGAAGTTTTTCACTGTGGTCTTTTTTGTTTCAGGTGGGGGCGGGATGAGGACCTCCAGCGAGATTAGTTTATGATCTGATCTCATCAGTGAGGGGTATACTTCCGGTGTTGAACATTTTGATCCCATGTTCGTGATGATGAAATCAAGTATGTTTTCTCCTCTTGTGGGGATGGTGACTAGTTGTTCCATGGCATTTGAGTTTATGAACTCCAGGAATCTTTGGGTTAGAGTGTTCGGGCTTGAGTAGTGTTCCCAGTCTATATTAGGGTAGCTGAAGTCACCTAGTATGATGGTGTTTGGAGATACATTTATCCCTCAATGTTTTCAGGAAGGCCATGTGAGGTTCCTGAGTTTGAGAGGGTGGCCTGTAACATGCTACAAATTGCAGAGCAGTCTTGCCTATGGTTAATTGCACCTGGATGGTCTCCGATGCATCGTGCATTGCCACCAACCTTGAGGTGTGGGTGTCCTTTATGAATATGGACACCCCCCCTCCTTTCTTGGTGTTGTCCGGATTTTGGGGCCGGAACGCATGATATGAGGTGAAACCTGTTAGTGCTGGGGTGCTCTCAGGAGCCTTGAACCAGGTTTCTGTCACAGCACAGACATCAATGTTCTCCATATTGAGAAGGGCCTCGAGTGCGTGCATCTTGAGATTGAGACTTCTGGCATTGAGCAACATTACCCTTAGTTTTTTTCCTTTTTGGTGTTCTAGGGAGGTAGGTTTAGAATTTGAGCCTTGCCTAAAAAAGGCACTATGGGGGTGGCAAGAGCCTTTGCCAATATCCGGAAGCCCAGGGGTGACAGGTGCAAGCCGTCTCTTGTGAAGCAGCGTGGCTTGTCCAGCATGTCATCCCAGGCAGACAGACATTGGATCCCCTTTGAATGACACCAGAATTTAAGCCAATTATTAAAGCTGATCATCTTATCACTGTATTGTGGCATCATTCTAGGTGAAGGTAGGATACTGCTCAAGGTCAGGGTCATACCTGCCTGGGCTACATAATCAGAGAGCTCCTCGATGTCCCTTTTCATGTAGTCCAAGGAGGTACGTCTCAGGTCGTTGACACCAGCGTGGACAATGACTGAGTCGTACTTGTACCTGCTGTTGAGAGACCTGAGTGCTTGCGTTATGTGGCGGATTCTAGCGCCCGACAGGCAGCTTACTGTGACCTTCTCCTTACTCAGTCTGGTGGCGGGGCGTCAGTGTGTCTGACTATGGAATCACCAATGACAAGTGTGTCTGGCATTTTGTTTGGCCTTAAGGGCTGTGACTGTTTGACACTCTGACTGTGTGGTCTATGTGTTGCATGTGTTGGGTCGTGAGGTGGTAGTTGTTTGGGTGTCTGCTTTGGTGGCCTCTGCTGTTTTGGTAAATTTTTGATCAGAGCCTCCGAGTATGTCTTTGTGTGAGTATGTGTATGATTTGAAGTTGTGATGGTACCATGTGTGACTGGGTATGTATTGTGTGTGGTTACCTTCTCCTCCTGTCTGGTCTTTCCAGTCCTATGTTGAGAGTGCTCAGCCTCCAGTTTGGCCGTACAGTTGCATCTCTCGCATGTATTTGTGTTTTGTGGGAGAAGGAGAGGATTGTCTGTGTACATGAGGCAATTGTAACATTGCCTCAATATTCCCAGGTTCACCAGTTGAGCTGGAGAGGACACTAGCAACTGATCCCTCGACATACTAGAAGTAGTAGATAAAGAGACTTTCAAAGGACTCCGGGGGAAGTGGGTTTTAGGCTGGTGGGGCACTATCTATAATAAGAGTGCTTTATCAAGGTGCAAGTACTGTAGGAGTAAGTGCAAGGCTTTACAGATAGAGAATAGTCTACTTGGGAATCAAGTAGAGATGAACTTTCAGTTATAGGATATGCTGGTTAGATCAGCAGTACAGCTCGAGGAAGGTAGTTCTAAGGGAAAATTTGAAGAGTGGAATTTAGATGGCCCGAATAGTTTAACCTTGTTTAACCGCCTCTGCTCTTGTGTGCAACAGTGGCAACTCAGCTAGCAGCGTTTAAGCGTGTTTATAGCAGGGGCTGAAGGGAGCTAGGAATTGGCTCAAAACGACCAATGTACTACTTGTCTCTGGCAGAAACTTCACCAAATCGGACAAAAGGCGGCTCAGTGCTTGCCACTCCCACTGGTAAGCAAAGAAAGTTCCCTCCTTCCTAATAAGGCAATGGATCAGTAACAGGAACTAAAAACAAAGCCCAGGGATCAGCAACTCTGAAACTGGACTACTCTAGTTCAGTAAGGCGGAAAACAAGAGATTTTTTGTTTTATTACAGAGATAAGGAAAAAACAGACAGTAAATGCTATAAATGCTGTAAATCGGCTAGCACTTTAGTGTGTAGCCTACAGAAACAATTTGCAACAATTAGTAACTTAAAGTGCAATAAACAGTGTAAAATGCAGAAATCACTTAAAGTAGCAGTAAAACAGGCGAAATGCAGTCGCTAGCTTAATAACAGTGGGAAAGCCACAAAAATACTTATATCTGGTAGAAAGTCACTCTTTTAGCTCTCTGCTGCTTGGATCACTCTGCAGGCCACCACGAGGATCTGTGCTGAGTTGGTACAAGCTGGAAAAGCAGCGTGTTTAGCGTGTTTTATAGCAGGGGCTGAAAGGAGCTAGGAATTGGCCCAAAACGACCAATGGACTACTAGTTTCTGGCTGAAACTTCACCAATTCGGACAAAAAGGCTGCTCAGTGCTTCCCACTCCCACTGGTAAGCAAAGAAACTTCCCTCCTTCCTAATAAGGCAATGGATCAGTAACAGGAACTAAAAACAAAGCCCAGGGATCAGCAACTCTGAAACTGGACTACTCTAGTTCAGTAAGGTGGGAAAACAAGAGATTTTTTTTTTTTTTTTTTTTTACAGAGACAAGGAAAAAAACAGACAGTAAATGCTATAAAAGAACCTCTACTCAGAGAGATTAACTTGTACAAATGGTATAAGTGTTAGCATCTCTAAGACAAAATTAAGATCTCAAAGAGGGGCCACCAGTTTACTTGGAGGACTCTTATGTAAAACCCCTTTCAAGAAACTTAGATTCAACTTTAGGCATAAAAGAAAAGGTTAGTTCTCAAAGAAACTCTATCCCTGTGGAAAATGAGATAGGGATGACTCACCATAAGAGCTTGCACCTTAGAGAACCTTCCTACATAGGTCAAGGCAATCAGTAAAGTTGTTTTCATGTTACAAACCTAAAGTCATCCAGGCTAGCTGATGCAAATGGAACGTGTAAGCTTCTCTAACACAAAGTTAAGATCCTAAGGAGAGGGCACCAGTATTTTTTTGGAAACTTCTTATGCAAAACCCTTTTCAAAAACATTCTGACATGAGACTGCATTGAAAGAGGAGTATCCATCGGTAGACATGCTGAAATAGCCCATAAATGAATCTTGACTCTCATGAGTATTGGCAACAACTAAAACACTTTTCCATTGGCTAATATATGATTTTCTAGTAGCAAGCTTACTTGCTTCTATTAGTACCTGCTGCATGTCCTCAGTAAACAGGTGCCTAAATGGAATTAAGACCTTCCATTCAGGCAGTCATTTGAAGCTGATTGATATTTGAGTGCATCAGACATTCCTGTACTTGTGTGAGTACATCCAATCTGTGAAGAAGTTTGTGGTAATTGCCCTTGGTCATTTCCAAAAGAAGAGATAACCACAGTTACCTGGACTACAAGGGAGTCACCACAATGATTTTGGGGGATTCCTTCTGAATCTTCAGAAGTGTCCTGGATATTAGTGGAAAGGGTGGAAAAGCATACAAGAGCATTCCTGTTCCAGGAAAAGAAAAGGCATTTGTCTTCAAGGTCTTCCTGCATGGAGTCCTAGAATAAAGTCTTGTCAGTTGATTGTTCAGAGAGAGAGAAGGCAAAGTGATCTACTTGAGGAACTCCCCACAGATGGAACAATCCTTGGAAACCCCCAGTCTAGTTTCCATTCATGAGGGTCTGCCTGTTCCTGTTCAGCTTGTCTTCCATCCAACTTCACTTTGACAGAATTTAGGATACCCGAGTGAGACTGTGCTGTGAAGGTACTGTATATCTCAAGCTAAGATGGCTATTCTGTAAAGGGGGTATGACCCAGTTCCTCTTTGACTGCTGATGTATCACATAGCTGGGGTATTGTCTGTAACAACTTGAAGAGGTCCCAGAAAACAGATGATTCAGAGAGCTGAGTGCCTTGGTCGGGGCAAGCATCTCATTCATATTTATGTGCTTGCATCTGGATGCATCATGTGTTCTCTCTCTTATATCAAACCCCAGCACTGGGATTTGAAGACAAGGATGTTGGTGTTCTGATCTAAAAGATTTCACATGCCATTCTGTCTTTCACATGTGGAGCCTTGCCAGGGGTATAATTAGATTAGATATTATGAGATCACAAATCCTGAGGTATTCCTTTGCAGTGACTAAAGTCTGGGTGGAAACCTTAGAAACAGATATATTTTTCCTATGAAATAAACACTCTTTGAACCTAGGTGTCCAGCTGACACCCCAGGAACACAATCCTGTGTGAAGGAGTCAAAAAATACTTTTGAATGTTTCTTTTTGAATTCCAACTTTTTGCAAGAGATCTTTCATCCAAATGAGAGATTTCTGACACTTTGAAAAAGACTCTGTGAAGATATAGCAAATCATCTAAATATGGAGAAATGTGGATACCCTGTAGCCTGCAATGGATTAGAACTGCAGACAGACACTTTGTGAACACTCTTGATGCAGGAGATAGTCCAAAAGGTAAGGCAGAAAACTGATGTTATCCAGGCACACAAAATCTTAAGAAATGTCTGAAATCTGGATGAATAGGTATGTGATGATAAGCATCTTTTAAATTTAGTGTTGTCAGGAAACATAAATGAGGAAGAAGAGGTCACAGAATGTGAAATTACATTATTTTGAACTTGGGTACTATCACAGACAAGTTTAGAAAAGAAAGAAAGATTCAGAACTTGTCTCCATACATTTTCTTTCTTTGGCACTAAAAATATACTTGAAAAAAAACGTTCCCATCCTGGGAAGGAACAAAGGGTTCTGGGACAGCATGTGATAACAGACAGGTGAAAATAAAATTTTCTAGTGCTGTAGATCAGTAATTACCCACTCCCACTGCCATCTATAACCTTGATGAATGATCTTCAGAACCATTGGGGGGGGGGGGGGGGTTCTGAATTCTTTTTGAAACCCCTTGTCATTTTTTTTCATAAATGCCTGTTTACCTGCATTTTGTTTATTTTGGGTTTTTTTTTGCCAAAATTGGATAAGGGGTTAGAGAATCTCTTAGAAAATTTTGGAAAAGGATGGCTGATTCCCTGTACCAACTTACTGCTTTCATGACACTTTTTGATCACTTCTGCAGCACAGGCACCAAAAACTAAATCTCTATCCAAATGAGAATTTAAAATATCATTTTTTACACTCTCTGAGAGGTTCTGACAATGCAGCCAGGCAAACCTCCTAAAAACAGTATCAGTGACCACATTCCTGGCTGAAGTATCAACTGAGTAATACACACAGTATAAGCAATGAGTAGCGACTTATACAATGGAGGAAACTAAATAATTTAAAAGCAGATTTTTCCTTACAAGACACTGCAGACAAAATATTCCCCATACTTTCACAATTCATTAGACTAAATTTTTACATATGAGCCTGACAATTCAAAATTCTGAAAGTCAAAGTTGCAGAAGCATACACTTTTCCCATACTTTTCAATAATCTTCTCATGCTTATCAGAAAGAGTAGGACTGGAATTAACTAAATGTTTAGCAGCAGTAGGATTACAAATGCATAAAAACGTAAAAGAGTGAAGAACATTGTACATTCTATCTGCCTTTTTAAGGGTAGCGGGTAGCAGGTTGCCTATCAGGAAAGTCACAGGCAGTAGCACACTCATCCTCCAAAGCTAGCACAAATGGAGGAATTAGTGAAGGTTCTGGAAATTCTTTATATAACAGGTCATAGTATTTTCTGAGGGTCTTTTCATCTCAGTGTTCTCCCACTGAAAACACTGACATATTCTGGAAATAGTCTTAGAAAAAGAGAAACACCCACAGGGAGAATCAGAAACTGAGCTCTCCATTGAGTCTATATCAGAAAACTGAGGAGAAAATTCAGTATCTGTCTCTTCATCTTCCTATCTGGATTCAGAACCGTGAATTTCATCGGGAAAATGGGTATCCCTCTTTCTTTTACCAGAAGCCACTTTATAAGGAGGATCAGAATCATGAATTAAACCCTGAGTAAACCCAGTAAATTTCTTCTGTCTCAGGAAATGTGAGGAAAAGTAGCTACATGTTTAGTTTTCTATTTCTTCTTGAGAGGAAAAAAATAGTGTTATTAATGGCAGCAGCATCTTCCTCAGGGAAGGGTACAATATTCTGACAAAACAGGGAAATCTTCCCTGTTCCTTCTCACAGGACCAACAAAAGTGGCTCTCCCTTGCCCACTTATGGGACTCCAACAGCCACAGAGGATATGGTTAAGCCCTGGTCCTTAGTGGCTGTAGGTGCTACACCAGAAGGATCCAGGGTAAAAGATGAGCAGTCTGAAGTGCACCTAAGGCCCACAGCAGAGTCATCCACCTATGGCAGAGGCAAATTGCTAGCCTGTTGTGGTAGCAAAGGCTGCTTGCTTAACTTTTTCTTTTCGTAGCTGGAGAGAAGGACCAAGCATGGGACTGGTAGTTTGTTCCATGGTCAAGCTAAAAATGGTACCTGTTTCACAATGGAATGCAAGCAGCAAAAGCCAGTAAAATTAAAAGTATTTAAAAATCACTTTTTCACACAAATTCACATGTAAAAAAGCATTTTAGAACACTTTGCTAGTTCAAAAATTAGAATAAACACAATTTCCCAGGAGAAAAAATAGTTTACAATTACTTTAAGCAACTTTTAAACTGTCAGGAAAAAGTTTGCTCCCATATAAAAGTAAGTTAAAACACAAACCCCTAACTTAAAAATAACTTCCCTAAACAGGAAAGTACAATAAAATAAACATTTTTTAATGTGAAAGTTTTTCCCCCAAAGTGAACATATCTGCCAGCAAAGAAATTGTACAATCTGCCTCCTGATCCTTGATGGCCTTCAGGGGAGCGCTCTCTTCAATAGCAGGAAAGCTCTGAAGGGCTTGGTGCCCAAGCCTGTTTTTTTTTTGTCATGTCAGCTCGAGCTGACTGATGGTTTGGGCATGTAGAAGGTGCACTAAAACTTTGGAAACTGGCCTTTTTTATATCCTTGGCAGGATATAACCCGTAGAGCTAAGGCTGCTGAGATATATAGCTGTTGGGGTTGGATTGTGAGAGTATATGGAGTTGTTTACATAAATAAAAAGACAACATCAATTTTATCTTGTTATATTTAAGTTCAGAAGAATAGACTACAGAATATAGAAAAATCAAGCAAACTCTTTTCTTCATTTTTTTTTAAGTTAAATAGGTTTAATAATGAAAGAAATTGTGAAGAATACAAGATAATTGTAAAAACACCAGATGAGGTTTCCCAAAAGCACATGTCCTAGATCACTGGAAACAGTGCATGTGCACAGTACTTGTCTAATGGAAATTGACAAGAGTTGAAATAATACACTCGGGTTAAGGAAGAGAACAGTAAAGAGATCTCCAGATACTATACTTTGTAACCTCTTTAATAGATCTTTAATAGATCTGTTTGAGAGATGGCAATAACATTTAGTTTCAAGAGAAGAGAAAGCATAAAAGAGACGAAAATAAACTGATTATCTTCCAAGCAGCTTTAACTTTAGAATGTGCTAATAATAAAGCTACGGAATTAATTTATTTTCAATTCTAGTCAGAAAATGTTCTCAAACAGCTAGTTTTTAAACAAATGGTTAACTGAATGTCTGCAGACTGATTTCTACACTCAGGAGTAGAAATTGATTACAGTTGAAGTAGTAATGTTTTTAGGTGCGAGGACTGACAGTTTGTAATTCAGCACAAGTATCCTAGTACTAAGGTAGATAATGCTACTATAAAGAAGTTGAATCTTCCCATTTGAAGGAGTAAAGTTTTGTTCTTGCAAATATATACAATTCTATTTTCATTCTTCCTGTTGGAGGGAATGTCTTCCCATTGTTTCCTTTTAAATTGTGTTTCCAGTCTCTTTTCACAATCTTTTCTAACCTCCTCTGATTGATTCTTATCATTATCATGGAATCTTTTATATGCCACACTAATTATCCCATTTTTAACAACAGCATCTGTCCTAGATTCAACTAAAAGCTCTACTAGAGCATGTCTTTTACTTAGGACTCTCCTATCCCTTAGAGCACAGAAATTCTTATAAAAATTTAGGCAACAGGGAGTGGAAACAGTTGTGACAAAACTCAAGGACCCTATGACATGAAGGTTAACTAGGAATCCTGAAGGAATAATAGGGAGATTTTGGCAATTTTATGAAAATTGGCATACAACAGAAGAGTGGGGAAACGGGAAGATGCACATTTAGAAGTATATTTAGACAGCTGAGATACCCCAAAACCTGACAAAGTAGAAACTAAACATTTACTAGGAGAGATAAAACATAAATACTAACTCTGTTGCATAAGCATCAATTATGAAATCTCTTAATGGAATTCCTGTACAACTCTGAAGTTAGGTGGAAAGAGATTGTTGAAGAATTGGAAGACACTATTTATAGTGTATTGAAGGGAGAGGATACATGCTTCGTGGAAGGTGACAGTGGTGGTAATATTGCCTAAGGAGAGTAGGAACCAAAAGACCCTTCATCTTATAGATCAATTCTGATTATAAATCACAAAGTGTTTACATCCTTACTAGCTAAGAGAATGTTTTAACTATTACTTGAATGTTGATCAATGTGGTTTTGTGGAATGGAGAGAAACATTTAATAACATTAATAGAACAATGTTGATTCAGAGGGAATCAGAATATAAAAAAACTTTTATTATTAATTAGTTTGAATGCTGAGAAAGCATTTAATAGGGTTTGCTGGGAATTCATAAGCAGGGCAATGTAAGCACTTGCATTCAGAAATAGGATATAATTACTCAGAAGAAGGTGTGATGTATCGGAGAACAAAATAAAGGTGGAAGGAGTCCTTTTTGACAAATTGAGTTGAACAGAGGGATCAGGCAGGGATGTCATATTTCTCATCTTAAATTTGCAATATACTTGGAGCCTTTAGGTAATAAAATGAATACAGAAATTCAGGGACATTATTGGTGTGGTAGTCAAGAAAAAAGAAAAAAATAGCTTTGTCTGTGAATGCTAATATTTTACGTTTGACAAATCCTAAATGTGACCATAGGGTGCAATGGGATTTTTTAAACCAGTTTCAAGTATTTTGCGAATATAAAATAAATAAAGGTAAAAAAAAGAAGTTATGTACTCACCATAACGTTCTATGTTGGTAGTCCATCTCACTCTTCATTTTTACATATGGGTTCGGAGCCGATCCTCGGCTCCAACTCGGCCGATTTACAAGCTCGAAGACTTCTGGTTGGCTCGTGGCTAAGCAGGTATCCCATAGTGCACCAGTACAAACCCCAGATCTTTTTGCTGCTCACTAGAAGAAAAAAAAACATAACAGACAAACCAATACTAAAGGGTCTCGAACCAAAGATAACCAAATTATTATTATTATTATTATTATTATTATTATTATTATTATTATTATCTCCAGATCTTCCAGGATGGGGGCAGGAGGGTGGGTTGGTAAAAATGAAGGGTGAGATGGACTACCAACATGGAACGTTACGGTGAGTACATAACTTCTTTATGTTGTGTAGTCCAATCTCACCTTCATTTTTACATATGGGACAGCGTCCCTAGCGTCTTATTCTTGGGTGGCTCACTGGAAAATACTCCTAAGCACCGTGGAGCCAAAGGATGCTCTACCCCTGGAATCTAAATCCAATTTGTAATGTGTAATAAAGGTGTGAGGGGTAGCCCAAGTAGCTGCTGCACAAATATTATCAAGTGGGATCCTGGCTTGAAAGGCTGCAGAGGTAGACAGCAACCTGGTAGAATGAGCCTTGATCCTGCAGGGTAAAGGTCTGCCCTCCAAACTGTAGATAAAGACTATGCAACTGGAAATCCAGTTAGATAGTGTAACTTTAGAAACTGGTAAGCCCAATCTGGAGTCAGAAAAGGAAATTAATAGTTGATATGATTTCCTAAATTCCTTGGTCCGCTGTAAATAAAAACGTAGTTGTCTATGAACGTCTAGCTGATGAAAATGGTATTCAGCTGCATTACAGTGATTAGGGAAGAAAACTGGGAGTTCTATGGATTGATTTACGGTAGCAGGGGAACAAAATTTGGGGACAAAGGAGGGATTAGTACGCAGTGACACCCTGTCTTTGTGAAAGATCAAATAAGGTGGCTTAACAGACAAGGCTTGTAGCTCCAATACCCATCTAGCTGATGTAATAGCTACCAAAAACAAAGTCTTCCAAGACAAAAATTTCAATGAAGATGAGTAGGAGGGTTCAAACGGGGGAAAAGTCAGTTTGGACAGCACAAAATTTAAATCCCAAGAAGCCACAGGTTCTTGCAGCGGTGGTCTCAATAGAGTGGCTCCTTTCAAAAAGGTCTTGCATAGCTTATGAGACATTAAATTGGTATCCAGAAACCCTAAGTGAAAATGAGAAATTGCCACCAATTGGACTCTGACAGTGACAGTGGCAGATCCTTGCTGGAAAAGCTTGGAGAGAAATTCCAAAATCACATGGATAGAAGCAGTGTAGGGATCTACATTCATTTTCTGTGTCCAGACAGAAAATCTTTTCCATTTACTGCCATACAGCCTCCTAGTCGAAGGTTTATGGGAGGACATAAGAATATGTGATACTGAGGATGATACATCATGAAGCCTGACTAGGGATGGAACTGGAGCAGCCACGCTGTCAATTTAAGGGTGTGGATTGAGGGATGTAATGAACCTGACATGTGAGTCAACAGATCTGGAGCTGGGTCCAGGATCCAAGGATCATCCAGGAGAAGAGGCTCGAGGAAGGGGAACCAGACCCGACAAGGCCAGTAAGGAGCAATGAAGATCAACTTGCTTCCCAGCTGACTGGATTTCTGAATTACTTTGGAAATGAGAGGAAATGGAGGAAAGGCATACAGAAGTCCCATGGGCCAATCGTGAGCCAGAGCGTCTCTGGGTGTCTCCCCCAGAGGGGGAATGAGGGAAAAATAGCTGCTGCATTTGGCATTGACTGGACTGGCAAAAAGGTCGCCGCAAGGCTGTCCCCATTTTTGGAAAATCTGTTCCGCTGTTTCCCATTTCAGAGACCAATCCTGAGGCAGTAGAATCGCCCAGCTGAGCTTGTTGGCTATCATGCTGGTCGTCCCTGGAATGTGCGTTGCAACCAGAAATCGCCCATTCCCAAACTCGCATGGCCTCTTGACAGAGTGGGTAAGATCTGGTACCGCCCTGTTTGTTTTTATACCAAACTACCGACATACTGTCTGATTGTATCACAATAGTCCCTAGAGGAAGAAGGTCTTGAAGTGCTTGCAATGCCAGGAGCACCGCCCTCATCTCCAGAACACTGATATGTAGGTGAGCCACGTGTTCCTGCCATGTGTCTTGGACAGTCCTGCCGAGATAATGCCCCCCCACCCGATCTGGGAGGCATCCGTGGACACAGTGGCAACGGGTTGGGCAGGAACAAAGGGGGCACCCATGATCAACTGGTTGGGAGCTATCTACCAAAGAAGGTCCTTCTTGCATGATTCCATCAGCAGAATAGGATGATTCAGAGGGAGATATTGGAAGGACCATTGGGAAGACAGAAGCCACTGGAGAATTCTCATGTGCAACCTGGCTAATGGTACTAATGGAATGGTGGAAGCCATAGTCCCAAGGAGCTGAAGAACCCACTTCGCTTTGACCTTCCGCAACGGGAGAAATGTTGAATTTGACAGATTACGTTTTGTGCCTTTTCGGCGGAGAGACAAACTGTCATGTTCACCGTGTCTACCTCTGCGCCTATAAAAATCACAGATTGAGAGGGCAATAATGCAGATGTTGCCCAAATTTATGCAGATCTCTAACTGAGCACAAAGTTGAATAGTGGCGTCCCAGTTTTGGAGGAGTAGATGCCTGGTGAGGGTGGTCAGGAGCCAGTCGTCCAAATACGGAAACTTCTGGGATCCTCGACATCTCAGGTGAGCTGTCACTACTGCCATGCATTTGGTGACCACCCTGGGGGCTGTGGTGAGACCAAAGGGCAAAGCATGAAACTGATAGTGACTGTCTCCCTGCCGGAAGCGTAGATGGCTCCTGGACGCCTTTTCCTTTTTTATATGGTAGTAGGTATCTTGGAGATCTACAGAGCACATCCAATAGTCTTTCCCTAACAACAGGAGTATTGACTGCAGTGTTACCATATGAAACTTGTCCTTCTTCAAGAATTTGTTTAATCTGCTGAGGTCCAATATTGGCCTCCAATCTCCTGTTTGTTTTGGTACAAAAAAAGAACCTGGAGTAAATTCCGGATCCTATCTGGTCTACTGGGACGGACTGGATGACTCTTTTTAAGAGCAACTTGTTGATCTCCACAGTTGCCTGATCCCTGTGATTGGGTGGTACATCTGGGATCTTCTTGGGAACAAATGGTGGAAGGAAAAAGCGTATGATATAGCCTCTGGTAACAACTCTTTGTACCCACTTGTCTTGAGTGATATTTAGCCAGGCTTCTGGTTACAAAGAAATGCAACCCCCGACCGGCCCCAAAGAAACGCAGTCAGCCCCACATCAGGAGCACTGATAAGGCCATCCCCGAAAGGAATCATGGCCTTGCTGGTATTGCGGACCACCCCTGCCTCTAGGGCAATGTCTCCCATTTCTTCCTCCTCCTCTGCCTCTGAAGGAGGGTTCACCCTGTGTGTCCAGAAAGACCCTCTGGGACTTTTTGAACCACATTTTACCACCCCTCTGACCTTTTGGGTATGGTCAAGAGGGAACAGTAAAATGTACTCCCATGGCAGAAAGCGTCTTTCCTTCTTGCTCACACTGAGTGAGTGTATCCTTAACCTTAGAACCAAATAATGAGGGACCATCAAATGAGGCATTGGTGAAAGTAGACTTGAACGGTTCCACAAAATTACACAAATGCATCCAGGAGTGGTGCCTCAGGGCAACTCCTGAACCCGCTGCTCTACTCACTCCATCAGCGGCATAGGAGATAAGCCGCATGGAGGAGTTAACTATAGAATTTAAGGTGGACAACTGAGCAGAAATCTTGTCAGGGACTCCCTCAGTACACGCACCTTGTATAGAATCTCCTAACTTCTTGAGGAGATCTCTCTGCAATCTCGTGAAGTGAGTGAGATAGTTCAACGATCGAAGGGTAAATGCCGATGAACTAAAGATACGCTTCCCAAATATGTCCATCTGTCGAGAATCCTTGTTTGGCGGATGAACAGAGGAAGAAGTTTCCACCAGCTCCTTCTTTGTGGCCGCCGCCACCACCATGGCATCTATGGGAACGCCCTTAGACAAAAACTCTTTAACAGGAGGGGCAGACAGAAACTTATGAGGTCTCCTGGGGACTGGCTCCACGGCATCAGGAGTATCCCACATATTTTGACTAACTAGATCCATCAATTCATCAAAAGATGGAGACGCCCAAGAGGCAGAAGGTTGAGACACGAAAGACTTCAGGTACACCGACTCCTCATCAGAAGGGGTGACAGTGGGCCAGTTGTACCTCTTCTTAAGGATCTCCAGGATGTCCACAAAGGAGACATCATCAGAGGACGACTTGGGGAACCCTTCCAACTCCTCGAGGTAGGTGTCCGATGTCAAAGACTCATCCTGGGAGTCAACATGCTTCCTGTTACATAACCTCTTCCGGGGAGGTTCCTCGAAAAGAGATTCCAGTGAGGCCTCGGAAGAGTGGGGGCCACCAGCCAATGGCTCCTGAGGCTGAGGGTCTCTGCTGTCTCCGGAGAGAGTAGGGGCTGAGACCGAAGTGGGTGCTCTCAAGGGGGACAGTGCTGGTATCACTGGCAGGAGCTGGAGAATGAGACAGCACACTCCTCATCATCTCAAATGCCGACCTCTCCAGCTCTAAAGACCTCCTCCGCTTCGAGGAGACAAAGGTTGATGTTGGAGCCAGAGCTGTCAGCTCTGAGGTGGATGCAGGGTCTGAGCTCACCCTGGCTGATGCACCAAGAGGAAGGCTCGGAACTAAAGAAGATTGATTCCAAACCCTCCCCATCGGCGCCGACAGGAGAGCTTCGGCCCCTAGACACGACGGACGGCACCGAGTGTGTCAGAGCCGAACCCGGCTCCAAAGAGGCGACAAAGGGAGCTGGAACCGATAGTTCCTCTGGTGGCACTAAGCACTCCGGCTCCGAAGGGCCAACATGGCTCGGAGGAGGAATAGCAGACAAGGGCAAAGCTTGATCGAGTGGCTCCGGAGCCGACTGGGTCAGAGCCAACAATAAGTTTGGTAAAGCAGATGACTTCAAGAGTCTCAACATTACCCTCTCCACATCTTCTTCCAAAAGGCTCCTGGAAGACATAGTAGGGGATCTTGACCTAGGGGGCACTGGAGACTTCAGTAAAACGGAAACCGGTAGGGAATCAACAGACCGGCTCCGAGTAGCAGATTCAACTGCTGATTTAATCGGTTCAGAGGTTGGCACCAAAACACTTGGAACTGACTCTGACACCATAATGGTGCTCTCCTTTGGCTCCGAAGGCTGTGGAGTCGAGGAGGCAGATTTTGACTGTTTAGAAGGTGGCTCCGAGACACCAGCCGGTGCCGGAGAAAGCCTTTTTGAAGATTTAGATTTGCCAGACTTGGATGAAGCCGAAGAACTGGATAGAGCTTCCTCAAAGGATGGTTTTAGAAGACCCTTGAGTATAAGCTTGTTCTTTCTCTCCTGTAACACCCTAGGAGAGAAAGCATGGCAGAACAAGCACGATTCCTGCAAGTGGATGGCCCCTAAACAGTAGACACAGCTACTGTGGCCATCTGTTAAAGACATCTTTTGGGAGCATTTCATGCACTTCTTAAAACCCGAAGGTTTGTGCTCCTTACTCTCCTTAGACATTCCACACACACACACAACACCCAGAAAAGGAAGAAGAAGAAGGGGAGAGGACTAGGTCCTCTAACTAAAATGGGCCTAGCCCGGTGGACAGAAAGCTAGGTCTTTTAATTTAAACAGACCAGAAAAAAGATAAAACTCACGCACACAGAAGCTAAATGACTCTATTTAGTAAAAATGTTTTTAGTAATAACTATCGTACTAGGGAAGGAAACTCCAACCCTAAGTAATTAACAAGCGGATCCCCGCCAAAAATACAGTCACTGAAGAAAGTAAGCTGGCTGTCAAAGGAAACCCAGTAACGGTCAGAAATAACAACAGGAGCCCCTGTTAACTACCAGCGGAAAACCGCCAAAAACTAACGTGAGAGAAAAAACAAGGTGCAATAGCGCTTACAAGGAACTCTAAACTGGCACACAGGATACCAGACTAACAACAAGTTTAAATTAAGATTGCACCAAAAGGGCAAACAACACAACTGCCTAGGATAATAGCAACCCTAAAAACACAATATAAACTCTAATACTTTATATGTAAATAGAAAGAATTTGAAAACTTAGCCAGAGCCAAGAGAAGCACAACCAAACTCGTTGACGCGGCAAACGAGATCTGAGGTTTGTACTGGTGCACTATGGGATACCTGCTTAGCCACGAGTCAACCAGAAGTCTTCGAGCTTCTAAATCGGCCGAGTCGAAGCCGAAGATCGGCTCCAAACCCATGTGTAAAAATGAAGGTGAGACTGGACTACACAATCTCACAGGTTATAGCACTACATTATTTTCCTACACGTAAATTAATTCAACAATATCCTTATTTATGGGGACATAAAAACACAAGTTATTTAATGGATTCGGTTGTGGAAGTGAAGCTGTAGAAACAGACCAAGCAGAAGATTGTTGAAAAAATAAGAGACTGTGATCTAATGGCCATGAAAATTAACAATAAGATACATCATACAGGCACTAAAAGTGTGTTTAGTTACTTCGGTCCTGTACATAGAGTAGATATACTTTTATCAGCTAGAGCAAAAATTCTGGATGACAATTAATAAAGGGTTGAAGGAATTTATTTTGGGGATGGAAGAGGACAAGACTAATCTGGAATAAGCTGATTCTTCCTATTGAACAGGGTGGTTTAGGACTACAAGACATAAAGGGATACTCTAAAGCTATGCAACTGAAACTTCTATATGCAGGCACTCCCCTGGGTTAAGGATGAGATCCCTTTTTTAGTCTGTCCTTAAGTCAAATTTGTATGTAAGTTGAAACAAGTACATATGGTTCTTATTAAATGTTACTTAGTCAAATGTTTGCCTCAGTCTAGTATTTATTTTACTTTTCTTTGCATATAAAACACTTTAGAAACACTTCCAAATTAAAAAAAAATCTTAATCATAATACTGTATACTGTAGTAATAGCAATAATACTGTAAATACAGCGTAATAACAGTACAGTAACTATGTTCATAAGCTACAGTACAGTAGAAAGTTCTATACAAAAAAATGAAAAACTTACTTCCGTTTATGCTTCAATTCACATTTCTGTACTAAAGGCATCACCCACGAATGTTTTCCACTCTTTCCTGAACTTTCAGACCTCTACCAGACCTCCTACTGTCACCTAGACCCTAGTGTGTAGCAATGTCATTTGCCCATTCTACTGTACAGTACAGTAACTGCTTCAATACTGTACAAGACAGCAGTCTTGACCAATCAGATCACCAACACAGCAATCTCTTAACCAGTTAGATCTCTTGTTCTCCGTCAAGGCGGAAGTAGCTGCTCTAACAAGACGTGCAAGCAGCTTTACAAACTGAGAAAATGGGGAAAAGGAAAGTACAACATAATTCTTCATTTTCAAGGTAAGATTTAGGCAACTTTAAGGATTTTTATTTATTTTCATGTTATTTCCGACATTGAGCCAGTCCATTCTTATCTATGGGTTGACCTTATGTCAGATGTCTGTAACCCAGGGACTGCCTATATGACAAAAGCAGAAGGATATAGTGGGAAAAGATGATTATGGAGCAAGGTGGAAGTATGAGGAGCATAGACAGATTAGAGTTCTGGAAGCAAGCCTTTAGGGAGAATAGAAATAATTATACAAAATATTATATTTATAAACTAGCATACAAAATCATTGAGACTAAACCATTAATGGAGTGGAGGAAAGAGATTCTGCCAACAGGAATACATATAACTAAGCTGCCTATCGGGCGCTAGAATCCGCCACATAACACAGGCACTCTGGTCACTCCACGGCAAGTACAAATATGACACAGTCATTGTCCATGCTGGTGTGAACGACCTGAGACGTACCTCCCTGGACTACATGAAAAGAGACATAGAGGAGCTCTCTGATTATGTAGCCCAGGCAGGTATGACCCTGACCCTGAGCAGTATCCTTCCTTCACCAAGAATGATGCCACAATATAGAGACAAGATGATCAGCTTTAACAATTGGCTTAATGTCTGGTGTCATTCAAAGGGGATCCAGTGTCTGTCTGCCTGGGATGACATGCTTGACAAGCCACACTGCTTCGCAAGGGACGGCTTGCATCTGTCACCCCTAGGATTCTGGATATTGGCTAAGGCTCTTGCCACCCCCATAGTGCCTTTTTTAGGCAAGGCTCAAATTCTAAACCTACCACCCTAGAAAACAAAAATGGGAAGAAACTGAGGGTAATGCTGCTCAAAGTCAGAAGTCTAAATCTCAAAATGCACGCACTCGAGGCCCTTCTCAGTATGGAGAACATCGATGTCTGTGCTGTAACTGAAACCTGGTTCAAGACTCCTGAGAGCACCCCGTCACTATTAGGTTTTACCTCATATCATGCGTTCCGGCCCCAAAACCCGGACCACACCACAAAAGGAGGGGGTGTATCCATATTCAGAAAGGATACCCACACCTCCAGGTTGGTGGCAACGCATCAAGCTTGAAACCATCCAGGTGCAACTAACCATAGGCAAAACTGCTCTACAAATTGTAGCATGCTACAGGCCACCCTCTTAAACTCAGGAACCCCACACAGCCTTCCTGAAGACACTGGAGGGTATAAATGTATCTCCAAATACCATCATATTGGGTGACTTCAACTACCCGAATATAGACCGGGAACATTACTCAAGCCCTAACTTTCTAGCCCAACGGTTCCTGGAGTTCATAAATTCAAATGCCATGGAACAGCTAGTCACTGTTCCCACGAGAGGAGAAAATATACTAGATCTCATTATCACAAACATGGGGACAAAATGCTCCACACCGGAAGTATATCCCTCATTGGTGAGATCTGATCATAAACTAATCTCACTGGAAATCCACATCCCGCCCCACCCCAAACAAAAAAGACCACAGTGAAGAACTTCTCTAAAGCAAACTTCACACTACTCAAGACTGGTGTGGTATCCTTCAAGGCCCCTGAGCCAGTGGAAACCACAACCCAAGCTGCGGAAGCCCTTACAAATGCCTTCTATGAACACCTCCAGGACTGCATGGATCAGGCAATCCCAAATAAAACCAAGACTCTTTCCACAAAGGGCAAACGTCCAGTCTGGTGGACCCCAGCCATTAACAAACTTTACAATAAAAAGCTATTACATGATAGAACAAAATCCATAAAAGGGAAGTCACCCCTGATCATTATTAGTAAAAAAAATACGAGCACTCATAAAATCAACTAAGGCCAATTTTGAGAGAAAAATTGCCATGGATTCAAAGGACAATCATAAGGCCTTTTTCAGCTATGTTAGGAACCTGGGTGGAAACTCCCAGATATGCTCAGAATTAGTCCAAAATTATACAAAAATCACTGAACCCACAGACATTGCCAACATACTGGCAGACAGGTTCAGTGCAAACTTCACCCCCCTCTCCCCCCCTAAAGGAGAGATAACTATCCCAGCAGAGTGTAGCCTCCCAGACATCTCAAATGCGCAGGTGAAAGCTGCTCTCTCTAAAGCTAAAAACACAGCATCAATGGGACCGGATGGTGTCCCCAGTTGTGTGCTACACGAGCTAAATGAGGAATTAAACCCGCACATAAGGCAGCTGTTTACAGCCTTACCACAGGATATATGCCCAAGGAGTGGCGTACGGCAACTGTGGTCCCACTCCACAAAGGCGGTGCCTCTACGGACCCTGGTAATTACCGCCCCATAAGCTTAACAAGTCTAGTCTGCAAAGCTACGGAGAGGATCATAATGGAGCTCATAAACAAAGATATAGGGGACTTGCAGACATTGGACCCGACCCAGTTTGGCTTCGTCAAGGGCAGATCATGCCTTTTGAACTTGGTCGACTTCTTCGAAACAGTCACCAAGGCCATTGATGAGGGAAAGGCATTCCATACAGCCTACCTTGACCTTGCAAAGGCCTTCGACACAATACCCCACTCGGGTATTGTAGAAAAACTTACCAGCTTAAATGTAAACCCATATGTCACAAGATGGGTTGCAAACTGGCTTAAGGACAGAACCCACAGGGTTAGAGTTGCTGGCGCTATGTCAGACTCCAAGCCGGTCACAAGCGGTGTCCCACAGGGCTCGTTCCTTGGCCCCCTATTGTTCGGCATCTACTTCTCAGAAGTACAGGCCAACATGGGAGGACTTTGGCTGACAAAGTTTGCAGACGACTGAAAACTGGGCGCCATAGTGGAAAGTGCATCGGACACGGATATCCTTCAGAAGGGACTCACGGAAACAGATAGCTGGTGCCAGAGCCATGGCCTGAAGTTAAACGCCAAAAAATGCATAGTCATACCCTTCGGGAAAAACAAGGTAACCCCAAGCTACCATATAGGTGGCAATCCACTAAGCACAGAAGAGGTTATCAGGGACCTGGGGACCCAGGTTGACAGTGGCCTTTCTTTTGACACTCACGTTGCTAAAGTGGTTAGAAAGACCTTCTACATTGCCCACCTGATCATGAAGGGATTCACATGCAGATCTAGTGAGGTCATTGTTCCCCTGTACTCTTCACTTATCAGACCAATGATCGAGTACAATGCCCCATTCGGGATGTATCGCACCCGACATCTGCAGCAATTGGAGAGACCCCAAAGTTCCTCACCAAAAGGATAAAGGGACTCCAAAATCTGTCATATGCTGCCAGATTGAAGAAACTCCAGCTCTATTCAGTTGCATACCGTCTGCTCAGAGGTGACATGTGCCTGACATACAAGGCCATGTCCAACCCGGAATTAATGGACATGCTCCACCTCAAAAAATCCAAATCCACCAAAACCACTAGAGCAAGCGACTTAAACCTTAGCACGGATATAAATAGGACATGCTGGAGGGATAGATTTATCACTCAGAGACTCCCTATGTTGTGGAATAAAGTCCCGGTCCATGTGAGGCAGAGCACCTCGCTGGCTCTGTTCAAGAGAAATCTTGACCTGTGGATGGGAGATCGTAGGTTTATCCCGGGAATCATCTCTGTGTCACTGCTGGACAGAGGCACAACAAACTAATGGGCACAGTATTTTTTCATATAAGGGGTGGCGTAAGCCACAAAAATTTGGGCTAGGCTTATAAGTGCCTTAGGGCAGATAGCCTAGTATAAACCTATGAACCTATGAACCTATATAGAAAATAGGCAAGAGATGGCAGGAAGTAACTGTAGGAAACAGGCAAATGTTACTGGGAGCAAACACGTTGGAATGAAAAAGTGACAGAGTGGGACGAAGTCAAATAGGTACCTGAAGAGCAGGTCAGAGACTGCATTCCATGTCAGGGATTAGTGGAATGTAGACAGAACAGAGAGGGAGGGAGGAGTATTGAGAGAAAGATCAGCTCTGATAGGTTTTATTGTAATCAAGAACAGAAGATGCCACTAGGAATCTCTCCTAGAAATGTGAGGTAAGGTCTATGGGTGGGTACTCACAAGGCTAAATGGTCACATGACCCAGTTGCCTTTTACTTTTTATAATTCTATGATTCTAAGAAAGCAATAATTAGTAAGACATATAACTTGCTGCATAATAACTGTAAGAATCAACTGGAGGAGATTAGAAAAGACTGGGAGGAAAAAATATAATGACAAACTGCAAAAAAAAAAAAAAAAAAAAAAAAAAAAAAAAAAAAATGGAAGGAACTCTAGGCATATTACAAAATCCAGATGGTTTAGGATAGTTTCATGAAAATGTTTACACAGGTATTCTCCAAGTAGTCTTCAGGGGATTTTCCCTGAAATGGATAGGGGAATGAGGGAGGAAACTGGGAACAAATTTTTGGGGAATGTGGAGAGTTAATTTAAGTTTACCCTAATACAGTTGTTGGGGGAATATACTATATTAACCATGGAGATGTTATTACATGGGTATCTTAGTTTAGACTTGATAAGACACAGTAAGACTTTACTGAGTTTAATATTAATTACAACAAAGAATAGCAATTACATGAAAGTGGTAATTGAAGATTAAGCCAGCTGTAAATGAAGTACTGAATGTTGCAAAGGAAAGAGACCAAGAAAATGGATCACTAAAAGATGGAGAAAGAAAATGTAGTAAAATAAATCTTGTATTTGGAAACTATATATACTAAACAATGCTCAAATAAATTACTAAAATAAGGTTGGTAGTGAAATGTAAACATATATGTTCTAATGCAGAAGTGTAAAGAATAGAGATATGATGGAAACTGTACATATAATACATGTATACAATAATATAATTAACTACAATTATTGATGTCTGTCCAGTCATGTTGCAAATCGATAATGGGATGAAGAAATAAAAGTTGGTTCAGAAGAAAGTGGAGAGGTATAGGAAGGAAACAGCTCCATGGCAAAAAAGGATAATGTGCTTATTGTGCTGCAGGTGACCCAAGTTGAAGTATCAGCTCAGGTACCTGTAGAAGCTGGCCAGGAAGGATGGGAAGGAACAATCACTTCTGGCTCAATATTACCAGGAGAGGGGGGTAACAGCACTCATTCTGGCTCACCACATGGGTGATACCTAATGAGAGCACTAGGAGTTACCCAGTAGAGTTAGACCTAGATGAGCTTCTGCTGGCATGGTTCTTAGCACCAGTAAAGCCAAGGAGAATCCAGCATGTGGAGGAGTGATTCCCCTTGGAGAATAGCATTAGTGGTCTCAAAAGAACCACTAAAGGGGATTAATGATGTCACAGGGAGAAAAGGTAGGCCACTTCACAGAACCTGCAAGCTGGCCACTACCTACCACTTGACTCTTGTTAGAGAACAACAACATTTCCGTCCAAGGAGTTTACTGGACAAAGGTGTGGAGCAGAAGTAGTTTTGTACCCACAAGTTTACCTCCCTTTTTACAAGCTTCTATAAATAGATAAAATAGAATAGATACAACTTAATCCAATAAAAAACACATTACAGAATATCAATTTAGTGGCCGTTTGACAAATATAAAAGTTAAGATGATATTGTATTAGTAACTGAACAGGAAAGAATCAAACAAGGGTAATTTTTTCCTGTTCAAAGAGTAAAAAATAGATTTTGAACAGCAGTACACATTTACGTGATATACACTTTTACATGGAAAGGCTCTTTCTGTAGAAAAGGAGTAGATGCAATACATGAGCTGACATTTAGACTTGATAGTATCAGTTATTTCATGCATGTTTAATAACTGTTTCAGAATACTGAAGCATAGTGCTCAGCAGCAGTTCCATTGTGTGGCACAGATGTGTGCACCCATCACACACACACACACACACACACACACACACACACACACACACATCTACAACTAGATACTCAGGTATTCTGAGAATTATACCTGCAAAAGATTCACTTGTAATGTGAGAAGCCATGTGCTCAACAAAACCAGAACTTCACACATGTAACTAATTTTGGAGACCTTCTACTGACCATAATAAATCACACAGTCACTGTTAGATGACAACATGGACAGTACATAATAACAAAATACATGCTTTAAAACTGGATCAAGTCAGGCTCAAAAGTTTGCAAGTCAGACACTGTGACAAGGCAACTCCAAAAACATGATAGTCATTGGTGACTTCACTGTGTTTTAAAAAAGATACATAACTAACTGGACTGTCTGCACAGAGTTTGTGACAATATCATGCCTATTTGGGGTCAAAACTGAAGACATCTCAACTAGATTAAGAAAGATGCAGGGGCATTATGACACAGTTGTTCACAGTGAAGTGAACACTCTTATGTCTCCCTTTTAGATGTGCAACAGGACATGGAGGAATTATTAAACAGTCTACCAAGCAAAGGAAAAAAAAAACAGCTTATGGAAATGCTTCTGTCATCTTGTAGCATAATTCAAACAAAACTGCCTTTGGGTGCCTACCACTACAGTAATAGATCTGAGGGAAAGATATGTTATTTGTAAGGGATAATGCATGGATGCAGAGAAATGCAGACAGACTAGTAAGAAGATGGAATGTTGAACGAAATAACACTCACAAAATAAGGAGAGTCGGGGAAGTCCAACCCTTTCTATAGAATTTCCTCAGAAATTACAGAAATAAGACAAGGAACTAAAAAGATCTGTAGGGAGCTGTTACAGCACTCCACTTCCTTCAGCTCACAACAGTTTTTTAAATGGAGCACCAGAAACTATGCTCCAAATTTGGGAAAGACAGCTTTTTTAAGCACCTTTCTGGTTTAAGAAAGGTGCTTAAGTTTTGTTAAACACCTCTCAACACTGTTATACTCTAGTCTTGTGCTACCAACAGCAGTCAGTGACATCAAACATAGAACAGTGTCAAGAAGCTAAGCCAACTGTAAAATAAAACAGATTTTAAAGCCACTGACACAACTTCTGGCTACAGTCTGTATTGCAGCACTAAGTGTTTTATGGATCTCAAACCTGTAAGACATTTCATACTCAAAACTTTTTTTTCATATCAGAGAGCTAAAGCTCCACATACTATAAATAATTATGCACAGGTTTGTTGCATGTTCTTGACTTGGATTCTCAGACACACAACTTAGTTATGATCAGAGACTACACTGTAATCCTCTGCACTGTTGTCCATCAGTAAAGTACTTTGCAGGAGAAATTTTGCAATGTATGTTTTGACCAAGTCCTATATTTAATGGACAGAGACTATGCATGGCAAATGTTCTAAGTTTTGCCAATGAGAATAGTTAACTGCGGTCTGGTATCAGTTAACATGGCTTATGTAGGCATATAAATTAAATAGAATCTGCAGGTTTCTACAAATATGTCTACTTATCATGCTGAAATGAAAAAGTTCCTAGTGCAACAGTGATATTTTGGAGGATGCATCTTATTAACACACTACATCCTTACCTAATGCAAATAATTTACCGCTGTTGCCCAAGTGAAGAAAGCTGATGTAGAATCATAGTTGTTTTATTTGCTAGGAAACACTGACACATGTTTTAATATTTTAGAAGGAACATTTGTATTTTCTTACAACAGAACTGCCCAAATCAGAAATATTCCTAAAAAAATCTGAAAGGTATCTGCAATATTGTGTGGTTATTACAGTGTAAAATGTAACATTTAAATGGAAAGTTTAACTGTGTATGTAAACTTAACATAACAGTAGATGCTCTAATAGAGCACTGTTTTGCAGCAGCCCAAGCTATACGGCTCCTACCCCTTGTAACAAGCTAGTTTTCCAAAGCTTAAGGGCACTTTCCACGTGCTCCAGATGACAGGAGCTCAAGAGGAGCTCCATATAAAGACAGTTGGACCTTAAATTATCTCAGAGCATTTTTTTGCCTAGGAAGGTAGGCAAGAACTCTGAAAGAATGCCAGGACACAATTTAATATTAAATTATATACAAAAGTGTGCATGCATCCACTTAGTGGCAAAACAAAAGGGAAAACAGCCAAAACAAGGGAGGAAAGTCTACTGCAACAGTGATCTGTTAGAAAGTTTACTGTTATAGGTTCAGAGATTAGATGCTCTTGTGGACTATTTTAAGCTTAGCCAATTTTTCCTTGGTGAGAATAAAACCTTGTACCTCTTGTTTGTAAGGTAAACACCATAACCATTATACCAAACCCTAACCTTTATGGATTGCAGTAAGTTTACTTACACAACTGCACTATGTTCAACAAATAGTTTACTGTTTCAGTAGCCTAAGCTATATGGGTAGATTACCATAGCTCAGAAAAACTAAATAAAGGGAGGAGGCCAATATACTAAGGCTCCAAGACCCCCTGGAAAATGATCCTAGCAAAGTCTGGTCTAGACCTTGAAAAGGAATCCAGTTTGTAGTCCTTTGTAAAAGTATGTACAGAGAACCATTTTGCTGCATTTAGAATACTTCTAGAATTCATCTCTGTCTGGAAAACCACCAAAGAAGCCAAAGCCCTTGTGGAATGGGCCCTAACCCGTGCCTGGAAGTAGCTTATTGCAGTGAGTACACCAAAAGACAATAGCATGAGACAACTGCTCACTGGTTGTCCTTTTCTCTTACCATCATAAAAGACAAACAGCTGATCAGCTTTCCTGAAGGCTAGAGTCTTGTTTAGGTGGCATCTGAGCTACCTTTTGACACTAAAGTGTGAAGACTCTTTTCTCACTTATTCTTGGATACAGGAAGGATGACAGAGAAGTGAATAACCTGAATTAAAGTAAACTCTGAGACCACATTAGGTATAAAAGAAGGGTTAGATCCCAAAGAAACCCTTTTCTTGTGAAAACTGAGGTAGGGTTGACTCACCATCAGTGCTAGTAACTACTCTCCCAACAGATGTCAGAGCAATGAATAAAACAGTCTCCCATGTTAAGAACCTCAGATCAGCCAGATAAGCTGATTCAAATGGCTAACAGGTAAGCTTTTCAAGCACAAAGTTTTGTTCTCAAGGAGGAACCACCTGTTTCTTAAGTGAATGGATATGTAACACCCCTTTCAAAAAGTTTAACTTGAGTATGCTTAGAAAAGTGTGGGATCAAAGGGCAGACAAACAGAAACATCCAACAAATGCACCTTAATAGGCCAGAGGACAGTAACTCACATAAATAATCAAGAATCAGAGGCAGACAGGCCTGAAGATGGTCCTGGTTCCTGCACCAGCCCCAATTAGAAAATAATTTCCACTTCCATTTGATTTCCTAGCAGCAGTTTCTTTTTCCCCATTTAATATCTGCTGCACATCCTTAGGAAAAGGTTTCCAAAAATTATCAAAATTCTATCATCAACAACAACAGCAAAAAAAATTCTATCATCCAGAAAAGCTAGTTGAAGAGTTTCCAGGTTGGGCTATATCAAACACCCCTATCTTGTGTCAGTAGATCCAGTCAGTAGGGAAGCCTGTTGTAATGGCTCAGGACCAGAATAAAAATAAGGGAGAAAGTACAGTTGTAAAAGTGAACTTACCAAAACAGTAGATTTTCAAATGATCACTGCTGCAGTAGCCTTAGCTATATGATTTATATCCTGCAAAGGATATAATTGATGGCCAGCTTCCAAAGGTTTCACAGCACCTTCCACGTGCTCAACCCAAGTCATGTTTGGGCGTCAAGCCCTTCTGAGCTTTCATGCCACCTGAGAGAGACAGGGAGGGAGGCAAAAGGACTGACAATGAAAATGCCAGAGGAAATAAAAATAAGAATCCTCACCCTGACAACAAAAGCCTAAAAATGAGGAGAACAGAGGGAGGGAGTGGCTAATGCAGCAGTGGGCATTCAAATATCTACTCTTATAGTAAGTACTTACACAACTGTACTATGCTTATCATTAGTATTATTGCTGCAGTAGCCTTAGCTACATGGGTAGATTATCATATCTTAGACTGACTGGGGGGAGAAAGGACAAGGGTCCAGAAACCCAGCAGAAAGGTCGAGGAAAGGCCTGTCCTAGACCTGAAGCAGAAATCTAGTTTATAATGCTTTGTAAAAGTGTGCACAAAGGAGCAAGTTGATACATTTCCAATACTTCTACAATCCAACCTTTTCAAAAAAGACACAGATGGAGCCAAGAAGAATGAGCCTTGACCCTGCCTGCAATAGTTTTGTTGTGGTGGGAATAACAAAAGATAATAGCCAAAGTCAGCTATTTGGAAATTGCTTTGACACAGGTTGTCCTTTCCACTTACTTTCACAAAAGTTAAACAAACATCATGTACTTAACATAACACTAGACCCTTGTTGTCTTCTTACATCCGGCTCAACAGATGGGTTATCGGATCTGATCAGATCTGACATCAGCCCATTTTTTTTTAAACTCTTGGATCCAGGGCTCAAGTTCCTCACATACCCATAATTTCCTTTTGTCCCCATAATACTTTAGATCACATTTGTCTGTTTATATCTAACACTTCATCTAATAAGTACCAAAACATTTAGAATAACCTACCAACCAAAAGAAGGATGAGGCCCTAGTCTGGTCCATACAATCAGTCAAGGGTCAGTAGATGACCATTTAGGTAAGTGGTTCGAGGAAGGGAAGGTTGAGCCATATGGAGGAAAACAACATTGATACAGCATTATGGTAAGTACATAACTTTCGTATCCACTATTATCTTTTCTGGCCGACTCAACAGATGGAATAGATTCCCCAGCTACTTGTAATTCCGTGTGGTCTCACAGAAGGATATTCTGAAGAAAGGTGGAGCCAAAGGATGCATGGGATCTAGATTCCACATCCAGCTTATAATGAGAGACAAAGGTGTGAACAGTAAGGCCAAGTAGCTGCAGCACAAATCTCATGTGTAGGCTCTCTATCAAAATACACATTGGAGATTTCCACTGCCCTGGTTGAATGATCCTTGGGTTTGTGTTAGAACTGAACCTTTTTCTTTATATAAAAAAGCAATACAATCAGACAGCCAACTGGAAAAAGTAACTTTAGAAATGCCTAGCCAAATGTGGTCTTTGAGAAGGAAAGGAAAAAACAAGCTTGTCTGTTCTTCTAAGGTCCTTGGTATAATTGAGATAAAACCTAAACCGATGGTGAACATCCATGAAGTGTAAAGTGCATTTCCATTTGCTAGAAAAATGTTGAAAGAAAGCTGGTAGGTTAATTGTCTGGTTAGGATTAGATTCCACTTTAGGAAGAAAATGTGGACTGGTCTGAAGGGATACCCTATCTTATGACAAATTAAGTAGGGAGGTTTGCAATATAAGGCTTGTAACTCAGAAATTCTTCTAGCTGATGAGAATGCCAATGAGAAAATAATTTTCCAAGATATAAATTTCAGTTCTGCAGAAGCTGCTGGTTAAAAGGGGTTCTCGTTAGGGCCTGAAGCATTGCAGTAATATCTCCAAGGAGGAATTGGGTCTCTGATAGGGAGTCAGTTTGTCATACAAGACAGTGGAAATCCCTGGGATGTGCACTGCCACCAGAATGTGCTGACAAGACATTGTCCACTGCCACACCCTCATGGATTCCCAGAATAACAGATACAAAGGGGTTCCCCACTGCTTGTTGATATATCAGACCACTGCTTTGTTGTCCATCTGGGTGGTTATCACACCCTTGCGGGGGGGGGAGTTCTGAAACACCTGCAACACTAGCAAGACTGCCCTCATCTCAAAGACACTGATGTGTAGCTTGACCTCTGTCATCAACCATATGCCTTGAACTATCTTCCCTTTAAAATGCCAACCCTCACTCCAGAAGGGAGGCGTCAAGAGTCACAATGGCTGTCAGTGGTAGAAAGGTGAAAGGTTGACCCATGTGACTAGAGGAGAAGCCAACCACCAAAGAATGTGATGCCTGCATATTGACATGAGTCATATGGGAAATTGGAGGGGTTGATGCATAATCGACCACTGGACAGATAGGGTCCACTGCAGTACTCTTATGTAAAATCTTGCCTGAGGCACTAGTGTGGTGGAAGCAGCCACTGATATCACTGGACAAGAGGATTAGCCTTGCAGGAGGTGTTTAAGAAGAAAAGACCTTGGGAGATAGAACTCTTGATTCTAGAAGTTTGGCAATTTTGGAAGTTATGTCCAAATAACTCCCTATGAACTCTATTGTCTGCACTGGTGTCAACTGGCTTATGCTTAGGTTTATAGTGATCTCCAAGCATGGAGCTAACAGGAGCAAGAAGTCTCTGCTTAGGATAAGTAGTCATCTACACAGGGGAACACTTGGAACCTTTGCAGCTTTAGATACACTGCCACTACTGCCAAGCATTTGGTGAGCACCCTGGAGGCTGGGGTGAGACTATAGGGCAGTGCCCTAAATTGGATGTGACTGGCCCTCTGCCAGAAAAAGAGAAATCTCCTGGACTGCCTTGCTATCTTGATATGGTAGCAGGCATTTTGAAGATCTATCAAAAACATCTAGTGATCCTTCATCAGAAGGGGTAGCATGGACTGAACAGTGGCCATCAGGAACTTGTCTTTTTCCCAAATTGATTCAGATGACTGATGTCCAGAACAGACCTGAGCTTCGACCTTTTTCAAAACCATAAAGAATCTTGAGTAGACTCCTGGTCCTTTCTGGTCTGGTGGGACCTCTGGGATGACTCACTTTTCTAGCAGCTTTGATACTTCTGCTGCTGCTAATTCCCTCTGACAGAGTGGAACACCAGGGATTCTCTTTTTGTTTGAAGGGGAAGTAGCAAAGGGAATACCACAGCCTCCAGTGAATATCTTCTGCACCCATGAATTTTAAGATGCTTAGTCAGGCATGAGTGTGCAGAGATAAATGCCCCTGACTGCCTCAAGGTTGCAGTAGTCGGGCATTCTGGAGTGCTGAAAGGTTTGCTCAGTAAAGGGACCTTGAAACCCTTGATTCCTCTGCTCCTGAGGCAATGTCCATTGAGGTTAGCCCTCCACCCCCACCCCAGGGGCATCTATCAGCAGAAGCATCTTGGGTAAAATTCTGTGATTTTCAAAACCACAGATACTTTACACCCTTCTGGTTCTGGAAAAAAGTCATTTGGGGCTGGAAAAACAAATGCCTATGGCACAAAGACTATTGCTCTCCTTCTGCCTTCTGGTAAGCATATCTCTGACCTTCAATGCAAAAAGGGTTGAACCATCAAAGGGAGCATTGGCGAAGGATGTCTTGAAGCACTCTGCAAAATCACAAAGATGCATTTGTGTATGCTGGTGAATTGCAAGGCCAGTTCCTACTTCTCATGATATGCCATCAGCTGCATTGGAAAGCAGATGCATGGACACACTGCACACTTATCTGAAGGGCAGACAACTGTGACTCTACATTATTTTTGTATGTTGGCAGGCAGGATACCTGAGAGGGATTTGAGCAGTTCCTTATTCAGATCCCTCAGAAAAATAAGTCATACGACTGAGATAGTTCAGTGCATGAATAACTAATACAGCTGAAGATTGCGTCCATTTTCTAAACTTGTCCAACACCCTGGACTCCCTGTTAGGGAGATGGAGAGAGGTGCTCTCTTTGGAAAGTTCCATTTTAGTGGCTGCCACAACCACCATGGCATCTAGTGGGGTACCCGTTCCTGGGGGATACTAATATTTTTTCAAGTTTCCTGGTAAACAGCTCCACCATATCAGGTTCCTTCCAGCCTTATGCAAGACAAAGTCAATGAGCTCATTGGCAGGTGGGACCACCAAGAAGATAGTTAAGCCAGCTCCAAAACCCTTGAGGAACACTGACTCCTCTGGGGAAGGGCTTCAGTGGACTAACCCTTTATTTGCTTCAAGTCGAGGATGTCTTATAGGTTCATAGGTTCATAGGTTTATACTAGGCTATCTGCCCGAGGGCATTTATAAGCCTAGCCCATAGTTTTTTGTGGCTTACGCCACCCCTTAGTTTGGAGAAACTATGCCCATTATTTAGCTGTGCTTCTGTCGAGCAGTGACACTGAGGTAACCCCTGGGGTGTATCTGCGATCTCCCATCCATTGGTCAAGATTCCTCTTGAACAAGGCCAGCGAGGTGCTCTGCCTCACATAAACCGGGATTTTGTTCCACAGCATAGGGAGTCTTTGGGTGATGAATCTATCCCTCCAGCACGTCCTATTAATAACCGTGTCGAGGTTTAAGTCACCCGCCCTTGTGGCTCTGAGGGATCTAGATTTTTTGAGATGAAGCATATTCATCAAATCTGGGTTTGACATGGCCTTGTATGTCAGGCATAGGTCACCTCTGAGCAAGCGATGCATAACTGAATATAACTGGAGTTCTTTCAGTCGTGCAGCATAAGACAGATTTTGAGACCCTTTATCCTTTTGGTGAGGAACTTTTGTGGCCTCTCCAGCTGCTGCAAGTGTCGGGTCAGATACATTCCGAATGGGGCATTGTACTCGATCATTGGTCTAATGAGTGATGAGTATAGGGAGACTATGACTTCCATTGATCTAGATGTGAATCCCTTCATGATAAGGTGGGCAATGTAGAAGGTCTTCCTAACTACTTTAGCAATATGAGTGTCGAATGAAAGGCTACTGTCAACCTGGGTTCCCAGGTCCCTAATAACTTCTTCTGTGTTCAGGGATTGCCACCTATATGGTAGCTAGGGGTAACCTTATTTTTCCCGAAGGGTATGACTATGCATTTCTTGGCATTTAACTTGAGGCCATGGCTCTGGCACCAGTTATCCATTTCTGTGAGACCCTTCTGAAGGATATCTGTGTCGGATGTGTTCTCAACTACGGCTCCCAGTTTGCAGTCATCTGCGAACTTTGTCAGCCATAACCCTCCTGTGTTTGCTTGTACTTCAGAAAAGTAGATGCCAAACAAGAGTGGGCCCAGGACTGAGCCCTGTGGGACACCACTTGTGACAGGCTTAGTGTCTGACATGGCGCCAGCAACTCTGACCCTGTGGGTTCTGTCACTCAGCCAGTTTGCAACCCATCTTGTAATGTATGGGTTTACATTCAAGTTGATGAGTTTTTCAATGATATCTTCCAGAGGGTACCGTGGGGATCCCCCCTTCTGCAAAGCCAATATCCTTAGTGAGTGAGTGATTCCTGAGATGAGTTAAGATGCTTCCTCTTGCAAGTTATTTTCCTGTGGCCTTCTCTGGTGGACCAGAGGGGGAGCTCACCAAGCAAGAGCCCCAAGGCTTAAAGAAGTTGCCTTTCCCCGTCTAATAGGATGAGCAAAAACATGAACAACAGGATCTGATGGAGTTTGGGATGGTGCCAAGTGGGGATGAGATACCTCCTCTCTCAGCCTGGACAGAACTCTCTAATAGTTCAAACGCCGATGCTGAGACCAGTGCCAAGGAAGACCCTCTTGGACAAAAGGAGGCCAAAGAAGAAACATCCCCAGTCACTATTTGTCTCTACTCTGATGGAAAAATCAGAGACAAGCTCTTCAGGGCTAAAGCAGAGCTCATTGTAAATGAAGCCACCTATACTGAGCCAGAAGACACCTTTACTGAGCCAAAAGACATAGCAAACCTACTGGCCAACAAATTCAGCTGCAATTTTACCCCTCTCTCACCCTCAACCTTCCCTCAGGAAATATCATCAATATAACTCCCCCTGCTATCACTAGGGAACAGGCCCTTAATGCTCTCTCTATGGTCAAGAACACTGCATCAGCAGGCCCAGACAATATCCCAGGATGCCTTCTAAATAGAATGAAACATGACCTAACAGGCCCTCTGGAATTGCTATTTAACTGTAGCCACCAAACAGGCTTTGTGCCTCATGAATGAAGAACAGCAACAGTCATCCCTCTGCACAATGGTGGGCCAACTACAGACCCATAAGTCTTACTTGTCTTATATGCAAAGCCATGGAAATAATTATCATGGAAATTATCAGTAATGATACAGTAAACCTGCAGACGCTGGACACAATCCAGTTTGGTTTCATCAAGGGCAGGCAGGTCATGTCTACTCAACCTGGTGGAATTTTTTGAGAAGGTCACCAAAGCAGTGGATGAGGGCAAAATGGTTCACACTGCCTTCCCTGACCTGGCCAAGGCATTTGACACAATATCCCCAACTCGGGCATTGTTGACAAACTCAAAAGGTTAGGTACAAACCCGAATGTCACCCGGTGGACAGCCAATTGGCTCACAGACAGGACCCAGGAAGTTAGAATTGGCGAGTCCACCTCTACAAAGAGACCAGTCACAGGTGCACTTCCTCAGGGGGGTCAGTCCTTGGATCACTCCTTTTTTGCATTTACTTCTCTGAAGTCAAGGCCAATGTCAATGGTCTCTAGCTGACTAAATTTGCAGATGATTGCAAATTAGGAGCTGTCACTGAATCCCACACTGACACAAATGTTCCCCAGGAAGAGCTGACATTGACAAGCAACTGGAGCCATGGACTAGATGACCCAGTAGTCAGGGACTTAGAGACACACATAGACAGTAATCTAGCCTTTGACCAGCAAGTGTCTAGAGTAGTGAGGAAATCATTCTGTGTTGCATAACTTATAAACAAAGGTATGGCTTCTAGGTCCAAGGAAGTCATTGTTCCACTGTATTCGTTCATCAGACCTATCACTGAGTACAGTTCTCCCTTCGGTATGTATTTAACCAGGCATATCCAACAAATGGAATGTCAACAGAGGTTCCCCACTAAAAGAATACAGGGCATAAGTAAAATATCTTATGCAGACCGCCTCAAGGTCTTATCCCTGTAATCTGTCTCCTATAAGCTGTTGAGGGGAGATCTATGCCTGGCATACAGGGCATTGTCAGACCCCACTATGATGGACCACCTGCATATCCACAAAACAAACAGCACCAGAATTACCTGTTCTAAAGAATTAAACCTTGCCTGTGATATTAATAAGACCTGTTGGAGAGACAGGTATGTATCCCAGAGATTACCCATCTCTGGAACAGGCTCCCCATCCATGTGAAGCAGAGTTCCTCCCTAACCCAATTCAAGTGTAACTTGGGCAATTGGATGGGGAACATAAAATTCATCCCTGGCTTGGCACCTATGTCTCTAATAGACACAGGCAACCTATAAATGATTCATCTCTCAGGCCCCGGCTTGTAAATGCTTCATCTTCCAAGCCCCTGCTTACACTTATCAAGGGTACTAGAACTTGTCAGAGATTTAGGATCCATGGCTAGGCTTAAAAAGGCCCTTGTGGTTGTTAGCTTATTAAACATCAATGAACCTATAAAAAAACCTTAGAGCAAAGATAGCTCTAAAAACACTGGAGCAGACCCTGACCTCAGTAACTCAGCCCTGACCTCTAGTCTCCAGCCTCTCAGCTACAACCTTCCCAGTCCAATGGAAATGGAAATGGAGTGGAAAGAGTGAGGGAAACCATTGGAGCTACAGTCAACCAAGCTCTCGGCTTCACCAGAGTTACTTCTCAAGGGCCCCAGATCTGATGGCTGTACTGGAGAAGGAGAGATCAGTAAAGGAGCAGTTGGGACCTGATCTGGAGCCTACACTGGGGTAGGCACCAGGAGGACCCCCATCTAAATCTGTGTCCTGAGAAATTTCTACAAATTCCTACTGATGTCAGTTTCTGAAATGCTCCTCTGCAATCAAAAGGACTTGAATGAAAATGCCTCCAAAGGTAGACTGAAGGATTAGAAGGTTAGTTTGTCTTGTAGTACCGTGCAGTGGAGCCAAGGAGTGGATGGCTCTGGTGAGAACAGTAAGATGGAAATGAAGAATGGGTCCTAGTTTGTTCCTGTCCTGTGGTAGGATCTGAGTGCCTTGAAGTCTTCGGCATGGGGTCAGAATGGCCCTACAGATCCAGGGATCTCTTTTGCGATTTGTCCCTCTGCTTTTCTTTCTGTTTTTTTTTTTTTTCTTTTTACTTTCTGTCTCTCTCTTGCCCTTCTAACTTTCCTTTTCTTCAGTGGACTTTGACTTCTCCAGCTTCTTCAGCTGAAGAAGTTGAACCTCCCGCTTAGATAGGGAGAAAATGTTTGAGCACTAACTTATTCTTTCTGACAATAGCCCTGGTCCCAAAGGAAATGCAGGATTCATACTCAATTTTTAGATGATCTACTCTTAGACAGTAGACACACAAGGTGTGTAGGGTCTGTGGGGAGATCTTGTGCCCAAAGAAACTACAAGTTTTAAAGCCAAGGCCTTGTCAGACATTGTTTAAACAAAGAAAAATGTAAAAAACAGCAAAATCCCACCAAAAAATCACATAGAATAATTATTGGCAATAAAGCTAAGTACTCTTAACAAACTTATATATCTTGAAAAATAGCAAACAAGAAAGGTGTAGACTTGTTTTAACTAAGTAGAAAAGGAACAGTGGGAAAAAACTCCCAAAACATATAAAAAGGGTCATAATGAACTAAGCTATAGTAGCAATCAAGGGAAAAAAACTAACAGTACGCCTAAATGGTATAGATAAGTGAACACTCCACAGAAGGACTGTCAAAAAATGAAACAAACCACTTGTTTCACAAGACTGGTTCCGGCTCACGTTGCATCAAGTTAACAAGCCAGAAATGAGCCGAGTCACTTAATTGCTTTTCTCTTTTTTTACTTTTTGTAATGATTAAGACCACAATTGCAGGCTGCATGTATTCTGATCACATCTGATGACAAGCATTGTGGTTGGATGAAACTGCAGTTGGAAGGGGCATATACAACAGATGCAGCAGGAAGTCAGGACTACTGAACAAACAGCCAGAAAGTGCAGTCTTCTAAAATGACACATTGTGATCTATGAGCTGTTTTTACTATGGACTAGCTGTTCAGTTGTGTGTGTGTTTTTAAGATAGATCCAGTTTGTTAGCACTCTTGTGTATGCATGTAAATGCTGAGGCATGCAATGTGACCACTTGTGTTGAATTATTGTTGAGGAAAAAGGAAACTGTAAGAATTAGGAGATGACCCGGGTCATGCTTTTTGGAACAAGGTATGTTTTTTCAGTTGTGCCAACATTTAGCTGAAAGGTCATGGATGTGTTTCACATTTTACCATTTTGTTGCCATAATGAGATGTGATTGTTCCACATTTTACCAATTTATTGTCATTATGATACATGGTGCTTCACATTGCGGAGACTCAAGGTTGACAGCTGTATGGGAAGTTGATCTCATTTTTTAAAATGATTTGTTACAGTGACTGGGGTTGGGAATTGCAGTGTATAGCTAGTGAGAAAAGAGCATTGTGGCCATTACTTCACTCATGGGAAGGAAAAGGAGGTAATCCAAGTGCAATGGCTGCTGAACTGGCTTGCCTTCGGTGTGTGGGGGAGAGGAGGGAGGTAATCTAAGTGTGAAAAACAAAAGGCAGTCAAATGACTATTGAACTAGGTTGCATTTTGTGTGTGTGTGTGTGTGTGTGTGTGTGCGCGTGTATGTGGGACTATTGAACTAGGTTGCCTTGTGTGTGAGGGGGGGTGTAAACTGAGTGTGAAAAACAAAAATCAGTTAGTTAAATGGCTATTAAACTGGCTTGCTGTCAGAGTGTGAAAAACAAATGACTGGTGAATTGACCTCCCGTGAGTGAAGGAACATCCACACGTACAAGAAAACAAAGTTGGAATTCATTTATCTGTTGCTCATAACCCTGAACTGTCTGTTACATTACAGAATACTCCTGAGTTTTGCTCATATTTTTGTCTGTTCCTCACAATGTATAGTTTTCTGAGACACTGTGGAGGATTACTAAATTATGGCAACTATGAGTTTCAGACTTCACATACTCCAGAAAATACACGCTAATGCAAAACATGATACAGTAATAGCTCTCCAAGTACATACTAGCATTTTTTTAAACTCTCTCCCTGGTTTTGGTTTTTTGCCACAAATTATTTTTTGACTATGTTCACGTTGTTGAACTTAGAGGATGAGACTACCCATATTCAATTTCATCACAATCTGACATCATTGGTACAGAGAAGGTGGCTATCTTATGGGTATAGGCATGTTGTATGTGAAGGAATTTATAGTAACACTCTTGAATGATCACAATAGTTGCATGTTGAGGGGAAGGAGTACTGCATATGTTTGTGAGCAGCATGTGATTACTGTCTTTCACTTTATTTACAAATGGACAAGTGAATAGGGTTACCACCTGTCCCTCTTTGCGAGGGACAGTCCCTTTGTGGGCAGTTGTGTCCTGCTGAAAAAACTAAAAAATGGCAAATGTCCTAAGATGTTAAGACATAAAATATATCCTAAGTTTTCTTTAATAGTTGCAGGTATCAGTTATTTTGTATTTGAAACACCTGAATGCTATAAGAAATAGCATAAGCAACTTAAATACTACACACAAACTTTACTTTTGGCAAAAAAGTGAAGCTTTGTCTTTGCATTGGCTATGGGTATGTTTTGTACTGCAATATTTGACATTTCTACAAAAAATGTCCCACTTTGGGCATTTGAAAAGGTGGCAACCCTGCAAGTGAACCATATGCAGATAGTGACTATTCTTTTGTGAGGGGAGGGGTGTAGGTTTTTTCATGGAAACAAATTATATTTTTAGAAGCAAAGTTTGTTTGTGTGTGTGTGTGTGTGTGTGTGTGTGTGTGTGTGTGTGTGTGTGTGTGTGTGTGTGTGTGTGTGTGTGGTTGGGGCTTTGTGCTGCTCTTTTGCTTTCTTTCCACCTTGTGTTCTGGCTCAGTTCTTAAAGGGTTCTAAGAGCCAATTAGGCCAGACCCTTGGCTTGGCTCTAGCACAGCTCTTTTTCAAAAATTCCAGGCTTAAGCACCTCTTCTCATGACTGAACAGGTGGTAAACAAGATCTGAGGTACTGTAGGGACAAAAGGAAATTATGGGTAGGAGAGGATCCTGAGTTCTAGATCCAAAAGCTTGGGAAAAAAGTCATTGAGATCTGATCCAGTAATTCATTCATTGAACTGGACAGAAAAAACACACTGGATCAACTGATCAGAAGTTCTGAAAGATTTTGTTCAGTTAAGATAAAACACTGGGGGCATCCAAGGAATAAAGTATCCTCTCTCCTTCATGTTTAGGTTCTGGAAAGAAAACATGGATAGAATGGCTTAAGGAAAATTCAGATACCACCTTAGACATAAAAGAATTAGTTCTCAAGGAAACTCTGTCTTTGTAGAAAATGAGGTAAGACTGACCCACCATAAGAGCTTGCAACTCATATACTCTTCTTGCAGTGATCATAGGTTCATAGGTTCATACTAAGCTATCTGCCCTAGGGCATTTATAAGCCTAGCCAGAGTGTGTTTGGCTTTCGCCACCCATTTTAAATTAATTTTGCTATTCCCTTTTTCGAGGTTGGTATACTGTGCCTCTATCTAACAGTGACACAGAAGTGATACCCGGGGTAAACCTACGATCTCCCATCCACTCATCAAGATTCCTCTTGAAGAGAGTCAATGAGGGACTCTGCCTAACCTGGACTGGGATTTTATTCCAGAGTGAAGGGAGCCTCTGGGTTATGAATCTGTCCCTCCAGCATGTCCTATTTATTTCAGTGCTGAGGTTCAAGTCTCTCGAGCGCGTAGCTCGATGGGATTTGGATTTTCTGAGGTGCAGCATGTCCATTAATTCCGGGTTGGACATGGCTTTATACGTCAGGCACAGATCGCCTCTGAGCAGGCAGTATGCCACTGAGTAGAGCTGGAGTTTCTTTAACCGGGCAGCATATGGCATCTGTTTGAGCCCTATGATCCTCTTGGTGAGGTACTTTTGGGGTCTTTCCAGATGTTCATCGTGCATACAACTGCAGTCATTACAGATGGGTTATCCTGCCATCAGGCGGGTCCTCGGTCGGCCGAATTCCAAAGTCTAGGTCCGGCGTCGGTTGTCGTCGCTTCTTCCCTGACGTCAGTGCTGCAGGGGTATAAAAGAGGCAGCCGACGCCATTTTCTTCAGCTTTCTTGCCGTGCGGTGCCCGAAGCAGAAGCAGTTCGCAAGTGCCGGTCGGCCAGCTAATGAGATTTACAAAAGTATTTCAGCCGAAGTCTTCTTTAAAGCTAAGTACCCCGTTGGGGAAACCTTTCTTGCCTCAGACCGATGCCAGACAAAGTTAATAATTGCATTTCATGTAAGCAGCAAATACCGCATAAGGATTTCCACTCTTTCTGTATACCTTGCTTAGGCACAGACCACAACGTCTCCGCCTGCCGTTTTTGTGCTAGATTCAACAAGCGCACTATTAAGCGCCGGGCAGAGTTCGGCCTTCATTATTTTGGCAAAAAATTTAATTATATCATATTGTCGGATACTCCGACTCCAGTTTTGAGCAAAAGACGCAAAGATAAGGACCGACATTCGAGGTCCGCACCGACTACTGAGACCACGCTTAGGCCAACTACCGGTTCTCCGGTTCTCAGCGAGGTGCCTACACAGCCCCTGAATACCGATGGAACTACATTACCAGTGACTTCAGTGCCCGAGGTCGCAGGCTCCTTGGTCCCCATTCCTACTGCAGATACTGACGCCACTCTTGGCGGGGAAACTCAGAATTTAGACAGGCCTGCCACTTCTGAAGGTGTATTCAGGCCTTCCACCTTCTCTATTAAATCTTTCACTAAATCTAAAGCAGCCATGAAAACCAAAAAACAGGGTCCTCAGACCTCATCTCAAGGCCCCATGCCTAAAAAGCAGATGCTTAAAATGGCTGAGGATTTGATTACTCTTATCAGGGGTTCTCAACCCCCTCTGACAAAAGACCCAGATTAGAGGAAGACTACCCTTCCTCAGATCAGGCTTCTATTACCTCAGAACACTCTGAGGACCAGGATTATGCCTATTCCCCTTTCGAGGACTCAGATGCTGAAGAGTCTATTCCCTCGGTCTCCCCCCCCCCTGAGGACTACTCTTTTGGGGAAACCCTGCATACATTGAGGGAACACTTTCACTGGGAAGGCCAAGATTACTCAGATTCCAAGAAAAGGCTCAGGGAATTTCTACTGCTCCCCCAGCATAGGCCCCTGGCTATCCCTCCTGTTTTAGATATTTTGGATGATGTGTACACAGAAGCCAGCCTTAATCCAGATTCTTTACCTCCAGCTCCTGTTAAACCAGACAGGTATTACCGGGTTCCTGATTCTCACCAGTTCCTATATAAAAGCCATACTGCTGACCCAGAAACTATTTCACAGGGTCCCAAGGGAATCAAGGCCTCTACTGCTAAAACCCATTACCTTCAGAGAGAGATTCCGGAGCTTTAGAAAGGTGGGGGAAAAAGGTGTACACCTCGGCCACTTTAACCATGAGTGCATTAAACTGTCAATTCCATATGTTAAAGTACCAACAGTTTCTGTTATCTCAGTTGAAAAGCAAAATGGCACAACCAGAACAACCAGATTTGAAAGAGTTGCAGGATTTGTTGCATGGTGCAGAGCAAGTGGGTAAACATACCTTGCAGTGTGGTTTTGATGCTTTAGAGGCCTCATGTAGAGCTGCTGTTACGGGGTCTGTTATACGTAGACATGCTTGGCTCAAACAGCAAACCTTACCAGATCATGTCAAAGCAAAATTATTAGATGCTCCACTTCAAAAAGATGTATTGTTTGGTGTTAAAGCTGAGGAGGTACTAAAGAAAATGGGGGAAAAAGCAAAATCAATGCAAACAGTGAAAGATTTCCTGCAGGTACAACCTCCACATTTTAGCAGAAACTGGCATTCAAAAAATTGGTCCTTTCCAGCCACAGACAGACCTCAAAGGGGCAGATACAGATGCCCAAGGGGTAGAGGGCAACCTCAAGGATCTTACAGAGCAAGACAGTGGCAAGCACCAACCCCAAGAGGTGGAGAAGATAGATCACAGTCATTTAGAAAACAGACACAATGACTTCCCCCTATACCTGCCAAGCAAAGCTTTAATGGCAGCACCTTTAGGTGGAAAACTGGCATTATTCTCAAAAAATTGCCATATTGTTACAAAAGACAAATGGATTCTGGACATTATAGACAGAGGCTACAGGTTCCACTTTCACACCCTTCCAAAAATGAGAGGCATGCCAAACCTGCCACAAAATCAAAGGGCAGAGGCACAAAGACAAATTTCAGATCTCATGGACATGCAAGCGATTCAAGAGGTACCTGCAAAAGAACAAGGTCAAGGCTTTTATTCCAGACTATTCCTGGTACCAAGGAAAGACAAAGATTGGAGACCTATCTTAGACCTATCCATCCTAAACACATATCTACAGGTACCAAAATTCAAGATGCTCACATTACAGCAGCTTCTTCCCATGCTGGGCAAGGAGTCTTGGCTGGTAACATTGGACCTCAAGGAGGCATACCTGCATGTCCCTATCAGATAAGATTGCAGAAGATACCTCAGATTTCTTGCAGGTTCAACCCATTACCAATACTCTGCATTGCCCTTTGGCTTATCTACTGCGCCCAGAGTGTTTACGAAATGCCTGGCATCAGTAATCGCCTTCTGCAGACTACAAGGAATACAAATCTACCCATATCTGGATGACTGCCTGATCCAAGCGGACAGCAAGGACATACTACTGCAGCATCTGGCATTTGTAATAAAACTGTTAAACTTCCTGGGATACACAGTCAACAAAAAGAAATCAAAACTAATACCTTCTCAACAGATAATTTTCCTGGGTGCCAGCTTGAATACAACCACCCAGATGGCCTACCTCACGCCAGATAAACAAGGGCAACTGTCTCAATACTTCAGCAAAATGGCAACTTTCACCAGACTAACTGCAAGGAAAGTCCTGCAGGCTCTGTGATTCATGGCATCTTGCATCCTACTAATCCCATGTGCAAAGCTGCATAAGAGGAAACTTCAATGGTACCTAAAAAAGTTATGGTCTCAACACAGCCACAGCCTGGAAACAATTATACCACTCATTCCATGCCTTCAAAAGGGATTTTTGTGGTGGGCTCAAGCATGCCAAAGAAACACAGGTCTCCCTTTCTGTGTACCTCAAGCAACTCAAATCATCACAACAGATGCCTCAGACTACGCCTGGGGAGCACACATGGCAGATCAATGCATTCAGGGAAAATGGTCCCAAAAAGAGAAGCACCTACACATCAACCAAAAGGAGATGCTAGCTGTGCAAAATGCTCTTATGACCTTCAAAGACCTACTGCATCCAGGCCAGTTATTGATAAGGACAGACAACACCACAGTGATGTGGTACATAAACAAACTGGGGGGAACTCATTCATACCCCCTGTGCAGGCAAGCCATGACCCTATGGAACACAGCACTGGAATTGCAAATTCAACTACAGGCACAATTCCTGCCAGGGAAGGAAAACACACTGGCAGACAACCTAAGCAGAAATATGACAGATCCACACGAATGGAAGTTGCATCCTCAAGTTTTCACAAAGATAACTCAGGCATGGGGACAGCCAGACATAGATCTATTTGCTACCCACAGAAATTACCAGTTGAAAAAATTGTGTTCAAGGACCTATCATCCACAGGCCTGGAAAGTGGACACACTCTCTTTCAATTGGACAACATTGACAGTTTATACCTTCCCGCCTCTTCCTCTACTGACCAAAGTTCTATTAAAAGCCAGGGCAGAGAGGCCGCAAATGATTCTCATTGCTCCAGACTGGCCAAGACAACACTGGTATCCGCTCCTGAAGAGCCTGACACATTCCCCACGATGGATCCTGCCTCTAGTCCCTCTTCTGTTGTCCCAGCACAACTACAAAACCCTTCACAGCCAGCTCAAAACCCTAAATCTAGCTGCATGGAGAATTCCTTAATTTCCCAGCAGACACTCCTCTCCAAGGAGGTGCAGGATGTCATCTTGGAGGCCAGAAGACCTTCTACTAGAAAAGCCTACTCCACCAAATGGAAACGATTTTGTGCCTGGAATCAAGAAAAGGGCCAGAATCCTTGGGTAATAAATATACCTCAAATTTTACAGTACCTAGCTGAGATGTTAAACAGTGGACTTTCCTTCTCCTCCATCAAGATCCGCGCTTCAGCCATTTCTGCACAATACAACACAGATCCTCCTTTATTCTCACATCCTCTCTTAAGGCAGTTCCTCAGAGGGGCAGAAAATATAAAACCCCCAAGGAAACCACCAGTCCCTGCTTGGGACCTCAACTTCGTATTGGAAAAGCTGACCCTTCCCCCCTTTGAGCCAGCTTATTCAACAGAACTACAATACTTGTCATGGAAAACAGCATTTCTTCTGGCTATCACCTCAGCACGCAGGGTTTCGGAACTACAGGCCCTCATGGCTGTGCAACCATTCATCATTTTCCATCGGGACAGAGTTTCCTTACGAACCAACCCTACCTTTATGCCAAAGGTAGTATCCAGTGTAGCTTTGAATCAGACTATCCACTTACCTACCTTTTATCCAAATCCACAAAACAAAGGGGAAAGACTATTACAGTCCTTGGACATTCACAGACAACTTCGTTATTATTTGGACAGAACAAAGCCATTCAGGAAATCTGAGCAACTCTTTGTGTCCTATGCTACAGGTGCTCAAGGAAAGGCTATTTCCAAACAAACAATTTCAAAATGGATAGCCCACTGCATACGCTTTTGTTACTCATTTCATGGAAAAACTGTGCCTGCATGCATCAGATCCCACTCCAAAAGAGCCACAGCTACTTCTGCAGCTTTCCTCAGGGGGGTCCCTACCAAGGACATTTTGGAAGCAGCCACTTGGAGTTCAGTGCACACTTTCTCCAAGCACTATCACCTTCCACTATACTCTAAATCTAGAGCAGGTTTTGCCACAACAGTCTTGCAGGGCATCCTCGCTCCTCCTAGTTCCACTTAGTGCTTACCACCCTTACTTAGCTTTGGGATTCTTCCCATCTGTAATGACTGCAGCTGTATGCACGATGAACATAGTACAGTTTTGTACCTACCATAAATGTAGATGTTCGAGTGCTCATAGAGCTGCAGTCCAGGTTACCCCCCCCCTCCGTCCCCTCTTAGGACAGGCCTTATGACAAACACCTTATCATTCAACCTAATTGGGGTATTCTTTTATGGTGTATTTGCTTGCAACTACTGTTTTTTGATTTTTCTATATTGCATGTTTACATAACATTATGTTTTGCCTTCCTTCTGGGGGCACCTGACATCTGGGGCAAGAAAAACTGAAGAAAATGGTGTCGGCTGCCTCTTTTATACCCCTGCCGCACTGACGTCAGGGAAGAAGCGACGACAACCGACTCCGGACCTAGACTTTGGAATTCGGCCGACCGAGGACCCGCCTGACGGCAGGATAACCCATCTGTAATGACTGCAGCTGTATGAGCACTCGAACATCTACATTTATGGTAGGTACAAAACTGTACTTTGCTGCAGGTGTCTGGTAAGGTACGTCCCAAAAGGGGCATTGTACTCAATTATGGGCCTGATGAGGGATGAGTAAAGAGGCCATGATGACCTCCCCTGATCTAGATGTGAATCCCTTCATGATTAGTTGGGCTATATAAAATGTTTTTCTAACCACTTTGGCCACGTGGTTGTCAAATGAGAGATTGCTATCAACTTGGGTCCCCAGGTCCCTAATTACATCTTCTGTACTTAATGGATTACCACCTATGTGGTAATTTGTGGGCACTTTGTTTTTGCCAAAGGGGATGACTATACACTTTTTGGCGTTTAGCTTGAGGCCATGACTCTGGCACCAGTTGTCTGTTTCTATGAGGCCCTTTTGGAGGATGCTTGTGTCGGCTGGAGAGTCGATTATGGTGCCCAGTTTGCAGTCATCTGTGAACTTAGTCAGCCACAGTCCTTCCGTGTTGGCCTGTACCTCCGAGAAATATATACCGAACAAGAGAGGTCCCAGGACTGAGCCTTGGGGGATGCCACTTGTAACTGGTTTGGAGTCTGACATGGCTCCAGCAATTCTAACCATGTGGGTAGAGTAATTAGTAAGACTATCCTCCATGTTAAGAACCTCAAGTCAGCCTGATGAGCTGGTTCAAACAGAACAAGTGCTAGCTTTTTTAACACAAAATTAAGATCACAAGGAGGAGCCACTGGTTTTCTGGCAGACTCCATATGCAGAGCTCTTTTCAAAAACATTTTAACATGAGACTGATTTGAAAGAGGGGGATCCAAGGGCAAACATGATGAAATGGTTGACAAATTAACTTTGACAGTGGAGTAAGACAGGCCATAGGATAGCAACTCAGACAAATACTGTAAAACCAGAGAAAAACTAGCTCTGACTGAGTGTTGGTTTTGTTGCTAGCACCCACTAGAAAACCTTTTCTATTTGCTAGTATATGATTTTCTTGTTGCAGACTTTCTTGCCTCCATTAATACCTGCTGTACATCCTCAGAAAACAGGTGCCTAAACGGTATCAAAATCCTATCATCCAGTCAATCAGTTGCAGTTGTTTAGGGTTAGAATGTATCAAACATCCTGATCTTGTGTGAGTAAATCCAGTCAGTGATGAAACTTGTGGTAATTGTTAAAAACTTTTAATCCACACTTTCGTAACCAAACATCTTCAGAATAATATGTACATTCTCAACATCACATTTAAAAACAGTTTTGCAATACCCCTGCACCAATAAACATATCTTTCCACTTAAACAATTATACAATTAATCAATAAAATTTCAAGGCTCAGGAAGTTATTTCTTATACAGACTCTACGGTCTTTCAAAAAACATTTAATACTGACAGCATCATTTATACCAGGTTTTTTTATCTGAATTTAATCTGATTTGCCATAAAGCCTCCTTTTGTTCAAGATTTGTTTTGAAATTGCCACCCCTAAAATCATGACGTCCTTGCTCCAGCACAGAAAAGAAAATTTTTTTATACACAGGACAGATGATAGTAAAAGCATCCGTTCTGTCTTGTTTTCTAATGTTGTAATAATGTTCTTTTATTCTGGTGCATAGGGCTCTTATAATCATACCAATGTAGAATGCATTACAATATGCACACATACCAATGTAAACAACTCCTTTGCTCTTACAGTTAAAATGCCCTGGAACTTTCAAGGTATAAGGCAAATGTTCAAAATTGTAGAATAGCAGAAAGATCTTTCAGACTTAATGGTAGCAAATAAAAGAACAAGTGTGCAAAAACCAAGAAATGGTATCCAAAACACGACTGATATCTGTATAAAACACAGGTTTAATAAAATATGTACAAGGTAAGCACTTTCACACAGTAAAATGTGCTTCTTCAGACAACTCAATACAAACTCAAGACAATTTAAATATCTTATTCTTCTAATCTGCGGTAGCATTGTCGCCTCACAGTAAGACGCTGACCGGTTCTACTCGCAGCTAGAGCGTCTTCTGCGTGGAGACATGCGTGAATGGGTGTGCCTTCATTGAAGGCTGTGCGTTAGGGCTGGCAACTCAGCACGTAAAAATCAACTGCCAATCATTAGTGGACTGGAGTTCCGCTGTGGCGACCCCTAACCGGGGAAAGCCGAAAGATACAACATTCTTCTAATCTCATAGGAACAATCAACTAATGACAAAGCAAACATAACAGAGCAATTATAAGACAATTCAAAAATACAACTGTTACTTAAATAGACCTCTAGCCTTCAATGCTGGCTTAATGGAGGCTCTTTCATTAATGCCAGGGAACCTGTCTGCCTGCATATTAATAATCCAGGAAAGTTCTCATTCTTCTGTATAATTTCAAAAATCTCCTCCCCGAGCATTGGGGTGAATCATTTCTACTACTCTAAAACCAAATATGTGTTGCTCCCCATATTCCATAAAGTGCTTTGCCAGTGCATTATGTTCCATATGTTTGTACATATGGTATACATGTTCCCTCATCCTTTCAAGTAGGAACCTATTGGTCTTACCTATGTAAAAACAGTCGCAGGATCAGCACTTGGCCAGATAAACCAAGTTCCTGCTGCGGCAGTCAGCTGTTACCTTAAAACAATATTTTCTATTTGTAACCAGATGAAGAAATTCAACTGCATGATCTATATACATACAAAATTAAATCTATGACAACTCTTCATTGATGGTGTCTCCTTAGTCCTTTAATTTTTCTTATTGTGCTTGTAACATAGCTGCCTTTTGAGAGATTTTTTTTCATTTTTAAAACAAAACTTTGGTTCCTCACCCACTAAAGAGTGAGTATCTGGGTCCAAATGTAAAATGGGTCAATTATTTTTAATAACCTTCATAATTTCTGTTATATCTGAAATATAAAATAAAGTCACAGGTATATGTTCCTTAACATGATCAGTTCTTCCTTTCCCCCTCCTATTTCTATAAGTAAAGCTAGTAGCTTCTTCAATCTCTTTCTCTTTGTATCTCCTGTCCAATAATTCTTGTTTAAAACACATCACATCTCTCTCAAAACATGTATCTTCATTATTTAGCCTAGACAAATGTAAACATTGTCCTTTGGCTACATTTTTGAATATACGTCTCGCATGCATACTATTACGCTGTAACAGCATTTTCTTCCTGCATTCTTTCCTGAAAAGTGTAGTGGTGAGATGTCCCAACCCATCAACCAACAGCTTCACATCCAGGAAGTCTCTTTATCAGAAAAACTATACGTGAAGGACAAAAACTGTTCTGCATCATTTAAATATTGGATAAACTCCATCAACATCTCAGGAGTTCCATTCCACACAAAAAAGAGGTCATCCACAAACCTCTTATATAGCACTAGTTGAGAAGAAAAATTAGAGTTAAAAATATATTTACTCTCCCATTGAGCCATTACAGTGTTGGCGTAGCTATTGGTACAAGTAGTGCCCATAGCTACGCCAACCTTTTGCAAAAATATATGCTCATTATACATGAATGCATTATTCTCCAACACCATTTCCAGAAACAGACATATCAAATCAACGGCCACTATGTCATAATTACTCTTTGAAATTAAAAAGTCTCTCAACATTTCAATGCCACTATCATGTGGGATCGATGTAAATAGGGACACTACATCCATACTAACAAGAAATAATTCCCCATTAAAAGTTAACTTATTAACTGAGTTAAACAAATCACTCAAAAATTGCTCTGTGTCCCTCAGCACCTGATCTTGCATGTCAAGGACCGGTCTGAGTTTCTTTTCTATAAAAATGGAAATTGGTTCAGTAATCCAAGCATTACCAGCCACTATAGGCCTAAAAGGGGGTTTTGTTAAACTTTTATGAGTCTTTGGGAGCCCTTGGAACATCGGGATTAAGGGGTGTTCCACCAAAAAATATTCAAAAAGTTCTTTAGAAGTTAATCTATTACTATAGCAGTCATGGAGGCTAGAATTCACACTATCATGTAATGAATCAACAAAAGAATGATCAACTTCAATATAAACATGTACGTCCATCAATAACTCTAAAATACTCTCATCATAAAATGCTGCATCCATCACCACAATGGATCCGCCTTTATCAGTGGACTTTATAACCAGCTCATCATCATTTTGTAGCTGTAATAAAGCTTCCCGCTCAGCTCTATTTAGGTTAAAGAAGCTTCTCTTTTTACAAAAAAATATACAAACAAATTCAGAGGGTAGCTATGGGGTCCCCTGCAGCACCATCTTTTGCGAACATTGTGATGGGTCATTGGGAATGTACTGTGTTGGAACCACTATTCATGGAATACCAGATTATATTTTTTAAGAGATTTATTGATTACTTGTTTTTTGTCATGGTCGGGGATGTACAAAAAGTACAAAGTTTTGTGACACCCTTAATTCCAGATCAAGATACTTAAAATTTGTTCTGGGAGATGTGGGACTAAAAGTCCATTTTCTGGATGTGATTCTGGAATGGGATGTTAAGCTTCATAAGTTAGTTAGTAGGATTTTAAGGAAAGAAACTTTCACTAACAGTTACTTGCATTATACTAGCATGCACCCCTCATTATATGAAGAATAACAATCCCAAATGACAGCTCATAAGAGCTAGTCGAATGACAAGAGAAATGGGTGACTTTTTGAAGGAAATATAATTTATTACTACCTTGTTTGTTGAGAGGGTATAGTAAGACCCTGTTGAAACAGCAGGCTGAATAGGTTACACAGAATAGGGACAGTCTCTTTCCAGACATCCTTGAGCATGGGTTTTCCAACATCAACACAAAACAGAACCATGACATGAACACATCTGATGTTGGTCATTTATTTTGCTTTGACATGACAGTAGACAGTGGTATTATCAGAAATATTATTTCTGACAACTGGAAAATTCTAGAGGGAAACAAAGACTTACAAACTATAGTGGGGACCCAACTAAGGTTTGTATGCAAAAATCAAAACAACTTAAAAAATATTTTAGAAAGAGAGAGAAAGACATTTGCATATTGCTCTATCATCACACAGAAAAGATGGGGCATGTATAAGTGTGGAAACTGTAACATATGTAGATATATTTCTGAAGGTCCCTTAGTAGAACATTTGCCTTATACGTTGAAAGTTGCAGGGCATTTTAACTGTAAGAGCAAAGGAGTTGTATACATTGGTATGTGTGCATATTGTAGTGCATTCTACACAGGTATGACTACAAGAGCCCTATGCACCAGAATAAAAGAACATTATTACAATGTTAAAAAACAAGACAAGACAAATGCTTTTTATAAGCATACTATCATCTGTCCTATGTATAAAAAAAATTTGTTTTCTCTGCTGGAGCAAGGAAGTCATGATTTTAGGGGTGGCAATTTCAAAACAAATCTTGAACAAAAGGAGGCTTTATGGCAAATCAGATTAAATTCAGATAAAAATCCTGGTATAAATGATGCTGTCAACATTAAAATTTTTTTGAAGACCGTAGAGTCTATATAAGGAAATAACTTCCTGAGTCTTGAAATTTTATTGATTAATTGTATAATTGTTTAAGTGGAAAGATGTGTTTATTGGTGCAGAGGTATTTCAAAACTGTTTTTAAATGTGATGTTGAGAATGTACATTTTATTCTGAAGAATTTTGGTTACGAAAGCGTGGATTAAAAGTTTTTATTATGCTAACATCGTGTGGATTTCACTCTGTTCCTCTGCATCTTCCAGTTTGGTTTTTTGGTTCTTTTGGTCATCCAGGTGTATTTCTATGTTTTTGTGGTAATTGTTCCTGGCCATTTCCAGAAGATAGGAGAACCACTTCTGCCAGGGCCAAAAGGGAGTCACCATAAAGATATTTGGGGAGTCTTTCTGTATCTTCAAAAGTACTTTTGAAATTAGTGGAAAGGCACACAGGACCATTCCTGTCCAAGAAGAACAAAAGGCATCTGTCTTCTAGCCCTTCTTGCACAGAGTCCTGGAATAGAATTTTGCCAGTTGTTTGTTTAGAGAGGAGGCAAAATGATCTGCTTAAGTTGTTTCCCACAGATGGAACAAATCTCATAAGATCCCAGTTTCAGTTTCCAATCATGAGGGTCTGCCCTGGCCTTGCTCAACTTGTCTGACACACTATTTTGCTTTGATGGGTTGTAAGATGCTTGTGGAGTAATATTGTGCTATAAAGCTAGATTCCATGCTAACACAGTTAGTCTGCACAAGGGGCAAGATTTGCTTGTTTATGTTTCACATAATTGTGGTGTTGTAAATATCTGAAGAGGTCCAGGGTACTAAAGATGATTCAGACAGCTGAGAACATTTATAAGAGCTAACATCTCTTTTATGTTGGTGTTTTTGGTCTGTCTTTTTTGTCCCAAAGACCCTGCACTTCTATACCCATTGATTCTATTCTCCAAAGTTTGGGGTGTCTTTTGTGACTAGCTGTGCTGGAGCAGGAAGGGGAAGTGGGAGACCTGGATTATGAGAAATATTGTGTCTCCACCACATGATCTCCATTTTTACAAATCCTAAGACTGGGATTTGAAAAGTCAACAGGTGTAGATGCTGGGACGCTAGACATTTTAGATACCACCGTATCTTGCAAAAGGTATCACAAGAACAATGAATGCCTTAAGACATTGAATCCTGAGAAATTCCCTTGCTGAGATGGAAGTCTGAGTGGAAAACCAAAAAAATAGATTGAACCATAGATCTAGTGTTTTTTGTGGAAGAAAAGCTCTTAGTACTGAGGTGTCCAGCAGGCACCCCAGAAAACAATCCTGAGAAGAAGTCAGGAAAGACTTCTGAATGTTCTCTTGGAATACCAGCTATGTTAGGAGATCCCATACCCAAGACAGGCAGACAGAGAGAGAGATTCCTGACACTTTGAAAAAAAAACTCTCAAAGATAAGGGAAAATGTGGATACCCTGAATTCTGCAGGGGCTGTTACAGGACCAAGAGACTTTGTGAACATTGTTGGAGCAGTGGATAGCCCAAAGGGTAAAGTAGAGAACTAATAATGTGATCCGTACTCATAAAATCTTAGGAAGCACCTGAAATATGGATAAATACGAATCTGATGGTGGGCATCTTTTAAATCTAAGGTCCATAAAAAATCAAATGAGGAAGAATGGGTAGCAAGCTGTGAACTGAAATAATCTTGAACTCGGGCACTATCACAAAATGATTCGGGAAGGAAAGATCCAAAACTAGCCTTCAAGAATCTTCTTATTTTGTCACCAGAAACATTTTTGAATAAAAGCCTTCTTCCAACAGGTAGAAACAGCTTCTGTTACCCTCTGAGAAAGTATATGTTGTAAGACAAGAAGAGAAGAGCTTGGTTTTGCATATGAGGAGGAATCCCTCAAGGAGGAGGAAGAACCTTCCACTGCCTTCTTTAGCCTCAACAGATCACATTCAAAACTCATTTGTCTGAAACAATCTGTTGTCAAAGAGAGAAATGGAGATTCAGATTTTTAGTAGGTTTAAGGGACTACCAGGGTGAAGGAGGTACGGTCCCTCAAACAGTCATTCTGAATTAATTGGATTGTCCTTTGTTCTGGGGGTTCTGCATTGTTTTTGAAACCTCCCTGTGATAGTTTTTTTAAACATTTGATTACCAGCCTTCTGCTGAGACTGTTTATTTTGCTAAAAGGAAGGAAAGTTCACCTCCTCAAGGCTTGGTGTTGGGGCAACTGTCTTTTGGCATCTACTTCTCTGAAGTCAAGACAAACATCAGCAGCCTCTGACTGACCAAGTCTGCAGATGACTGCAAACTAGGTACAGTCATAGAATCCTTCAAGTGACACAAATACCCTACAAAAAGACCTGACATAGACTAGTAACTGGTGCCAGAGCCACATTCTAAGTCTCAATGCTAAGAAATGAAAAATTGTATCCTTTGGGAAGACCTCAGAAATTACCATAATGATAACATACCCCTAACAGCAGACCCAGTGGTCTGGACTTTGGGAACATTTGTAGACAGTAACCTGGCCTTTGGCCATCACATGTCTACAATAATAAGAACGTTATTCTGTATTGATCACCTTATAAGCAAGGGTATGGCATCAAGGTCTAAGGATGTCATTGTTCTGTTTCCTCAAACCTTATTAGAAGCAATCACTGAATACACCACCATCTTTGGGATGTACTTGACCAGGCATATGCAACAAATGGAGCATCCGCAGAGGTTCATCACAAAAAGACTACATGATCTAAACAAGTCCTATGTGGACTGCCTCAAAGCTCTATCCCTTTACTCCATCTCCTACTGATTGCTGAGAGGCGATCTATGCCAGGCCTACACAGCATCCTCTGATGGACCTGTTGCACATCCACAAAACAAACAGTATCAGAATTACCCAATCTAGGGACCTAAACCTTGTCTGCAACATAAATAGGTCATGTTGGAGGGCCAGGTATGTGTTTCAGAGACTACTCCTTCTCTGAATAGGCTTCCCATCCATGTGAAGCAAAGTTCTTTCCTAAACCTATATATATATATATATATATATATATATATATATATATATATATATATATATATATATACTTGATCACCCATGCTCAAGGCCACATAAACCCCTTAAAATAACTCTAGTGTATTAAAATGGCTCCCTATTGTAATGTCTGCACTCAAAATGCAGAATGCAAAAAAGAAAACAAAAAACTCAAGAAGACTGAATCTTGAAAATCACTCTTCTCTTTAAAATGTTGGTTTTTTTTTGGGGGGGGGGGGCAAGCCTCCCACCTCCCCGAACTTATATTTAACAACTCTGAGATCACCATACCTTGGCGAAAAGGGAATATTCCGAGAAATGGCATCTCAGACTTTCGGTCAATCATTCTCCACATTTCGAGACTCACTCTAGTGGGTATTAGCATTTCAAATGGTTACCATTACAACTTGCCAGATACATTTGGAAAGATTGGCTAGGCTTAAAAATACCCCATGGAGTCATTAGCCTAGTAATCATCTATGAACTTATAAAATTAGATGAAGGAGCAGAGCACCCTTTGGAAAAATGTGAGAAGAAGAGTTGAAAACACTGAGAGATTCCCTGAATTAGCCTCCCTCTCTCATCACACTTTTTGATGACCTCTGCAGCAAAAAAACAGATCTCTGTCCAAGGACAAATTCAAAATGTCATTCTTGAAATCCTAAGGGAGGTTCTGAAAATGCAGTCAGGCACACCTCATCAAAACAATTCCACTGGCAGCAGCCCTGGAAGTAGTATCCATAGAGTAACAAAAACATTTTAAACCATTAGTAGTGACTTTGGAAACAGAAGAAATCAAATTATACAAAGTAGATTTCTCCTCACAAGAAGAAAATGATGACAAAACATTCCTCATACTTTCACAATTACTCAGGATAAACTTCAACATATCAGCCTGAAATTTTAGAATTATAAAAATTAAAGTTGTAGAAGCATACATTTCTTTTTCCAGTACTGTCAAAAGCCTTCCCATCCGTCTCAGGAGAGGAATTTGAATTAAAATATGATTAACAGCAGGTGGAGTCACTAAACTAATAGCTGCTGGGTCAAGTCTGGGATTAGTTTATAAAAAACTTAAAGGACTAAAGAACTATAATATATCTGCTTTTTTAGGGGCAGCAGGTTGGCATTCAGGGAAATTGCAGGCTATAGCAAAACATCCTCCAAAGCAAACAAAATTGGAGAGATATGAGTAGGTTCTGGAAATTCCATTTGTAGCAAATCACAATGTTTAATGAGGCATTGAGAAACCTCACTATTTTCCCACTGAAAATATTGAGTTGTCCTGAAAATAGTTTCAGAGATATAGAATCCTTCACAGGAAAACAGTTATCATACTCTCCTCAGAATCTGAATCAGAAACCCAAGGAGAAAAAAAATGCAATTGTCCCTTTACATTGCCCCACAGGTTCAATCTCTTAAACCTCTTCAAGGAAAGAGGAATCATTTTTCTCTTATCAGAAACAGCTTTATAAGAATGGTCAAGAGCCTGCATAAGACCATAAGCCAAGCCTAATAAATTACTCCTGTCAAGAGTAATTGATAGAGGAGAAGACACATATTAAGTTTTCTATTTCCTTTTGACAGGAATGTCTGAAGAAATGGACCCAGTATTGCCAATAACAACTTCTAAGGGATGGGCACAACATTCTGGCTAAGCAGGGGCACTTTCTCTGTTCCTTCTCCCAAGACCAACGATAGTAGCTCTACCTTGCCTGCTAAGGAGACACCAACAGCCAGAGAAGACATTTCTAACCCTTGGTGCATGGCGGCTGTAGGGTCTACACTAGAGGGATTCAAAGAAAAAGATAAATGCTCCAGGGAATCATCATTGGCCTGTTACTGAGATAAATTAACAGCCTGCTGGATTGGCAAACACTGCTTAACAATCTTTTTCTTTTTGTGGCAGGAAAAAAGTCCAACCAAGGAACAGGTATGTCGTCCCATGGTCAAACCAAAAGTGGTGCTTGATTCACTGGGAAGCTTAGTAACAATAGTTGGTAAAACAGGTAAGTAACAAAAAAGTAACTTTTCCCCAGAAAATTTACTGTAGAAAGCACTTTGAACACTTACCCCAGCACTAAAATGTAAATTAGGAATAGTTTTTTCCACAGGAAAAAAATAGTTTTACACAACTTTTAACAACGTTTTACCACAAAGTAAAAAAATACATTGCCATTTAAAAGAACATGAAAGCCATGAGACAATCAACAAAAATATCTTTTCCTAGCTTAAAAGTAATTCTTTTACAGGAAAGTGGCAAACAGTAAAGAGGAAGGTTGTTTCCCAAAGGGAACTTATCTGCACAGCAATTGAACAGTATTAGATGGCAGTCATTCCTCAAAAGCCAGCAGAGGAGCACTCTTCTCAGGCTTAGGAAAGCTCTGAAGGGCTTAGTGCCTAAACATGACTTTTAGTCAGCTCAGTTCAAGCTGATTAATGGTCAGCACAACTGGAAGGTGCTCTGAAAGTGGCCAGATATTATATCCTGTGCAAGATATAACCCTATAACTTAGGCTACTGCAGCACCGATCATAATGATGAACATATCCGAGTTTGAATCAGCTTTTCCTTTTCATCATACATCTTTAGCATCTCAAATTCTAATGGACCAAATTGATCTTCCTTATCTAATGGAGAATTTAGAATTTCAATCTTAACATCTTCATGAAGATTTTAAGAGTGAAGCCAAACTAACCTCCTCAATAATGACCTAGACGTAGCAGCTCTGGAGGAAGAATTAGCTGCATAATAAGCACACATTAAAATATGCCTAGTAATATGAGAAGCAGATGTTATGGAAGCATTCAAACAATTGTTTTTAACCCAGGAGAGGGAAGGCTAACCATAACTTCCCTATGTTCTCAAAAATTAAAAGCAAAAACTTTAGCATATGAGCATGACACTTCAAAATCTTGAATGTTAAAGTACTAGAAGAGTACATTTTCTTCCCCAATGTATTTAATGCTTTCCCACTCTACTCAGAGGGAATTGGGTTAGCAGCAGTGAACTGTTAAGCAGAAGCAGTTTTATATTAAAGAAATCACTGCTGGGATTGGTTAAGGATTATGAAACAAATATTTATCACTCTGAGGTACTCTGTGTAACCTGTCCGACTCGCCAGGCAGTAGCATAGCTAGAGTGGGGCGAGAACTGCAAATGCTCCAAGCACAAAGTGTTGCGAAACGTGACCAGCTGACCTTGATCTTTCATTAATGCAATGTCAGCTTTTAAAAGCGGTACTGCATTTGCAGTCAAACCTCATCCCTGTAGTGCTAATGTGTGGTCCAAAAAAAATATTCATTTTAATGTTTTAACTAAACATGATCGCAATGATCCTTGGGACCCAGGTGGACAGTAGTCTCTCCTTTGATAGTCACATTGCCACAGTAGTCAGGAAGTCCTTCTACGTGGCACACCTCATCATAAAAGGGTTTTCATCCAGGAAAAAAGAGGTCATTGTTCCCCTCTACTCGTCACTCATTAGACCCGTTATAGAGTACAATGCCCCTTTTGGAATGTACCTCACAAGACATCTGCAGCAGCTGGAAAGGCCACAGAAGTACCTCACAAAGAGGATTACTGGCCTCAAACAAATGCCCTACACTGACCGCCTCAAAAAACTCCAGCTTTACTCAGCAGAATATCGCCTACTCCGAGGTGATCTCTGCCTAACATATAAAGCTATGTCAAACCCAGAGCTGTTGGGCATGCTACACCTAAAGAAATCCCAATCCCTCCAAGCTACATGCTCTAGGGACCTAAACCTTGTCACCACAATAAACAGGACACGCTGGAGGGATAGATTCCTATCCCAGAGACTTCCTATACTCTGGAACAAGCTACCCATCTATGTCAGGCAAAGTTCTTCATTAGCAATCTTCAAGAAAAATCTTGATGAGTGGATGGGAAATAGGAAATACACACCGGGGATCACTTCTGTGTCTCTGCTGGACAGTGGCACAGGAAAATAACTTTCTTGGGTGGCGTAAGCTATGGTACCTTGCTGGCTAGGCTTACGTACACCCTTGCGCCGATAGCCTAGTACCTACCTATGAACCATAGCGCTCTGTGCAGGCAAGGTACAAACTGTAGCAAACAGTTTGCTACATTTTAAAAGAAGTTAGTTGAGAGAAGGTTGGGAGCAGGGCACTGAAATGGGAACTGAATGACCTGAGCTGGGGGAGGGGATTTTCATGCATACTGGCCACATGGTTGGAATGCCAGTAGAAGGAATGTCCATTTTTTTTTTTTTGCTGCTCAAAGGAAGGCCCAGGGTGTAGATTTAACTGTAATAAGCTGATCTCTTACAATGTATCACTGTACTGATGTACTGAACAGTTTATTACAGTGAAATGCATTTTGTTTTTGCTTTTCATGTGAAGAGCAGAGAGGGTGGACTGCTGGTTTAGAGTACCAGCCCAGGACACTGTTTTAACCAGCTGCACTTCTGTCCCCTGGGGCAGTAGCTTGGCTATCAGATAAACTAGAAGCAGTGAGAAAAAAAAAAAATTCTCTGTAGCAGGCAACACAGGTGAAACATTTTTAGATTCAGACATATTCAACTGTAACAAATCCTAATACTTTTTCTGTGGATTAGGAATTTCCGTCTACTCCCACTGAAAAACTATTTCATCTTAGATTAAGTCTCAGAAAATCTTCAGCAGGGTTATCTGAACCATACTTTCTTTAGAATTAGAATGCACAGAATGAGAAGAAAATCCTAAAGAACAACCATCCCCCATGTAATGCTTGCTCTTCTGATAAAAATCCATGTCGGAAAGAGAGAGAATTATTTTTCTTTTCTTGCCTGAAGAGACAGAAGGCAAAGAAAAAGCATTAATGAGCTCATTAGCAAATCCCAGTAAAGCTTCCCTGTCCATGGAAATACAAGCAGACTGGAAGGTTTTCTCACTATGTTTACTTTTCATAGAAATCTCCATGGTTTAAAAAAAAACTCTCGGAAGGCATACCTATCCCAAATGCAGGTTCCCTATCCTTGCTAGCTGAAGAAAATTCACCTTCATCTTTCACTGAAATGTACAAGAGAGGTTCTCCCTAGCCCATTATGGGCATTCCTAAACCGTAGAGGATGTGGCTAATACCCAGTCTTTGGCAGTTGCATCTGCCACACCAAGGGAACTAGAAGAAAAACACAGATGGCCTAACAATGATCAGCAATAGTAGTGTCATCCACCAGCATTTAAAACATAACAGTAGCCGACCTGACACCCAAAGACACCCTGACAATTTTCTTCTTCTTCTTGTGGAAAGGGGAAAGTAAAACTATGGAGAACAATGGTTTCTGCATAAGTAATCCAAGAAAGAGACCTCAAAATCAAATAGCAAAACCTGGATGAGTGTATGCCAGCTAATGTAGAGAACAATGTAATTAAACCACTGACACTCCCCCACAAGCAGATTATCCTGCCCCAAACACACAAATATACAAAACCTGAGTAAACCTTCAGTAAAAAAAGTTATGTACTTGCCATAATGTTCCATCTGTGTTGTCCATTTTCATTCTTTCTCAACAACAGTTGGGTTTGGATCTAATCTTTGTATTTGACTCGGCTGCTTCTTCCAGATGATAAAATACTTGAATTCTGGTACTCCTTTTTCCATAATCCCCCACCAACCTAACATACCTCAGATCTAGTTTGCTGCCCATATGGTAGACAGAGAAGTAGAGAGAAGGAAGGGAAGCTAGAGCACATACAAGGAACAAAGGTTCCTACAAACCTCTTTAATCTTTCCAAAAATAGAAGAAGGAGGGTGTCAGTGGGTGGGGAGTTGAGGAAGAATGAAAATGGACAACTCAGATGGAGCATTGTGGTGAGTACATAACTTTTATCTGATGTTGTCATTTTCATTCATTCCTCAACAGTTGGGAGACAGTCCCCAGCCACCTAAATCCCAGGAGGACTCTAAGGAAGGATATTTCAGAGCACGGCTGAGCCAAAGGCTGCTCTTCTCCTATAGACCAGATCCAGTTTGTAATGAGCAATAAAGGTATGAGGAATTGCCCAAGCTGCAGCAGCACAAATATCATCTAAGGAAGTTCTAGACAAAAAGGCTGATTAAGTCGTCATATACCTGGTGGAATGGGCTCTTAGTAAAGGCAAACTCACTTCCTCATAAACAAAGGTAATACAGTCGGTTAACCATTTGGCTAAAGTCACTTTAGATATCGGTTTGCCTGGCTTTGAATCAAAAAAGGAGAAAAAAAAAACAATTGCTCAGATTTTCTTATATCTTTGGTTCTGTGAAGGCAGAAACTTAACTGTCTGTGGACATCAAAAAGATGTAACATATAGGCTCCTTTGTTTGAAAAGTTATGAAAGAAGACTAGAGAATTGATAATCTGATTAATAGCAGATTCTGACACCACCTTTAACAAAAGAAAGGATTGGTCCACAAGGAAACCCTACCCCAAATAAGGAGGTTTAGAAGACAATGCTTGAAGTTCAGACACTCTTCTGGCTTAAGTGATAGCAACTAAGAAAACAGTTTTCCAGGTCAAAAACCTCAGATCAGACTTAGCCAAGGGTTTAAAGGGAAGTTGAGTCAAGGCCTGAAGAAGAATATTGAAATTCTAAGAAGGAGTAGGATCCTTTAAGGGAGATCGAAGTAAGTAGGTTCCCCTGATAAAGGCTTTACAAAGCTTTGCGTACGCTAAGGTAGAATTATTTACTCCAATACCAAAGTTGGAAATGTCTGCTAATTATAGCAGGGTGTGGGAGGTTGGCATACAGACACAAGGTACAGAGTTTGATTCTCACAGGGTGCAATTGGCTAGGCTTAAAAAATGGCCCACAAGGGCAGTTAGCCTAGTACTAATCTATGAACTTGTGAACCTATGATAGCTGAGGAGCTAGCACTCTCAATGAAATTTGTGGCTAAAAAGGATAGGACCTTTTACATTGGTGCTGAAAAGGGATATAAATTCTTGCCATGGGCCCAAAAAACAAATCTTTTTTCATTTACTTTTGTAAATTTTTCTAGTGTAAGCTTTATGGAAGGATAACAAAATCTGAAAGACAGGGGAGGAGAGCCTGGGCTGTTCAACAATCAAGGGAACTGGAGAAACCATGAGGTCATCTTGAGGCCTGATATGTCCTGATGAGTCATGTTTGTCAAATGAGACAAGAGGTCTGGATTTGTAGCGAGAATCCAGGTCAGATGTAGAGGATGAGGCCAAAGGAAGGGAAACCAGATCTGATGAGGGCAATGAGGATAATCATGCTTTTCAATTGAGATGCTTTCTGGAGAAATTTGGGGATGGGGGTAATGGGGGATAAACATAAAGGAGAACAGAGGGCCAAGCGTGAAGTAGAGCATCCCTCGGTGACTCCCCAAGTTGGAGGATCAGGACAAAGAACCTGCTGCACTTGTTGTTGAGGGGAGATATGAAAAGGTTGCAGCATGGTTTGCCCCATCAATGGAAAATCATCTCCACCACGTTGACATGGAGAAACCACTTGTGAGGCATCAGAACAGGCCTACTTAACTTGCCTGCAATCACGCTGGATTTCCGCAGAATGTACATTGCTATCAGAAAGCGAATGGAAGATAATGCCTACTTTCATAGCTTCTCAACGAAGAAGGGGAAAACCTGGTTCCCCCTCGTTTTTTGATGTAGCAGGGCACTGACATATTGTCCATCTGAATCACAACAGTCCCAGTTGGGAGATTGTCTTGGAAGGCCTGGAACACTAGGAGGCATAGCTCCCAACCTTCCATCTCCAAAATGAGGAACACTAGACCTCATAATATGGAACAAATGGGCAAAATGTGGAACATGTGCTAACAGCTTATTAATAACTTTAACTAGGAAAGTCATAGGATGGTCAAAATATGATGATTTTACTTATAAAAAAATATTTAAATTAATTAATATGATTAATTTCTATTTACCATGGATATCAGTTAAAAAATTCCTAACACTGAATGTGTGCCAGACCCTTTCAATGTGGAACTTTGAGGAACAAGAACTTTTTAAGACCATAAATGTGGTAAGTTTCTTGCAATGAGGTACACTTGAGAGGTATGCTAGGAGGACAGCTCTAATCTCCAGGACATTGATATGCACTTTGGCCTCTTCAGGGGACCACGTGCCTTGGATTGTCCTTTACAAGATGTGCCCCACCACCCAAGCTGGGAGGCGTCTGTGGTCACAGTGGCCTTGGGCTGAGGCAGAACAAAGGGGCAGCCTTCATGTATTTGATTGGAGTGGATCCAGCAGAGAAGGTAATTCTTCTTTTGACTGGATAATGGGTGTGCAGAATAGTCCATGAGTTGCTAGAGTCTACTGAAGGATTCTCAAATGGAATCTGGCCAGCAGTACAAAACTGATTGCCGCTGCCATGGATCCTAAGGCTTGGGAGTATCAGATGAGCTGGGAGGCAAGAATTCTGAACAATCTCTTTGACCTGGAATATAACAGTTTGCATTCAAGAAACAGGAAACAAGCTATTTGGGTGGCTGTATTTAAGTGAGCACTGATGAATTTCAAAGTGTGAGTTGGCGTGAGCTGAGATTTGTTGTATTCTCAGGAGGGAGCATAGCTGGAGTAAATAGTCCCTAGCTTGAATTAGTCGATGCCTGGTTGGAGCAGTTAGGAACCAGTCATCCAGCTATGGAAATACTCGGAATCCCAGCAGTCTCAGGTAAGCTGCTATGACTGTCATGCACTTAGTGAAGACCTTGAGGGCTATGGTAAGACCAAAGGGCAGTGCTCTAAACTGGTAATGAGTGTCTCTCAAACAGAAGCATAGATATCTTCTAGAATGCCTGTTCATTTTGATAAGATAGTATGCATCTTGAAGATCTATTGAGCATAACCAATTGTCCTTGTCGAGAATTGGCAGAATGACTGAACTGAAACCATCTGGAACTCTGTGTACAGAACCGACTGATTTAGTCTGCTGAGCTCTAAAACTGGTCTCAAGTCCCCTATCTTTTTTGGCACTAAAAGAATCTTGATTAAGTTCTGGACTCTCCCCGGTCTGGAGGGACCTCTTAGATGACTCTTTTTTTTTTTTCTAGCAGCTTTTTTATCTCTAGAGAAGCTGCTTCCCTCTCACTGGGTAAATATCATTCCCTGTATCCATGAATATTTTGTGATAGCTAGCCAGGCTCTCTAGTGCAGGGATAGAAAACCCCTGAATGCCTCCAGAGATGAACAGCTGGGCCTCTATTCAGATCATCGATCTTTTAGCATGGCTTACAAAAAAAAACAAAATGAAGTAGAACACTGTAATGCAGGGGGGCAAGCCCCCCTGTACCCCCCCCCCACACCCCTACTTAAATATACCAACTCTGAGATTGCGCTACAGCAGGGAATAGGAAAACTTCCTGTTCCATGCCATATTCTCAGTGTAGCATGATCTCGGAGTTGGTATATTTAAGTAGAAGGGGTGTGGGGGTGCAGAGGGGCTTGCCCCCCTGCATTACAATTTTCTACTTCATTTCTTTTTTTTAAGCCATGTTAAAAGATTGATCTTTTGAAATATCGAGCATATGGTCTCGACCATATGCAGTTCGATATTTCAACCATTCGATCTTTTAACAAGCAACCATATATATATATATATATATATATATATATATATATATATATATATATATATATATATGTATATATATACATATATATAACTAATAATGAAAGGGCAGTAAAGAAAGTTAAACTTACTGAAAAGTGAAGATTATCAGAAAAAATTTTTAACAAAAGTTCAAGAGCTTGCAATCTATGTCTATTTGCAATGGCGGGAAACAAGGTCTGAGGTATTTTAGGTTGGTGGGGCATTGTGGGTAAAGAGAGTAAATGGGGAACTTGAGCGTTCAAGTATGCTATGATCTGAAGGAAGCAGCCAATTTGAATCCAAGGATTGGATCTGAAACCAACTGTTGAGGACTGAATGAAAATGACAACATCAGATATAATATCTTCCACACAAAATGTTCACCTAATCATTTGCATATGGCACTCCCTTAGAAATGCAATGACAGTCTTAAAATAAAGAATTTCATAACAAAACAGCATAGATCAGATAGAGAAACAAGTTTTCCTTAGAAAAAATATGCATATGTAGTGGAAGGTTGTCCCCAATGGCGGCCTTACCAGCCAAGCTTTGAAGGATCGAAAGGTACCTGACTTTCATGGGGTTCACTGAAGGAGCAGTCTTCAGTGGCCAAAAAGCTCTGAGGTAATTACACTAAAACAATATATATATATATATATATATATATATATATATATATATATATATATACACATATCTTATTTATTTATTTTATTTTATTTCCAGTTTGATAACCGAGGATGTCCACTGGACCCGAAAGCCCATTTTCAGTGGAGGCCCGGGGAGAAAGACTCCGAATTTACAAACACATTGCACACTTAAAGCTCCATATTACAAACACATTGCACACTAAACAATTTACAAACAAGAAATATAAAAGTTTTTAAAAAGATAAAATTGTAGCACAGAAAAAAACTACACAGTTTCATTTTATGTTTGAGGTGAAAGATACATTTTACGGCAATGGTAAAAGATACAGTTGCAAGAAGAGGGATATAAGCAGTGGGGAAGTGAAGATATAAAAGTATTTACTTAGAGTTTATACAAGGGGAAGAAGATAGAGAGTAGAGGATGGGGGCTGAAAAAAGAGAGTTGGAAGAAAGAGGGGCAGGAGAAAAGAGTTGGAAGAAAGAGGAGCAGGAGGGAGAGGATTGAAAAGGGGAAGTGAAAGGATCTAGGTAGGAAGTATACAGTTACATTTCCAGTTTTGGGAGAGGTGAGAGTGGAGAAGAGATTTGAATTTTTCTGGGCTTGTAGTGATTCTTAGCAGGGGAGGAAGCGATATGGAGCTCTCCATATGCTCCTAACAGCGGGAGCATGTGGAAGATGCCATTAAGTTTTGAAAAGCTGGATGGTCACAAGGGGTAGGACCCATAATAGCTTAGACTACTGCAAAAGTGATCTATATGTTGTTGTTGTGTCTTTCGGCTTTTCCCAGTTAGGGGTCGCCACAGCGGAACTCCGGTCCGCTAATGATTGGCAGGAGATTTTTACGTGCCAAGTTGCCGGCCCTGATGCACAACCTTCAATGAAGGTATGCCCATTCACGCATGTCTCCACACAGAAGATGCTCTAGCTGAGAATCGAACAGGACAACGTCTTACTGTGAGGTGACAATGCTACCGCAGCACCACCACCGCAGTATTTTAAACACTGACAGAGGCATACGGTATCCTATAAGCTATGGTAATATGATTTTAATGTTAATTCTAACAGGAAAGATAAAAATACAGTGTGGATATGAACACTCAATTAATTATCAGTGACATCCTTTATCAAGATGGATGCCAAATTGAGCAATAGTGTGATTATGAATGGGGAAGTACAGTACTGCAAGTGCAGGTATATGAATGTGTGAGTATTTATGGGGAGATGCAGAGAGATTCCATTTTCCCTTATAGATATTCTCTTGACTATTCCTGCAGTATCGTATTCCCTTCTGGAATTCTGAGACCAAAACGATTTAAGCTTGAACAATTTGTGGTATATGGCAATTATTTGATAGAGCCAGACACTAAACCAAGCACAACATAAATGGATATAGAACAAAGTAAGAAGAAAAACATGCTGGAGAGCTGTAATGGAAATGATAAGAATTATGTTGAATATTTTAATTACAGACATATCATATGACACCAGATAAAGTCACATGGGCTTATTCACTCTGCCCATCACCCCACTCCTTAAATGGGCTGCTACTACAAAAGTGAGATTGTATTTTTCCCTTTCATAATTGCCTCTAGTTTAATCATATGTCCTTCCAATGCTGATTTGAAGTTCCCTTTGCATTCTAAATCCATCATTCCAGTACTTTTGATGGAAGGTTGTTCAGTTAATCCACAACCACATTAGTGATATTATTTCCTCATAACACTCCTCCGCTGCCCCTCCACAGATCTTAGATTAGATTTCTACACTTTTTTTTCCAAAGAAAAACATGACCTTCTGAACTGTGTTGGTTCCTTTGAAATATCTGAAAGCTACTATCATGTATTCAATTCACCTATTTCCCCAGGTAGTTGGGCTTCTAAAGGACCTTTTTCAGTCATGATGCAGATCATAGGCACAATAATACAGCATATTAAACAGAACCATGTGACAGAGCAGTCTTAACAAAACGTTGACTGTCACATAATAGGGGTTGGAACATCAAAACTCCACTAACTCAAATGGCCACAGCAGGGAAGCAAACCCCCCTGCACTTCCAAATTATATATTTATATGTGTGTTTGTGTGTGTGTGTGTGCGTTTGTGTATATATATATATATATATATATATATATATATATATATATATATATATATATATATATGGATCTAGGATGTTTCCTCGAGTGAGCAAACGACCGAAACCCATCCTTACACGAAAGTGCTTTTCACCGAAGAAGCACTTTCTCATAAGTGTGCCTGTTGCCGAGGCTGTACTACGGTGCGGGTAAGGGAAATTTCCCTTTTCTCCACTGTAGTGCGGTCTCGGAGGGAGAATATTAAAGTGGGGGGTGTAGCCCCCCTGCTAAAATGTAAAAGTAGTGTTTTATTTATTTATTTTTTCGATAAAAGCGCTTTCGTTAAAGTGTGTTCGGTTATTATGGATTCGGACGAATGCTCACTCAAGCAAACGTCCTAGATATATATATATATATATATATATATATATATATATTTACACACACACACACACACACACACACACACACACGAAGTCCAGATCACACAACAGCTGAGAAAGGGCAAAATCTCATTCCCCACTGTACCACAATCTCATAAAAACAACGTCTGCCACTTATCAATATTGTGCCTAGTCAATGTTTTGTCTGTTGGACATAGTGGAGTTTCGATGTTCTGGTCTCGATTATGTGACCATGTGTTGATATTCTGAGGTAGACCTTATTAAACAGCTATAGAATGACAAGACAAACAGAACATGCAGTTATTACAGCAATGTTATAACATGCCTACAACAGTCCACTCGGTTGCAAGCAACATTAAACAGTTACTACTAACTGCTCTTGATACATGTTTCTTTAAATGTTGTGTTAAAGTAACACATTATTAAGACAGTTAAGCAAGCAAACAAACAAACCAACATACAAAAAGCAATATGCACAATAAAAATAAATGCCAGGCTTAACAAACAATGAGAGACAGCTGCAAGAAGCATGTTAATACAGCTTGTATTCAAATATCCCATGTACAGTTTGCAGAGGAAGAAACTATTTTCTATAAGTATTAACATGAAAACTGTTTAATAATCACAAACAAAAATATTTAACAAGTAAATCATCAACATACGTAAAGATAGAGGTGGGAGAATACAATTTATACAATAAGTTGAAAAATAACATACAATCTAAGTCCTCAGTAGTACCCCCATTGCTAGTGTGAGCTCTCCAAGTTGCTTGTTACAGCTGTAGTAACCCGAAACTGAATATTGTCTGATGCAAGTACAATCCTTTCACCCATATCTTTAAAGCAGTCACACCAACAGTTGTTTGTTAGGTCACGAACAAACATTTTTTAAGAAGAGGAGTAAAATATGTAATAAAAATTTCAGTATGGAGAAGTTTCCACATAGCTGAAGCAGTTTAAAAGACCCTTTAGATGATCTCTATATCCAAAGGCAGCTTAGTGATATGACTCAGTGACAAATATTCTTTACTAGAAGGGTAAGGTATTAAAACAGTTTGGGAAAAGAAAGCATTAGTAATAAAGTATTCCATATGAAATAGGTTAAAGGTTAAAGAACTAAGTAGTAATGAAGTTGATATACTATCCAGGAATCATGATGGCTTGAAAAACAAATGCATGGACATATATGCTTGATTTAAATTAAATTGAAGATCACTTAAAATACTCAATACAGAAAAAACTTGCCACTCTAAACTAATGTTTCTTCTACCAACTAGAAAGGTGAAAAGAACTTTAAAAATATGATTTTTCTGCATCCTCTTGTACCTCCCATACTTAGGGCTTTTGCCTCCTCCACACTTTATCAGCAGAAACTGGACAAAAAATCAAAACACAAATATAGCCCAGAAACCGCATAATCTTCAAGTGCTAATAATTATGTCTGTGAGAGTGTGTAAGGGCAAAACCTCCCAAATGAAGGGTGCAGGTTGGATAACTATATTGTAAAATACACATATTAATCAGCTTGAGCTAAGAATTGAAATTTACTACTTTCATGAATGAAATTAGATCTTCAGAGAAATGTTTCAGTCTCTAAGAAATCCAGCAATCATATTATATTATTAGGCAATTTGATCAAGCAAATGTGGTCCAGCCAACTGATACTAGTATGAAGGAGATGCTGCTCATTACTGTTATTAGGAGGAGTTCTAATAATTAGTTAATTGGCTCCTTTTAGGCCTCTGAGTTCTGGCAAACGGCATGTATGCTATTTTACTATCATTTAGAGTTATCCTACTGCTACTTAATCATTTGTGTACATTTGAGAAGTCTCAATGGCTTTTTCTACTCTGCTGATAGTTTTTTTTCATGTTTCAGACAAGCAATAATGTCTGACAGGGTGGGCATTACAGGGAAATAATGGACCACCCAGGGGTGCTGTGAGGTTTAACATTGAAGGTTGAGGGCCTCACCACGCCTGGAAGGTCAATTACTTCTCTATAACTCCCACTCTGGAGGGCATTATTCTGCTTAGATATGGACCATCTGTTAAACTGTTTTGTATTTTTTTTAGTAGATACATGGATTCATAGGTATGTACTAGGCTAAAGACCACAAGGGCCTTTTTAAGCCCAGTCATGCATACAAAATCTGACAACTTCTGGTATTCTTGATAAGTGTAAGAAGGGGCTTGGGAGATGAAACATTTACAAGCAGAAACCTTGGAGATGAACCGTTTACAGGCTGTCTGTATCTATTAAAGACACAGGTGTCAAACCAGGGATGAACTTCCTGTCCTTCATCCAGTTGTCCAAGTTACACTTGAATTGGTTTAGGGAGGAACTCTGCTTCACATGGCAGGGGAGCCTGTTCCACAGAAGAGGTAGTCTCTGGGATACATACCTGACTTTCTAGCAGGTCCTGTTCATATTGCAGGCAAGGGTTGTTTAAGTCTTTAGAACAGGTAATTCTGGTGCTGCTTGTTTTGCAGATATGCAGGAGGTCCACCAGAGTCGGATCCGACAGTGTCTTATATGCCAGGCATAGATCTCCCCTCAACAGCCTGTAGGAGACAGAATACAGGGATAAGGCCTTGAGGCAGTCTGCAAAGGAAATGTTACTTATGCCCTGTATTCTTTTAGTGAGAAACATCTGGGGATGTTCCAATTGTTGGATATGCCTGGTTAGGTACATACCAAAGGCGGTATTGTACTTAAATGAAAACTCTGCCCTAGAACTAAAAAAAACTATTTTTTCCCTCTATCTTTGTTTCCTGACCTATTTTAACACCTCAAAATCATTCTTAGTGCTTTATTTGTAATTTTAGTCTGTTTTCCAGAACATGGCTACCAATGGGGCTTGATGTATCAATGTGATCTTGTACTCCCTCAACCCTTCTGAGGAATTGATTATGCAAGGGTCTCTCAGTGCAGTGACAGTTTTAACACTGCAGTAGTCTGGGAGGAGGGGACTCTCAATTCCTCTTGAACTAGAAAAGAAAACACTGAACAAAGACCTGCAATTTAGTTACTTTTCTGGCTGTGGCTGGATAACTTCTAAGTATAATATAAATCAAGGTCTGAGCCAAACATAAACAAGGGTGATTAGAGACGAAAAGAAGCAGTCCTTTTACAGAGGGTAAATCAAATAACAGTGACCCTCCCAAATCCCATTATATGTCAATGGCATGGGAATTCAAAGTTTCTTCCTTATGTCTTGCATGAGTCATACAAAGTATTATGGAAAAGAGAAATGCTTGAGGGAGTACTAGATCACATTGATACAGTAAGGCATTTGGTAGCCATGTTGTGGAAAACAGGCTTTGTGTCTCATATTTCTAGTGCCTTTCAGCTACCTCAGCACTATAACGTTTGCACAATCTCCAATGCAACAGTCTTGCCACATTATTATGCCTTTCAGTATACAGTCCTTTTGCCATCAGTATATCACAACTAGCAACAAGATGTGCAATTGATTCCAACGTTTTACAAAACATACATTTGTCTGTTTCTCCCACATGTTCAATGGACTTTGTTAACCAATGTGAACGTAGTCCACTATCTTGGGCCATCAATACTAACCTTTCTTCTTTTGGTTTAAATTCACCTCTTCCCTTAACTACTCCTACATCCGATCTGGATCAACATGAGGTTGTTCCATGAGTTTTCTATACTTGCAACTACATTTATGCATCTTCCTTATTTCTTCCCTTCTTATGTGATCCTTCACCTTATATTCTTTCTTTTGTTTTTTGGCACATTCATTTACTGCCTGATTTTATCTGCTTCTGGTTTCATTTACATTCCCAAATGACACCGATATGCTTCTGCTAAACTAAGCAGGGAAGTCATCTTAAACTTACTCTTCTCATGTTTCAAAACGTTCACAATTTTTGGGTCTTGTGAGGTCAGCAGATATGTATGCAGTCTCACTATTGCAGAAATATACATGTAATCAGTTTCAAGGAGGACCATACCTCCTTCAGAACGGAGAATATATAGTCTTGGTATGCATTGAGTTTTATAACTCATTTGAAGGGAATGAAGTATCATTCTTGCTTTCCTGTCCAAACTATCCAACACCTTTTGGGGCCAGTTAATCACTCCAAAACTGCAAGTTGGGGCAGGAAGAGCAAATTGTTTTATAGCTTGGACTTTGTTCCTAGATGTCAATGCTGTTTTTATTATTAATTTAAGTCTTCTAAAATATTCCTAAGTTTTATTTGCATTTGTTCATGTTTTATTGTTGATCCTGCATCAGTTCCCAGATATTTATATATTCCCTATTGCTCAAGTTCTTTAATATCATATTCCTGTCCCAAACTAATGTTTTTTTTTTTTTTTTTTTTTTTTTTTTGGTGCTGCAGCTTTTCTGCTTTAAAGGTTGCTTCTGCACATTTATCAAGACCAAGACATTCTTCTATCATCTGAAAACACTTTGACCACTTGCAGTTGTGCTTTCAGTTCCTCATCTGATAAACTATACAGTTTTAAATCATCTGCAAAAGGAAGATGAGAAATCATTACACTTTGTTGCTTTCTGGGAGCCAAATTAGACCCATGACTTAGTCTGTTAAGTAGACACCTTAAAGGGTTCAGGGCAAGACAAAAGAGCAGCAGTGATAGAGAGTCACTCTGGAATATCTCTTTTGAATTTTTATCCCTGGAATAATAATTTGTCCTTTATCATGGCTTAACTGTAAAGTGGTCTGCCACTGTTTCATGGTCATTGTAATGTAATCAATCAATGTAGAGTATATCTTATACATTTTTAACCAGTCTTTTATCCACGAATGTGGGATACTGTCAAATGCTTTTTGTAGTCTATCCATGCAATACTTACATTATTTCCCTTTTTGCAGTTCTCCATTATGACTTTATTTGATATCAAATCATCCGTTGCTCCATATGACTTTCTTTTATTACCTTTTTGTTCTGTTGCCATGATTGAGTTTTCTTCTAAATGTCTATAAACTCTGATGGCATTGATTCCAGTGTAGAGTTTATACATTGTTGGAAGGCAAGTTTTTGTTCTATAGTTGTTAGGATGGGTTGCAGGTTCACTCTTAATTAGGAGTGTTGTTTTTCCTGTTGTTAGCCAGGCTGGTGTCTGTTCAGGGTGCGCATATAAACAGTTCTTACTCATGGCTAAATCTTTATGTAAAGATGCTAATACTTTTAGCTAGAAGTTAGGTACTGCAACTGGGCCTGGAATTTTCAGATTAGGAGCTTTTCTTAACTTTGTTTCAATTTCTCTGGCTGTTACTTCATCCCATTGCATATCCTGTACATTTGAACTTCTTATTCTTTATTTTACTTCTTCTATCCATTTAACATCTTTATTGTGTCCATAGGGTCTTCATAGATATTTTTCCAAAATGTATCTATTTCTTCTTTTTTTGGTGGTGTTTCAATTCCTTTTGTCTTGTTTATCAATTCCCTATAAATCTTTTTTGGGTCGTCAAACTGCTTGTTTTCTACTTTTCCTTTATATTTATCTGTGTGTCTTCTACGTTTTTCTGCCCGTGCTGATACTTTTAGTTTATTATTTGCAATAGTGCTTGATAACTCCTGATCTGTTCTGATACTGTACATTGCTTTTATCACGTCAATCTTTCTGAGTATTTTTCTTGACCTGTTTCCCTCTTCTATACTCTTTTAACAGTGACATGTCTTGTCTTAACTGCTTTATAGTTTTCTCTATTCAATACTTCCATGATGGCATTCGATTTCTCCCCTTCCTTTCCCTTGCTACCATGTGTTTTTGTGGTAATACTTTATCTGTTATTAATCCATGTTTTAGGCAAGCAATAATGCCTGAAAGGATGGGCATTACAGGGAAATAATGGACCACCCAGGGGTGCTGTAAGGCCTAACAATGCAGGTGGAGGGCCTCTCCACCCCTGGAAGGTCCATTATTTCTCTATAACTCCCACTCTGGAGGGCATTATTCTGCTTAGATAATGGACTATCTGTTAAACTGTTTTGTATTTTTTTATTAGTATAGATACGTGGGATCATAGGTATGTACTAGGTTAAAGACCACAAGGGCCTTTTTAAGCTCAGCCATGCATCCAAAATCTGACAACTTCTGGTATTCTTGGTAAGTGTAAGGAGGGGCTTGGGAGATGAAACATTTACAAGCAGAAGCCTCAGAGATGAACCGTTTACAGGCTGTCTGTATCAGTTAGAGACATAGGTGTCAAACCAGGGATGAACTTCCTGTCCTTCATCCAGCTGTCCATGTTACACTTTAATTGGTTTAGAGAGGAATTCTGCTTCACATGGTTGGGGAGCCTGTTCCACAGAAGAGGTAGTCTCTGGGATACATACCTGACTTTCTAGCAGGTCCTGTTCATATTGCAGGCAAGGTTTGTTTTAAGTCTTTATAATGGGTAATTCTGGTGCTGCTTGTTTTGCAGATATGCAGGAGGTTCATCAGAGTCAGATCCGACAGTGTCTTATATGCCAGGCATAGATCTCCCCTCAACAGCCTGTAGGAGACAGAATACAGGGATAAGGCCTTGAGGCAGTCTGCAAAGGAAATGTTACTTATGCCCTGTATTCTTTTAGTGAGAAACCTCTGGGGATGTTCCAATTGTTGTATATGCCTGGTTAGGTACATACCAAAGGCCGTATTGTACTTAAAGGAAAACTCTGCCCTAGAACTAAAAAAAAAAAACTATTTTTTTCACTCTAACTTTGTTTCCTGACCTATTTTAACACCTCAAAATTATTCTTAGAGCTTTAATTGTAATTTTAGCCTGTTTTCCAGAACATGGCTACCAATGGGGCTTGATGTATCAATGTGATCTTGTACTCCCTCAACCCTTTCTCTTTCCCATAATACTTTGTATGATTCATGCCAAACATAAGGAAGCAACTTTGAATTCCCATGCCATGGACATATAATGGGATTTGGGAGGGTCACTGTTATTTTCTTTACCTTCTGTAAAAGGATTGTTTCTTTTTATCTTTAATCACCCTCATTTATGTCTGGCTCAGACCTTGATTTACACTATACTTAGAAGTTATCCAGCCACAACCAGAAAAGTAACTCAATTGCAGGCCTTTATTCAGAGTTTTCTTTCGTAGTCTGAGGAATTGATTCTGCAAGGGTCTCTCAGTGCAGTGACAGTTTTAACACTGCAGTAGTCTGGGAGGAGGGGACTCTCAATTCCTCTTGAAGAACAAGAAAAGAAAACACTGAACAAAGACCTGCAGTTTAGTTACTTTTCTGGCTGTGGCTGGATAACTTCTAAGTATAATATAAATCAAGGTCTGAGCCAAACATAAACAAGGGTGATTAGAGACTAAAAGAAGCAGTCCTTTTACAGAAGGTGAAGAAAATAACAGTGACCCTCCCAAATCCCATTATATGTCAATGGCATGGGAATTCAAAGTTTCTTCCTTATGTTTGGCACGAATCATACAAAGTATTACGGGAAAGAGAAAGGGTTGAGGGAGTACAAGATCACATTGATACATCAAGCCCCATTGGTAGCCATGTTCTGGAAAACAGGCTAAAATTACAATTAAAGCTCTAAGAATAATTTTGAGGTGTTAAAATAGGTCAGGAAACAAAGTTAGAGTGAAAAAAATATTTTTTTTTTTTTAGTTCTAGGGCAGAGTTTTCCTTTAAGTACAATACGGCTTGAGGGAGTACAAGATCACGTTAATACATTAAGCAGTTTGGTAGCCACATGCTAAAATTACAAATAAAGCACTCAGAATGATTTTGAGGTATTAAAATAGGTCAGGAAACAAAGCTAGAGTAAAAAAAAAAGTTTTTTTTTAATTCGAGGCTGGAGTTTTCCTTTAATGATAGGTCTGATAAATGTTGAATACAGTGGAACAATGACATCTTTGGACCTAGATGTCATACCTTTGTTTATAAGCTGCACAACGTAGAATGATTTCCTCACTACTGTAGACACGCAATGGTCAAAGGCTAGATTAATGTCTATATGTGTCCCCAAGTCCCTGACTACTGGGTCAATTCTTAGGGGTATGTCATCAATATGATAGTTACCAGGTGTGGAAGTCTTCCCGAAAAATACTATTATGCATTTCTTGGCATTTAGTTTTAGTCCATGGCTTTGACACCAGTTATTTATCTGTGTCAGCCCTTCCTGGAAAATATTTGTGTTGGTGGGGAATTCTATGATGGCTACTAATTTGCAATCGTCTGCAAATTTAGTCAGCCACTGACAGTGGCCCTGACTTCAGAGAAGTAAATGCCAAAAAGGAAAGGCCACAGGACCAATCCCTGAGGAACTCCACTTGTGACTGAACTCTTTGTAGAGGAAGACTCCCCAGTTCTAACATCCTGGGTCCTGTCTGTCAGCCAGGTGATGTAAGAGTTTATACCTAACCTCCTGAGTTTGTCAACAATGCCTGAGTGTGGTATTGTGTCAAATGCCTTAGCCAGGTCAAGGTAGGCAGTGTGAACCATTTTGCCCTCATCCTTTGCTTTGGTGGTCTTCTCAAAGAAGTCCATCCGGGTTGGGTAGGCATGACCTGCTCTTGTTGAAACCAAATTAGATTGGGGCCAGTGTCTAGAGGCTTCCTTATTGATAATTTCTATGATAATTCTTTCCATGGCTTTGGATATGAGACTAGTGAGATTTTGGGGTGTGTAGTTTCCAGAGTTTGTAAATGGCCCACCTTTGGGCAGAGTAATGACTGTTACTGTTCTCCACTCGTGAGGCACAAAGCCTGTTTGGAAGCTATAAGTAAATAGCAATCCAGAGGTTCTGACAGGTCATGTTTAATGCTATTTAGAAGGCATCCTGAGATACTGTCTGGGCCATTGATGCTGTGTTCTTGGCCCTAGAGAAAGCACAGAGGACCTGTTCTCTAGTGACAGTAGAGGGAGTTTTAACTGATGGCATTTCCTCAGAGCAGGTTGAGTGGGATAGAGGAATAAAGGTAGAGCTGAATTTCTTGACCAGTCGGTTTGTTATATCTTTTGGCTCAGTACAGGTGGCTCCATTAACAATGAGCTCTACACAAATTGTTTATATATTTAATATAATTTATATATTATATATTTGATTTTGAGGTATGAAAATAGGTCAGGAAACAAAGCTAGAGTAAAAAATAAAACAAGTTTTTTTAATTCTAGGGTGGAGTTTTCCTTTAATGATAGGTCTTATAAATGTTGAATACAGTGGAACAATGACATCTTTGGACCTAGATGTCGTACCTTTGTTTATAAGCTGCACAGCGTAGAATGATTTCCTCACTAATGTAGACATGCAATGGTCAAAGGCTAGATTACTGTCTATATGTGTCCCCAAGTCCCTGACTACTGTGTCAATTCTTAGGAGTATGTCATCAATATGATAGTTACCAGGGGTGGCAGTCTTCCCGACAAATACTATTATGCATTTCTTGGCATTTAGTTTTAGTCCATGGCTCTGACACCAGTTATTTATCTGTGTCAGCCCTTCCTGGAGAATATTTGTGTTGGTGGGGAATTCTATGATGGCTACTAATTTGCAATCATCTGCAAATTTAGTCAGCCATTGACAGTGGCTTTGACTTCAGAGAAGTAAATGCTAAAAAGAAAAGGCCACAGGACCAATCCCTGAGGGACTCCACTTGTGAATGAACTCTTTGTAGAGGCAGACTCCCCATTTTCTAACTTCCTGGGTCCTGTCTGTAAGCCAGGTGACATAAGAGTTTATACCTAAGCTCCTGAGTTCGTCAACAATGCCTGAGTGCGGTACTGTGTCAAATGCCTTGGCCAGGTCAAGGTAGGCAGTGGGAACCATTTTGCCCTCATACTTTGCTTTGGTGGTCTTCTCAAAGAAGTCCATCCAGGTTGAGTAGGCATGACCTGCTCTTGTTGAAACCAAATTAGGTTGGGGCAAGTGTCTAGAGGCTTCCTTATTGATCATTTCCATGATAATTCTTTCCATGGCTTTGCATATGAGACTAGTGAGATTTTGGGGTGTGCAGTTTCCAGAGTTTGTAAATGGCCCACCTTTGGGCAGAGTAATGACTGTTACTGTTCTCCACTCGTGAGGCACAAAGCCTGTTTGGAAGCTATAATTAAATAGCAATCCAGAGGTTCTGACAGGTCATGTTTCATGCTATTTAAAAGGCATCCTGGGATATTATCTGTGCCACTGATGCTGTGTTCTTGGCCCTAGAGAAAGTACAGAGGACCTGTTCTCTAGTGATAGTAGAGGGAGTTTTAACTGATGGTATTTCCTCAGGGCAGGTTGAGTGGGATAGAGGAATAAAGGTACAGTTGAAGTTCTTGACCAGTCGGTTTGCTATATATTTTGGCTCAGTACAGGTGGCTCCATTAACAATGAGCTCCACACAAATGTTTTATATATTTGATATAAAGTAGGTCCTCCACTAATATTTTAAAATTGCTGTAATGTATGTAATTGTTGTTTGAGAAAGTATTTACATCCAAAACCTAAATTACATTAAGAATTTAATGTCCAGATACCGACACATACACACACAAATATGCCCAGCAATCTTGACGGAGTACATCTGAGATATCACAATGTAATCAAGTAAATGAAAAATTCATACAGTGCAAGGTATTGTAACCCCCCCCCCTCTCCCATGTCTCTCAACTGTCCCTGATTTTGTGTCTTATTTTGTCCTGTCCTTCAGTCCCTCGAAAATGTCTAATTTTCTAGTTAATTACAGCTTTACAGTCAGTCAGTAAAATCAGACATTAAAGTTTCATATTTCTTAGTGTTTAGAAAAAAGTATGTTGATGGGAAACTTCTTGCTCCATTAACTTTTTAAGTGAATTAGGGCTGTAAATATTTTCCGTAACTTTAGGATTTTGTCCCCTCATTACTATTGGCTTTGTCAAAAATTTGTGAGCAAAAACATTGAGAGGTATGCTCTCTCGCTCTCTCTTCTTGCTTCCCCTCTCTCACACACACACACACACAGTTGCATTCATTTTTCTTTACTTTTTTAAAGCTTGTTAAATGCAGCTTTTAAGCTGTGCTTCGTAAGGGGAAAGTAACACCACAAGTCCTTTTAACTGCTGCTGCATTTAGTTTTGCAACTTGAGTTTTATTTTTTTTATTTTATTTACATTTTTGTCTTTTTTTAAACACTTTTATTAAATTATCACTTAAGGCATACGCAAACATAGATTAATAGAAATGAAAACAAACCGTATTAATAGTTTTCCAGTTACATACATTAAGGATCACATATATTTTCTTTCTTTGTAATTATCAGTCCATTACATAAACTGCTGAATTCCTGCCTTTCCTTAAATTTCAGTCCTCCTCCAGAATATTATTCTGCATGTACTGTTCCCACAATTCTATTTATTTCTATATAATTTGCTCCTTCCCTTTTCTAAAGATCCATCTTCCGTTATTTTACCTCTTTCACAATATGTCAAAAGTTAGTTTAGATTTCCATTCCCTAATTGTTTTTTTTTTTTGGACTCCCAAAATAATTAAACTTAATAAGGACTTGTTGTATCTAGGCAATTCAGATCCTCTCCTCCCAGCTCAAAAAATCATATCCTTAGTCTGCCATTTGTTCACCCAATATTTTTGACAGAGTAGTCTGTAGGGAATTTTTAAAATCTGCCAACTCATTACATTCCCAAGATGTATGTTTCCAATTACCTCTTTCTTCTCCATCATACCTTCAATATTTGCTATTTACCAAAGGAAAAGTTGTTTGAAGTCTGCTTGTGGTTTAAAAATACCCATGCAAACACTTCCAAGCAAAGATCCTAAACCTTCTGTATTTTGTTGCATACTTGGGAGCCATAAATATGTCCTTTGATTGTACTCTTACAAATTGCTTTCCCAGTCACTATAAGTGATTCTTATAGTTATCATGCAATATTTTATATACTGTAACAGCAGCTTCAGTTCTAAATTTAAGTAGAAACTCCACCACAGCATGTCTTTCACTTAAGATTCCCCTACCTCTTTCTCTTTGCCTATACTGTGATATCAATCCCTGGTAGGGAAGGACGTCTCTAGCTTGCAGTCCAAACATCATAATGGCCTCATTCCACTCTATTACATTTCCCTCTCTAGCTATTTGTTTCCAATACCTTGGTTCTTGCCAGTTTTCTCCAATAAATTCCAGACCCCTTTTGACTATTTTCTGTACCCCTACTTGCAGTTATCCCTACTGGCAAAATCTCTTTTCTCCATTCTTGTGATGGCTTAGTTCTTAGAATACATTCTGATACTTTATGAATATAATATTTTATTAATTTCACCAAATTTTTTGGGTTCCTGATACCATGACGGAATGGACTTCATTCCACTTCAAAGTATGATTAAAGTTCATGAAATTAATACTGTTTCAATCTTTGATGTCAGCCAGAAGTGCTCTTTGCAGCACCCACAATGTGTCCAGTAATGACTCCATCTGTAATTTGTACAGAGTTATATGTATCAGTAACGTATATAAAGTACAGTTGTAAATTCTTTTTTATAAGACCCATTGCTCCTACTACAACTGGAACTATCTGGGTATCTTTCTTCCATATTACCCTAATTTCTGCCTGCAAATCCTGATATTTTATGACTTTGTGTTTCTCTGTACATAAGACACTGTTAGTCACTGGGTGTAGCAATTTCAATAATCAATGCTACTTTTGTCTTCTTTACATGGAATACTATATCTGGTTTTCTTGTATCTATTTTTGAACTGTTGGTAATGGATGATCCCATTAGATATAAACATCATTTTATATGATGCTTTGTGTCTCATATTTCCAGTGCCTTTCAGATATCTCAGTATTATAACATTTTCACAATCCAATGCAACAGTCTTGCCACATTATTATACCTTTCAGTATACAGTCCTTTTGCCATCAGTATCTCACATCTAGCAACAGGATGTGCAATTGTATCCAACTCTGTTTTACAAAAACCTACATTTGTCTGCTTCTCCCACATGTTCAATGGACCTTGTAAACCAATGTGTACATAGTCCACTATCTTGGGCCGCCGATACTATCCTTTTGTCTTTTGGTTTAAATTCACCTCTCGGTAACCACTCCTGCATCCAATCTGGATCAACATGAGGTTGTTCCAAGAGTTTTCTATACTTGCAACTACATTTATACATCTTCCTTATTTCTTCCCTTCTTATCTGATCCTTCACCTTATATTCTTTCTTTTGTTTTTTGGCACATTCATTTGCTGCCTGATTTTATCTGCTTATGGTTTAATTTGCATTCCTGAATGACACAGATATGCCTCTACTAAACTAAGCAGGGATGTCATCTTAAACTTATTCTCCTCATGTTTCAAAACTTTCACATCTTTTGGGTCTTGTGAGGTCAGCAGATATGTATGCAATCTCACTATTGCAGATCTATACTGTAATCAATTTCGAGGAGGCCTATACCTCCTTCAGAACAGAGAATATATAGTTTTGATAGGCATTGAGTTCAATAAATCATTTAATGGGAATGAAGTATCCTTCTTGCTTTCCTGTCCAAACTATCCAACACCTTTTGGGGCCAGTCAATCACTCCAAAACTGCAAGTCGGGGCAGGAAGAGCAAATTGGTTTATAGCTTGAACTTCATTCCTAGATGTCAATGCTGTTTTTATTATTAATTTAAGTCTTCTAAAATATTCCTTAGTTTTATTTGCATTTGCTCATGTTTTATTGTTGATCCTTCATCAGTTCCAAATATTTATATACTCCCTATTGCTAAAGTTCTTCCCAAACTAATGTTTTTTTTTTTTAATTTGTTTTTTTGTTTTTTGGTGCTTCAGCTTTCCTGCTTTAAAGGTTGCTTCTGCACATTTATCAAGACCAAATGACATTCTTATATCATCTGAAAACACTTTGACCACTTGCAGTTGTGCTTTCAGTTCCTCATCTGATGAACTATACAGTTTTAAATCATCTGCAAAAGGAAGATGAGAAATCTGTACACTTTGTTGTTTTCTGTGAGCCAAATTACACCCATGACTTAGTCTGTTAAGTAGACAGCTTAATGGGTTCAAAGCAAGACAAAAGAGCAGCAGTGACAGAGTCACTCTGGAATACCCTTTTTGAATTTTTATCCCTGGAATAATCATTTGTCCTTTATCATGGCTTAACTGTAAAGTGGTTTGCCACTGTTTCATGCTCACTGTAATGTAATCAATCAATGTAGAGTATATCTTATAAATTTTTAAGCAATCTTTTATCCATGAATGTGGGATACCGTCAAATGCTTTTTGTAGTCTATCCATGCCATACTTAGATTCTTCCCCTTTTTGCAGTTCTCCGTTATGACTTTATTTGATATCAAATGATCCTTTGTTCCATATGTTGTTGTTGTTGTTGGGTCTTTCAGCTTTTCCCGGTTAGGGGTCGCCACAGTGGAACTCCGGTCCGCTAATGATTGGCAGTAGATTTTTATGTGCCAAGTTGCCAGCCCTGATGCACAACCTTCAACGAAGGTACGCCCATTCACGCATGTCTCCACACAGAAGATGCTCTAGCTGAGAATTGAACAGGACAACGTCTTACTGTGAGGCGACAACGCTACCGCAGCACCACCACTGCAGTAGGCATCCTTTGTTCCATATGACTTTCTTTTATTACCTTTTTGTTCTATTGCCATGATTGAGTTTTCTTCTAAATGTCTATAAACTCTGACAGCATCAATTCCAGTGTAGAGTTTATACATTGTTAGGAGGCAAGTTTTTGGTCTATAGTTTTTAGGATGGGTTTCAGGTTCACTCTTAATTAGGAGTGTTGTTTTTCCTGTTGTTAGCCAGGCTGGTGTCTGTTCAGGGTGCGCATATAAACAGTTCTTACTCATGGCTAAATCTTTATGTAAAGAAGTTAATACTTTTAACTAGAAGTTAGGTATTGCAACTGGGCCTGGAATTTTCAAATTAGGAGCTTTTCTTAACTTTGTTTCAATTTCTCTGGCTGTTACTTCATCCCATTGCATATCCTGTACATTTGAACTTCTTATTATATATTTTACTTCTTCTATCCATTTAACATCTTTATTGTGTTCTATAGGGTACCCGTGGTGGTGGTGCTGCGGTAGCGTTGTCGCCTCACAGTAAGACGCTGTCCGGTTCGATTCTCAGCTAGAGCATCTTCTGCATGGAGACATGCATGAATGGCCGTACCTTCATTGAAGTTTGTGCATCAGGGCTGGTAACTCGACACATAAAAATCAACTACCAATCATTAGCGGACCGGAGTTCCGCTGTGGTGACCCCTAACCGGGAAAAGCCAAAAGACACAAACATTGTCTTCCATAGGGTCTTCATAGATGTTTGTTTGTTTGTGCCTTTCGGCTTTTCCCAGTTAGGGGTCGCCACAGCGGAACTCCAGTCTGATAATGATTGGCAGTAGATTTTTATGTGCTGACTTGCCGGGCCTAACCGACAACCTTCAACGAAGGAATGCCCATGCACGCATGTCGACACACAGAAGATGCTCTAACTGAGAATCGAACGGGCAACGTCTAACTGTGAGGCGGCAACGCTATCGCAGCACCACCACCACAGGTCTTCATAGATATTTCTCCAAAATGTATCTATTTCTTCTTTTTTTGGTGGTGTTTCAATTCCTTTTGTCTTGTTTACCAATTCTCTATAAATCCTTTTTGGGTCGTCAATAAACTGCTTGTTTTGTACTTTTCCTTTATATTTATCTGTGTGTCTTCTAAGTTTTTCTGCCTATGCTGATACTTTTAGTTTATTATTTGTGATAGTGCACGATAACTCCTGATCTGTTCTGATACTGTGCATTGCTTTTATCACATCTATCTTTCTGAGTAATTTTCTTAATCTGTTTCCCTCTTCTAACAGTGACACGTCTTAACTGCTTTATAGTTTTCTCTATTCAATACTTCCATGATGGCATTTGATTTCTCCCCTTCCTTTCCCTAGCTACCATGTGTTTTTGTGGTAATACTTTATCTGTTATTAATTCTGCTGCATAGTAATATATCCTATTTACTTCTGTTATATCACATGAATTTATATAGACAGTCCTAATTACTGCGTTCTCTTGCTTTATTAAGCTTCTAACTTTTTGGGGTTTTACTGACTTTCTATTGTCTATTTCTTTCATTGATCTTAATATGTCTGTCCATCTTTATTAAATCAAGCAACGCTTCTCTTAGATCATTTATTTCTACACTAATGGCATATTCTTTGTTCCCTATTTCCTGTGAGCATTCTATAGATGGTTCCAGAGCATATTCCTGTACAACTTTTTCTTTGGTTTCATCCTGTGTCATCCATTGCTCTTTCATATGGGAGCTCACCGATCTATCATCCCACAACATTGGCTGTGTCAGAGTTGCCACAGTTTCCTGTTCCTCCCCTTGTTGTGCAACTCTAACTGAAAGTTTCTGTTGGTTTCCTAGGGAAGGCTCCAAAGTGTCTTCATCTGGCAACTGATCAGATGTTTCCCCCTCTACTGGTTTTACTTTAATTTGGGGATCCATTGTTCTGTCATGCTCTGTTGTTTTCTGAGTTAGATTTTCTACACTAAATCCTTCACTTTGCAAGTAATCCAGAACCTCAATTTCTTTAACTTCTCCATTACTAATCATCTTTTCTACTTTTCCTCTTTGTTTTCTTATTTTTTGTATTGTAAAATGTCCATGTCTGGATGCCTTTGCCTATATTTCTTTTTAAATATCTTTGGTGCTGCTTTTTTGTATTAATTAGTTTTGCTTTTTCCTTTGCATATATAATATACTATATGAAATCTCTTTTTGTTTCCCATTTCCATATTCCTTCTTCAGATGTCTCACCCTCCAGTTTCTCCTTACTTTGGGGACTCATTGTTCCATCATACTGTGATGTAACCTGTGTTAGACTTTCTATGCCAAATCCTTCACTTTGCAAGTGTTCCATAACCTCATCTTCTATTTTTTTTAACTTCTACTTTGCTAATCTTCTGTTCTATGTTCCCTCTTTGTGATCTTATTTTTTTTCTTGTGAACTTTTCCATATCTAAATAAAACGTGAAGTTGAACTCAAAACCTGTATCAGCAACATGAATCAATGAAGGCAGTCCTAGGTGTAGTGTAAGTTCCACCAATAATTCCACAACCAGCTCGAACCAAATGTAGTTTATTCCAAAAATCAGCAAGCAGACGAGAAGACAGGATTAAGCGCTTTCGTCTCCTATCCGGAGACCTCTTCAGAATCGATTCTGAAGAGGTCTCCGAATAGGAGATGAAAGCGCTTAATCCTGTCTTCTTGTCTGCTTGCTGATTTTTGGAATAAACTACGTTTGGTTCGAGCTGGTTGTGGAATTATTGGTGGAACTTACACTACACCTAGGACTGCCTTCATTGATTCGTGTTGCTGATACAGGTTTTAACTTTTCCATATCTGTATGCCTTTGCCTATATTTCTCTACAAATATCTTTGAGGGCTGCCTTTTTTGTGCTGATTAGTTTGGCTTTCTCCTTTGCATAAATATTGCACCATATCAGATCTCTCTTTCTTTCCCATGTCCATATTTCCATTTTATACCTTTCAAAAGTCTCTAGATTTTGTTCTTTATATTTTCACATTTCCTCAGTTGTTTCTTTTTCCAAACGAACCAAGGGTTCTTAGCCTACGTAATGTTTTTCATAAATCTGTTGTAGTAATGAACACAAATTTTTATTTGAAGCTTCTGACAGTTTGTCTTGTGGAAGGATTTTTCTTCCCTCTAATTCCTCTCATAATCTTTTTGTATATGTTCTGTCTGAAAATTCTGGTCTTCTTGCATAACAGTTACAATACATAATTTCTTTCTTATCCTTGGTAGTTCACTCTATCATCTTTATGGTTCTTTTTTGGCCTATCAGTTTTTGTGTATTTTGTGGACTGCTACTTCCTTTTACAACAGGGGGGCATCCTCTCCCTGGACTTGACCTAGCCCTGTTTTAAGAATGTTTCCATGACCTGAGGATTCTACACTATTTTTTTCCAGTCCTGGCACCAGTGCGCCTACCAGGATTGGGCACTTTTTTATCCTGGGTCTTGTGCATCCAGTTATGTTTTTTTTTTTTTTTTTTTAACCTACTTCTGTCCATGATAAATGCTACATAAAATACAGTCTATATATCAGTATCATCTTGGTGAGATTTTGTAAAAAAAAAAAAAAAAAAAAAAAAAAAAAAAAATCAGGGGTGAAAGCACTCACCAAGACTTGAGGATGAATTGCATTTCTTTTTTTTTTTCAATAATAATTCTTTATTTTATTTTTTCCAAACAACTAATACAGTACTACCAACTACTTACAATATGTACATGAATGCTTCCAACAGTTACATAGAATCATTATACATACCTATACACTTCTAAAAAAAAATAATGAAGAAAAAAAGAACTAGTAACCATATAAGACTTATCTCAATAAAATTCAACAGTTATTCAGTTTTTCCCAGAGAATAGTGGAATGGAAGTTTAAGCTAATACAATGTTAAAGATTTGTTCCCATATTTTTGTATTGTTTACATTTTTCTTATAATCACTAATTAGAAATTTATGTGCTAGAATATGTTTGGTGGCTACTATCTTGAAATTTTGCCATGATGCCTGTAAAGGGTTCAACCAATTGGAAGCTATATATAACTTCATCAACAAAAAATATTGACTAGTATAATTCTTTGGGTTCTTTCCAAGTTGGGTGGTGGAATATGCAAAATCGTAAATTCCCAGGAGAGTGTGGAATGTTGATATCCCATTTTTTGTAGTTGAAGTTTCAAGGAATTCCAGAGTTTGAAAATACATTTACAACTCCAAAACATATGTAGGAGGTCGGCTGTTTGATCTATACAATATGGGCATTTTGGTGAGTTCTTTGAGTTAAATTTGTGTAGAGTGAGACGCGTATAATACGCGTTATTAAATATCATCAATTGGGTAAATAATAGCTTCTGAAGGGACACAGATTTTATGGTTAAGTGAATTGCTTTTAGTATTTTACTTTCTTCAATTGTCAACAATTTCTCTCTCCAGTATTTGGAAATTAATATTTGATTATTATATTTTATTTCTTTAATCAAACCATATGCTGCAGTTATATATTTACATTCCTGTGTAAGGGTTTGCCATAAGTTCAGACACATGTTTAAATCTTCTTCTTTAATTATGTCATTCCCTTTACTAAGGTAACTTATTGATAGGTCTTTTAATTGTCTTATTATAATTAGATACGATTTGGGGAGATTCAACTCTTCTAAAATATTGTGAATCTTGATACCTAAAAAAGGATATAAATCAAGTAGGGTTAAATTAATTATAAGTGGGAATTTCTTAAGGTCTATCAGCTGGTTACCAATTTTCAGATTTGGATTTTTGTGAAATGGTTGAAGAATTATCATACTTTGCAAAAGATTTAATGAGTTAAAAAGATTTTGTACTGAAACTATATATGTTTTGATATGTTCCAACACGAAGTACCCTTTAAGAGTATTTTTGTTTAAAAAAGGTAATGCCTTGCAGTTAATATCCAATTCCTTGACATGTTTATGATTAAGAACCAGCCATTTGGGAACCCATTTCGAGTTACACCCATCAAAGTTAATTATTCTTAAAAGTCTATTGGTGTTTATTATTAAATAATATGTTTCAAATTAGGTAGATCCAACCCTCCCTATTTTTGGAGCCATCAATTTATCATACGATATCCTAACTTTTCTAGGTTCCCATAGAAATCTAGCTAGTTCTGTATGAAGCTGTTTGAAGAATTTTTGGAGATTTGGACTTGTGACGCTCTAAAAATATATAGTAATCTAGGAAGTATATTCATTTTAATAATTGAAGTCTTCGCCATTATTGGTAATTTCAGATTATCCCATCTTTTCAAGTCAGATACTATCTGCTCCCAAATAACCTTAACATTATTGAGATAAAAATCTCTGTTGTCTGTTGAGAAAACCACTCCTAAGTATTTTATTTTTCTTCTGATTTTACCTGCCCTACTAATGGTAATAGTGAAAAGGTGTAGGTGTCTTTAATGGGAATATCTTAGTTTTTTTTAAATTTAATTTATAATTGGAAATTTTCAAATTCTTCTACTGCCTTTAATATTTTATTAGTATCCAAAACAGGTGTTGTGCAATAAATACTCAAATCATCTGCAAAAGCAGCCATTGTGATCTTCGTACCATAGATCCTTGGAGCATTATGATAAATATTTTGTTTAATGTGCAAAATAGAGGTTCCAAATACAAATTGAATAACAAAGGAGATAAAGGACAGCCTTGACGGTACCATTTTTAATTTGAATTCTTTTGAAAGATTCCTGTTAATGACTAGATTTGTATAAGGATTGGTATATAATTTTTTAAAGTTGAAGTGAATTCTTGTGGTATGTTAAAACATGTTAAAATGTCAAATAAATATTCTAAGTTCACTCTGTCAAATGCTTTTTGTGCATCAATTATAAGTGCGTAAAGATTATGGTTTTATGGGTGGCATGAGAAATCATTGTATGCAGTGTTAATGTATTATCTATAGTTTGTCTGCTATTTATAAAACCGGCTTGTTCATCAGATATTATAGGGTTAATTACCATTTTCAACCTGTTAGCCAAAATCGATGTCATAATTTTCATATCTATGTTTAAAAGTGAGATGGGTCTATAATTATCCGGGTTTTGTCGATCAGTATTTTCTTCGGTATGAGAATAGTTTTCGATGCATTAAAGTGTGGGTCAGTAATTTTATTGTTAATAATATAGTTAAAGACCACTGACAGTATTTTCCCCAGAATATCACTAAAAGTTTTATAAAATTCTGTAGTCAAACCATCCGGTCCCGGAGCTTTGTATGGCTTCAATTTCTTGATAACATCAGTTATTTCCTCTGAAGAAATAGGTTTAATCAGGTTCATATGAAGCTCATCATTAATCTTTGGAAATATAATTTTCTGAAGAAAATCATTATTATTCTTATTTGGATTTACATCCTGTTGTTCACCATATAGTTCTGAAAATATTAGTTCAAAAACCTTTATGATATCTTCCGTATTAGTGTATGTTTTATTGTTGAAGTATATTTCAGGGATTTGGGAAGGTGACTTCGATTGATTAATAATACGTGCTAGTGCTTTTGACGGGGTCTGTATGTGATTAGCGTATTTTACCAGCATTTTCTGTTCATGGAATGATAATTTACTGTTTTGTAATAAAAAAAGTTTCTTTTGACAATTTAATAATTCCGTTTCGGTTTGTTTACTATAATTTCTAATTAATTCCTGATCTAATAATTTAATTTTTGATTCCAAGTCATGCATATCTTTCACTTGTAATTTCTTGTAGAAAGTAGCTTTTTGGATAAACATTCCTCTAATTTGCGCTTTGATAGTTGCCCATTCTATGTCTGATGGATGTCGGTGTTCTAAAAGATTATTTAATAATTGATTAAAAAACTCCTGAGCTTCTTTTAATACATCCTCTTTATGCAATAGATATGGATTTAATGTCCAATTATAACCCCTAACATGCAATTTATGACAAGTATCTTTCTTAAAGGTTAATGTGATCCTGGAGTGATCCGACAAATAACGAGCTTGTATGTATATATAGGGATCAAAACACATTAGTGTATCTGATATTAAAAAGAAATCGATCCTGGACCACATTTTATGACAGCTTGAATAAAATGTGAAGTTATTTGGATTCATTTGGTCCTTATTACATTTAAATGGATCATAAAGTTTAAAATCTGCTTTAAGTTCCTGCAGTGCTATCACTGCCTGATTATTATAAGATCTATGGGGACTTGTTTTATCTAGTTTAGGGTCTTGGTATGTATTCCAGTCACCTCCTATTATTATATAATAATTGTTATATTGGTTTAAAATAAAGTAAAGTGATGTTATGAAGGTTTGCTGATTGGTACATGGGGCATATATATTAAGAAGAATCACCGGTTTATCGTAAAATTTTGTTATAAAATTACATAGCACCATCTTCCTTCTTTATCCATTTTAAAATCTAAAATTCTCTCTTGGAACTGAGTTTTGATGATTATTGCTACACCTGCACTATTAGTTGTCCCTTCCGAGCTATTACCTCCCTGATCCATTTTTATTTTTAATGGCAGTCCATTGATCATTAGCCAAGTGGGTTTCTTGTAACAATATAAATGGTGCTTTTGACTGAAGAAGTAAATGAAAAAATAGTTTCCTTTTTTCAGATTCTGGAAACCTTTAACATTCCATGAGTCTATTATCCACATAAAAATACTTTTAAAATGTTAGTGTATATGTTGAATTTGAAAACGATACTAGATTCGGTATAATATCAGATTTTGAAATATCTGGAAGCAAACTAAATGCCCCATCCCTAACCAGTGCCTATCCACTATTCTCCTGGACCAGGACAAACATAGGTTTTTAACACTGTTTAGACTTCTATTGGTATACATCAATCCTAAATGACTATTATATAATAACACCCTAACAAGATATACAAAACCTATGATAACTACAACTAACCCTACAAAACTAACCTACACATTCCCCATTAAACACTAGTACCTATCTACAGCTCTTGAACATATTAGTTAGTTAACACACTGTTATGTCTTACATACCAATTTCTTATTCTACCCTCTAATGATTTACATACATTATTAATTAAATAATTGGTTATATTATCCTAGAATAACTAACTGTCTTATCTAACTTTGCCTAGGTAAGTATAACATGTTAACAGCAGCATTGATAAAAACAACATCAGTAACATTTTTTTTTCACCATTAATGTATTAATACTGTAAGAAATAAATAGCTAACATAATGCACAGAATCTCTAGAACCACATAAAATATATATCCTTCCATTCCCTTAGGAATAGGAGAGTGAATTATACATGTTAACACATATAGATTATCATAGCATTAATAAGGAGAAAGTTTTTTTTTTTTTTTTTTTTTTTTTTTTTTGGAGTAACATAAACAATATAACAGTCATTTCAAAGGCAGAAAAGCAAAAATATCAATAGTATATAATTATAACTGCATTTCTATCTTCAGGCACACTATCTAGAACCAAAATAGAATAACTGTAGTAACTTTATATTGTTTCGAACATTGTAGTTAAATTACTCTATTTAACCATATGTTACAGCCCAGTTTAAATCCTTACCTGAATAAGCTGACATTTCTTTATACAAAATAAAAGTCAAACCTCTCTAAAATAGTCCAGGAGCCTCGTTTTGCAATTCTAAAAGCTTCCCCTGGCTCCACAGAGCTCTGGCTACTTCCTGGTATAAAAATCTTGATTTCGAGTTCTCAAAGGGGGACCCATCATGTGGACAGACTTCCAGAAGTGCCACAACAAATGCTGACCCTCTGGAGCATTTCTAGGACTTCCTGTTGACTCACAGACGCACACAGTTCATCAAGGCTGCAGGAGTTCATGAAATCTTTGGATTTAGCTGGACCTGTAAGAAAATACTGGTTAATGATTAAACAGGGGGCCTGGTGAGAAAAAAGAAGCAAACAAAGGATTTTGAAGCCTTGAGGTATAGCAGACATGGAATCCCAGAATCTGTATTGCTGTACACAGACTGAATGTTCCAGTTAAGCTTCTGAAGTTGGAAGGATTTAAAAGTCTTCAAAAGGTGAGTTTTGCTTCCTTTTTGTAGAAACAGAATATTTGGCTCCATCAAATGTAAAGATTAATGTACTTGGATACTTCATCTGGAATTTTATATTTTTATCAATAAGAAATTTGCAGTAAGGGCTAATGCTTGTCTGGCTTGTCTGATTTGCAGTGGTAGATCTTGACCCATAGAAACTCTGTTATTTTGCCACATTACAAAACCTCCTTTCTTTTCATAGTTAGAATTATTTTATTTACATCCTGGTAATTCAGAATTTTGACATAAACCGGTCTAGGAATATTTGATGCTTGTGATTCCCTGAGAGCTCTGTGTGCTCTTTCTATGACTATTTGCTTAGCCATACCCGAGTCCTCGAACAATATTTCCAGTATCTGTGTAATGGTAGGCATTAGATCATTATATTGAATATTTTCCGGGATTCCTCTAATAATTATGTTGTTTCTTCTGGATCTTGCCTCTAAATCCAGGATCTTGGTCTGCATAGTTTGAATGTCCAGGTCATGAATATCTGTTTTTTTGTAAGAAATGTTATTCTGTCCTCATTATCGGATATTCTAGCCTCAGATTTATCTATTCTGTCGAGAATTTGACTGCATGTGGCATTAAAAGCAAATATCTGGTTTGAAAGTGCATTTAAAGATTCTTGTATGGGTAACAGTGCTGTTTTAATGTCCTCCATGTTAGCTAGCTGATCCGGTTGGTTTGTTCCTCCTGTTTTTAAAAGATCTTGTGGTTTTACAGTTTTCTGTCTTTTAAATGTAGAGTCTTTCTCTGGTGACATCAGCGTTGATAATTTAGTTTTAGTTGTTGTTGTGTCCATATTTTTGTCCAGTTTTGACATCTTGAAACAGAAATCAGATAGATCCTTTGTTTATAGCTCTATTCAGAGTCAGGCAGACAATCAGCTTTAATCCTGTGAAATTAATTAGTTTTTCCTTCGTTCTTTTGATTCTCAGTCGTAGTTTGGTTGTAGTAGAATAGTTATATCCGGTAATTAATGCAAAAAGACTTGTAGTATATCCTCAGGGTTACTTATTCTTGCGAGTAACTGGAGAGCTGTAGATGTACAGTGTCTACAGAAAGGCGGCCATCTTTGTCTCAGCAGGATGAATTGCATTTCAACAATACTACTCTCTTCTGCTTGCTAATTTTATCATCTTTCCATTCAGACCCCATATTATGTATGTTTTTTTTTTTTTTTTTTATTATTATTATCCTTAAGAACCTGCATGCAAGGTTCCTCTCTGATAATTTCTGCTTGAGCAGAGGAGCCAGGCAAGGGTGTCCTCTGTCCCTTTTGTTATTTGCATTATATATAGAACCATTGGCAAAGAAAATAAGGGACTCAGAAATTTAAAGATATAATTGGTATGGTGGTCAACAAAAGCTGACTATATTTGCAGATGATATTATTTTATACCTAATAAAACCAGAAAATGATGCTATAGTGTTGCGGAACATTTTGCGACAGTTTCAAATCATTTTGGGATACAAAATTAATGAAGCTAAACTAAGGCAATATTTGTAAAATATGTATCCTCACATGAATTGGTTCAGCAATATTCATATTTATGGGGACATGATACAATGAAGTATTTAGGAGTGTGGATAAAAAATGATTCCAGTGTGGCAGCTAAGGGTATGTGGGAAGAGACTATAAACAAAAGATAATACAAAAATTGAGAAACTGGAAGCAGTTAAAATGCTTTTAGTCCCTTTAACCTTATACACAAGTCAGGCATATTTTTATCAACCAGAGGAAAAGTTGTAGATAGCAATTAATAAAGAGCTGAAGGATTTTATCTGGGAGGGGAAGACAGCAACAGTCAAGTGGGATAAGCTGATTCTTCCAACAGAAAAAGGTGAATTGGGGGGATTGCCCAATTTGAAGCTAAAGAGCTACAGAGTTAAGGCTCCTATATATAGCAGAAGCAGACATCTATAATTCAAAGAGGAAAGGGATGATGATAAAGGAGGGGAGAAGCTCAAGAAACAAGGAGAAACTGGGATTTTGGATGCAGACCTTTAAGGAGAATAACAATAATCATATAGAACATTATATTTATAAAGTCGCAGAAAGTATTCTAAGAACTAAGCCAACATGGGAATAGAGAAAGGAGATTCTGCCATTAGGGATGACTGCAACTAGGGATACAGAAATAGGCAAAAAAGGGCTGGAATTTATTGGAGAAAACCAGCAAAGGAACCAAAGTATTGGGAGCAAATAACTAGAGAGGGAAAGATAACAGAATGGGAAGATGCCAAGAATGTATCTGGACTGCAGGTTAGAGATTGCCTTCCCTATCAAGGATTGATATCAGAGTATAAGCAAAGAGAAGTAAATAGGGGGGGGGTCATAAAAAAAGACCAACACTGGTAGAGTTTTAGTAGAGTCTAGAACAGCAGCTGCTGTCAGAAAAGGAATAATTAGTAGAGCATACAAAATATTGCATGCTAACTATAAGAATCAGTCAGAGGAGGTTAGAAAGGATTGGGAAGAGAAACTGGATAAGCAATTCACAAAGAAACAATGGGGAAATATATGTCTGTCTCCCAACTATGCAACAAAATCTAGAAGATTTAGGATTTTTGCTTGGAAATGTTTACACAGACATTTTTGTACCCCAAGCAGACTCCAGAGAATTGTTCCTCAGGTAGACAGCAAATGTTGGAGGTGTGATTAGGAAAAAAGAGATAATTGGAAACATATTTTCTGGAAGTGTAATCGCAGGATCATAGGAGGTTACGAGGTTATTGGCCATAAGGCCTCTACAAGCCTAGCAATGTTATGCCCTTGTTCCTTAATGGACCAAGATAGACTTGTAGAGGCCTTATGGCCAATAACCCAGTAACCTCCTATGATTACACTTCCAGAAGATATGTTTCCAGTTATCTCTTTTTTCCTGCATGCAAATTTAAGACCAGCATCAGCTGCCCCTGTCTAAGAGGGACATAGATGAAACCCCTGGTGTAAATTTACAGTTTTCCACCCAATTGTCCAGGTTACTCTTAAATAGAGTCATTGAGGAGCTCTGTTTTACATGAATTGGGAGTTTACTCCAGAGGAGTGGCAACCTCGGGGAGACATATCTGTCTCTCCAGCATGTCTTATTAATATTGCAGGCTAGGTTAAGAGTTGGCACACTTTAAAGATTCCCTGCGGACTACTTTGTCAGAGTAACTAGGAAAATGATTTTTCTGAACTATGATACAAAACTGGAATTATGTAGACATAGTAAGGCTTTTCTGACTCTCATTATAGCGGCTGCCAAAAAAAGCAATTACTAGAAAATGGAAATCAACGTCTAAACCCACTGTACTAAAAGTAGTGAATATAGTAACAGAGATAAAAAATGGAAATGGGATTTTTAGAAAAGGGTAGGAGCAAATTAAATAGGAAAAAATAGGAACTGTGAGAACAATACATACAGGAAAAGAATGAGGTTTAAATGAGGGCAGGATTTGAATGAGCTATGTAATGTTTGACTGACAAAGACTGGGTAGATTCTAAGTGATGTATAATGTTTGCAACTAAAATTATGTCAGTATCATATGTGATGTAAAATACTTGCAACTAAGATTATGTCAGTATGGTGTGCTTTCATTTGTATAAATGTATGATTGCCTATGTCATAAGTGATCATTTAATAAAGATGCCTCTTGTTAAAAGAAAAAAGAACCTGCATTCAACATCCCACTCTCTCTCTATTTCTTGAACTTCCCTGCTGCTTGTCAACATCATTCCTTTCCATTTTGAATTATAACCTTCTGCTTGTGTTATGTGTATGAGCCTTAACTGAGTAGCTCCAAAATATTCATTTAAGTCAGCTAATCATAACCACCTTGTTCTATTAGAAAGATCAACTTATCCCACTTAACTCTTCCCCTCTCAAATAAATTCCTTCAACTCTTTACTAATTATTGTCCACAATTTCTCCTCTAGCTGATAAAAATATGCCTGAATTAGATATAAAATTAAAGGGATAAAACATTTTTACTGCTTGTATCTTACTCTCAATATCCATAAACAAGAGCTGCTGGTTTCTCAGTTTTTTGTATTATTTTTTTGTTTAGTCTCTTCCCACATATTCTTAGCTGCCATAACAATAGACTTTTTAATCCATACTCCTAAATATTTCATCTTACAGTGTCCCCAGAAATATGGGTATTGCTGAACTAATTTGTGTGTGGGTACATAATGTATAGCTACAGCCTTTGTTGTAGCTTCACTAATTTTATAAACCGAATAGACATAAAACTGTCTCAAAATATTCCACAACCCTGAGATGTCCTTTTCTGGATTTATCAGGTACAAAATAATAACACCTTCTCCTGATTACCATACCAATTATAGCCTTCTATTTCTAAGTCCCTTATTTTCTTTTCCAATGCCTGTAACCTTGGCATAATCAAGTCTTCCATAAATATTTCCATCTGTGTTCTTTCTTTGTTTATACATGTATCTGCTGTATACAAATTTTCATAACATTTCTGAAATATCTCTATAATACTTCTATAGTATGTCTTGTTATTTTTCTTGTTATATGCTCCCTAGGTCTGGCAACAACCTTATCTACTTTCTGTTCCTTAAGTTGTTGTGCCAAAGTGTTTGTGCTTTGGAGTTAACAAAAAATAGTTGCTTAACAGCAGTTTTTCTAAACTGACATATATTGTCCAGATTCTCCCTCATTTTCTCTTTAGTACTCTGAATTTGTGCCTCTTCTTATTCTTTGAGATTCACTTTGTTATGCAATACTTTAAGCTTTGTCAGCCCATCCAAGTAATTCCTATTACTTCTTAACAATATCTCTTTCTCTTTTATTTCTGCCCTATTCTGAACTCCATTTTAATTTTATTTCACTCACTAGCTAGAATTTCTGAAGATATTTTATTCTTCCCTAATAACTCTTGAATAATTTCTACTACTCATTCCCTAAATTACTGTCTTCTTAGGTAGGTGGGAAAGCACCGGTGACTCGTTTTTTTACTTCACTACTCTGCATTTTATTTTAGTTTTTATTAGTGCATGATCTGAAATAGTTACTGGATGTGTGTCAGAGCTTTCAATTAAATGCAAATGTTCCTGTGAAATTTAATTTCTATCTAGTCTAGGGAAATATTATGTAACTTCTGTCCAAGTTCCTACTACTGAATTCACATATTCCATGCCAAATGTTTTCATAAATGCCTTCAGAAATCTTTCGTCTTTCATTATATTTTCCCTTCAAGGTCCCCCTAATACATTCTTACTCTAGCATATCAAGTTCCAATCCCCACCTATAAATAATATTCCCTGCTGAAAGCTGATTATTTCTCCCAACATTTTATTAAGTTCCATAATAGCAGTTTCTGGTGGAATATAAATACACATCAGCATAACCTCATCTCTTGCCAGTAGCCCCTTACCACCACAATCTACCATTATTGCCTTTTTTCCTCTTCTATCACTATTGGAGCCATCTAGCAGTTAGTATAATTACTCCCCTTTACCTTTGCCCCTCACATTTTGATGAATGCCCACCCCAAAATCTTTTCTTTGTCAAACTCACATGCTCATTTCTTTCCAGATGTGTCTCATGCAGCATTACTATTTGCACTATGCATTTCTTAATATAATTCTTTACTCTGACTTTTTTGTCTATACCGGTGAGGCCATTCACATTCCAAAATAATATGTTTGTTGCAGCCATTATGATAAGATGTTATATTTCCTATTTAATATGCTTTCTTTTTAGTCTATACCTGTGAGTCTGTTTACATTCCAAGACAATATGTTTACTGTAGCCATTACAATAAGAAGTTATTATTATTTAATGCTCTTTACTTTTAATCTATACATGTGAGGCTATTTACATTCCAAAATAATATGGATAGCATAGCCATAATGATAAAAAGGTATTGTTCCCTCATATTATACATGACAGTTTTTTGAATGTGCATTTCCAATTTCTGTGTTACATGCAGACACTAATGTATGACAGGCTGATTTTTTTATACAGTTGTTTCTTGTCATCTCCATTTGAACCTATGTCACATTTTCAAAACCTTTTCTTTTAAAATTTAACAGATTTTCAGAACACCCCATTCCCCATTAACTTAGAACAAATACACAAAACTACACACATCTTCAAAAATGAAGTTCAACGGTCCAGATAGGAACAACTGCCCCAAATTGACAGCTGTACCCACAAACATTACCTAACCTAAAATTAAGATTATCCATGTTAAAGTGCATGCTACAGCCTGTGTTCCTACTTACACTGATTGCTGTCTGCTCTTTTCTTCTCTCTATTCCCCTCCCAGATGTGAACATATCTTTTTACTTCTTGAGAAACTTTCTTACTGTGTTAGATGAGACTTCCAAAAAGTGAAAGAGGTAATACAGTAATGTATAGGAAGGATATGAGTATCATCATTGAGAGTTTGCATGGTATACATAATTACCTAATGGCTCCGATGAAGAGATATGTTTTTCATTGCATTAATTAATGATTAGCTAGACTTTTTACAGTATGATGGGCTTTGAATTAATGGATTTCCAAAACACTTTGAGATTACTAACAAGTAGGAACTTTTGAATTTGCCACTGTTAGCAACTATCCTAGTAGATACTTTTAATAATGTTCTTGTTTTTGTGTACCATGCTCTCTTATCCCTCTTTTCCTGTAGGGTGTATGTGTTAATGTACTTTAATCTTTCAGATTTTAACTTTTAGTGGAGACCTAATACCATCTATACCGAAGAGTTTACAGAATCAGAACTAGCACTGCCTACATCTGAATGTAAAGGCTCCAGTGACATTTAAAAAAGAAGTTATGTTCCTACCATAATGTTCTATCGGTGTTGTTGATCTTCATTCATTCATTACTGATGGGTATCGGTTCCATCCTCGGGACTGAGTCGGCCGTTATAAAAAGCTCACACCAGCCAAAAAACTCTCGAGCTAAGCTTACCCATAGTGCCCCTCTCTCTAATCATGTCAGATAGAGTTTGCCCATAAGAAAAAGTAAAGAAAGTGGAGGCTTTATCTGAGCAACTATCATATCATAAGGTAGGACCAAATCTGAACCTCCAGGAGTCTTTCAGAGGGGGGATGGCAGATGGGTTGTAATGAATGAATGAAGATCAACAACACAGATGGAACGTTATAGTAAGAACATAACTTCTTTATCTGATGTTGTTAATCTTCATTCATTCCTCACTGATAGGACAGAGTCCCTAGCTACTTTATTTCTTGGGAAGCCCTATGGAAAGATACTCATAAGCATCATTGAACCAAAGAAAGCTATCCCCCTGGAGAGCAAATCCAATTTGTAATGTGTGATAAAGGTATGAGGGGTGGCCCATGTTGCTGCTGCACAAATGTCATCCATGGAAGCTCTTGCATGGAAGGCAACAAATGTTGTGACTGATCTGGTTGAATGAGCTTTGACCTTAGATGGTAGAAGAACTTTGTTTTGTTGATAGATAAAGCAAATACAATCTCTCAACATTTAGACAGAGTCATTTTGGAAACAGATCTTCACAATTTTGGTCCTAAGAAAGATATGAATAGTTGGTCAGACTGTCGTAGTGATTTAGTCTTGTCCAAGTAGAATCACAATTGTCTATGCACATCAAGTAAATGTAGAGAGTATTCTTCTTTGTTAGAAAAATTTGGAAAGAAAACTGGCAGGTTGATTGTTTGATTAATAGTCAAATAGGAAATAACTTTGGGTAAGAAGGTGGGCTTAGTCCAGAGTGAGACTCTGTCTTTATGGAAAGACATGTAAGGATGTTCTATGCAAAAGGCTTGTAATTCAGCTATTCATCTTGCTGAAGTAATAGCTACCAGGAATAAAGTTTTCCAGGATAAAAATGTTATATTGCAAGTGGCAGCAGGTTTGAAAGGAGGATGAGTCAAGGATTGTAGGACTAGTGTTAAATTCCAGGGCTCGATTGGCTCCTTAAAGGGGGGGGGGCTAATGTGCATAACACCTTTCAAAAAGGTCTTACAAACAGAGTGAGAAATCAATGAGGAGTCCTGGAAGCCATTGTGAAAGTTAAAGATAGCCGCCAGGTGCACTCGAATAGTCCAGCACCAAATCAAGTGGAGCTGAAAATGGGTCTATTCCATTCTCTCGAGACCAAATTATGAATCTTTTCCACTTGCTGAGGTAAAGTTTCCTGGTGGATGGCTTATGAGAAGCCAGAATAATGTGACATGGCTTTTTGGTTTTTGTTCGTAGTGTTTTTTGCAATTTACTTTGTACGTACAGGGAAGGATAGGCTATTTTGTCTGGCGATTACTGGAAGTGGAGGAGCCAACTGTCAGTTTGAGGCTCGATAAGTTTTGATACATCAACCCTTGTGGATGCGACAGCAATTCTGGAGTTGGATCCAGAATCCATAGTTGATGTACTAGGTGAGGCCAAAGAAAGGGAAACCAGACTTGTCGGGGCCAGTAGGGTGCAATGAGGATTACTCTGCTTCTCAACCAAAGTGCCTTCTTTAGAAACTGTGGGATCAGAGGAAGGGGAGAGCATATAGCAGTCCCGTGGGCCAATCGTGTAGTAGAGCATCCCTTAGGGACTCCCCCTGCAGGGGAATTAGGGCAAAATAGCTGCTGCATTTGTGGTTTGCGGGAGATGCGAATAGATCACAGCAAAGCTGACCCCAGTGACTGAAGATCTTCGCCGCTGTGATAGGACTGAGGGGCCACTCGTGAGGCAGGAGGATGCATCTGGTCAGTTTGTCTGCAATCACGTTGGCATCCCCGGGAATGTGCACTGCTATCAGAAAGCTGTTGGAAGCTATCGCCCATTGCCAAATTCTCATGGCTTCTCGACACAATGGGTAGGACTTGGTTCTCTCTTGCTTGTTGATATACCAGACTACAGATATGTTGTCTGGCTAGATAGTAATTGTCCCTGACAGGAGGGCAGATTGGAATGCTTGCAACGCTAGAAGCACTACCCTCAGTTCTAAAACAGTGATATGCAGGTTGGCCTCCATGGGTGACCAAGTGCCTTGGACTGTCTTTCCCTGGAAGTGCCCCCACACCCCATCAGGGAAACATCCATGGTCACTAAGGCCTTGGGCTGGGAGGGGGAGAAAGGACGGCTCCATAGATCTTTCTCTGGCTTCAACCACCAAATTAAGTCCTGTTTGCATTGATTTATTATGTGGATCTGAAAGGACAAAGGATGAGTCAAAGGGGAGGTTATGGAGCACCTGCAAAGTGAAGGATTCAGTGTAGAAAATCTAATGCAGAAAGCACCACAACAGGATAGAGTAATGGATATCTGAATTAAGGGGAAACCAGTGGAAAAGGAAGCAATTGGTCAGGTGCCATATCAAGATATTTTGGAGCCTTCCACAGGAAACCAGTATAAACTTTCAATTAAAGCTAAACAGCAAGGGAAGGGACAGGAGACTGCGGAAACTCTGATGCAGTCAACGTTGAGGAGTGATAGGCCAGTGAGTTCCCATATGACAAAGCAACAGATGACACATGATGAAATTGAAGATAAAATGCCACAGGAAGATGCTATAGAACTTTCTATAGAATGCCTGCAGGAAGTGGAAAACAAAGGATGTCCCCTTAGTTTGGAAGAAAATGAACTAAGGGAAAAGTTGCTTGATTTAATGGACAAAGATAGATATATTAAAATCAATAAAAGAAATAGACTGCAGAAGGTCAATGAAACCCCAAAAGTCAGAAGTCTGATAAAACAAATGAACACAGTAATTAGGACTGTCCACAGAGATCCATGCAATATAACAGAAGTAACAGGTATGTTACTGTGCAGCTAAATTAATAATTGCTAAAGTTCTACCACAAAAGCACAGGATAGTAAGGCAATGGAAGGGGAGAAATTGAATACCATCATGGAAGTATCGAACAGAGAAAAATATAAAGCAATTAAGACAAGAAGTGTCACTGTTAGAAAACTATAGAAGAGGGAATAGATGAACAAAAATACTAAGAAAGATAGATGTGATAAAAGCAGTGCGCAGTATTAGAACAGAGCAGGCTCTATCATGCACTACCGTAAATAACAAACTAAAAATTTCAGCACAGGTGCAAAAACTTACAAGATACACAGATACATATAAAGGAAAAGTACAAAAATAAGCAATTTAGTGATGACCCAAAAAAGTTTTATAGAGAATTGGGAAACAAGGTAAAAAGAATTGAAATACTGCCAAAAAAAGAAGAAATAGATGCATTTTGGAGGGTATCTATGAAGATCCTGTGGAACACAACAAAGATGCTAAATGGATAAAAGAAGTAAAAGAAAGAATAAGAAGTTTAAAGGTACAAGAGATGAAATGGGATGAAGTAATAGCCAAAGAGATTGAAACAAAGTTAAGAAAAGCCTCTAATTGGAAAACATCAGGCCCAGATGCAGTACCTAACTTATGCTTAAAAGTATTAACATCCTTGCACAAAGACTTAGCCATGAGTAAGAACTATTTATATGCGCATTCTGAACAGACACAGACCTGGCTAACAACAGGTAAAACAATGCTCCTGCTTAAGAATGAACCTGAAGCTACCCCAAAAATTAGAGAACAGTAACTTGCCTACCGACGACGTATAAACTATAAACAGGAATTGATGCCGGCAGAGTTTATAGTCATTTAGAAGAAAATTCAATTATGGCAGTAGGAAAAAAGGGCAATAAAAGAAAGTCATATGGAACAAAAGATCATCTGATGTTAAATAAAGTCATAGTGGAGAACTGTAAAAAGGGGAAGAATCTAAGTATGGCATGGATTGACTACAAAAAAGCATTTGATAGTATCCCACATTCATGGATAAAAGAGTACTTAAAAATGTATAAGATACATCCTACACTAATCAACTACGTTACAGTGACCATGAAATAATGGCAGACTACTTTGCAATTAAATCATGATAAAGGACAAATTACTATCCCAGGGATAAAAATTCAAAGGGGGATATTCCAGGGTGACTCTCTGTCACCATTACTATTCGGCATTGCCATTAAGCTGTCTACTTAACAGCTTAGACCATGGCTATAATGTGGCTCCTAGAAAACAAAGTCTAAAGAATTCTCGTCTTGTCTTTGTCGATGATTTAAAACTGTATATCTCATCAGACGAGGAACTGAAACCACAGCTGCAGGTTGTTAAAACTTTTTCAGATGATATTAGAATGTCATTTGGCTTTGATAAATGTGCAAAAGCAACATTTAAAGCAGGAAAACTGTAGCACCAGGAAAACATCAGTTTGGGACAAGAATGTGATATAAAAGAATATGAGCAAGAGGGAGTGTATAAATACTTAGGAATTGATGAAGGATCGGCAATAAAACATGAACAAATGCATATAAAATTTAGTAAGGAGCACTTTAGAAAACTTAAACTAATCCTGAAAACAGTGCTGATGTCCAGGAATAAAATCCAAGCTATAAACCAATTTGCTCTGCCTGTCCTAACTTACAGTTTTGGAGTGATTGATTAGCCCAAAATGTGTTGGATAGATTAGATATTAAAACAAGAAGGATGGTTCATGCTCACCAGATGATCTATAAAATTCAGTGCATACCAAGATTATATATTCCCCATTCCGAAGGAGAGATGGGCCTCTTTGAAATTGATTACATATACACATCTGCAATCGTGGAACTTCACACATATCTACTGACCTCACGAGACCCAAATGTAGATAAAGTTTTGAAACATGAGGAGAATAAATCTAAGATGACTTCTATGCTTAATCTAGCAGAAGTATATCACCGTCAAGCAGGATTGGAAATCAAATCAGAAGTAGATAAAAATCAGACAGCAACTGAAAGTGCCAAAAAACAAAAGAAAGAATATAAGGTGAATGACCAGATGAAAAGGCAAGAAATGTGGACAGATTGTAAATATAGTGGCAAGTATAGAAAACTTCTGGAAGAACCTCATGTTGATCAGGAACGAATACAGGAATGGTTAAGGAGAGGTGAATTCAAACCAAGAGATGAAAGGTTAATATTGGCAGCCCAAGACAGTGGTCTATGTACATGCTGGTTTACAAAGTCCATTGAACATGTGGGAGAAACAGATAAATGTAGGTTTTGTAAAACTGAACTGGAAACAGTCACACACCTCATTGCTGGTTGTGACATACTAATGGCAGAGGGCCTGTACACTGAAAGGCACAATAATGTGGCGAGACTGTTGCACTGAGGATTGTGCAAACATTATGGCTTTGAAATGGCTAAGGAGCACTGGAAACATGAGCCACAAAGCAGCATAGAAAATGATGAAGTCTACATCAAATGGGATCATCCATTACCAACAATTCAAAAGACAGATGCTAGAAAAGTGGATTTAGTAGTTCAACAAAAGAAGACAAGAGCAGCATTGATCATTGAAATCACCACACCCAGTGCCTACAGTGTCCTGTGTACAGAGAGATACAAGGTTATAAAATATCAGGATCTGCAAGCAGAAACGAGAGCAATGTGGAAGAAGGATACCCAGATAATTCCAGTTGTAGTAGGAGCAACAGGTCTTATAAAAAAGAGTCTACCATCATATTTAGATATGCTACCAATTCACATAACACCGTACGAATTACAGAAGGAGTCATTACTAGGCACACTGTGGGTGCTGCGAAGAGCACTGTTGGCTGATATCAAAGTTTGACACAATATTAATTTCATGAACTTTAATTGTACTTTGACTTAGGAATGGGGTCTATTCCCATCATGATATTACAAACCAAAAAGATTTGGAGAAATTAAAAAGGGAGAGACCACTGTGTTAGTAAAAGCCACTGAAGAAGCCTCATGTGTAGTCTTGCCAGGGGAACTATCATAATCGATGCTGCCATAGATCCTAATAGCTGAAGAACTGCCCAAGATGGAACTTTGTCCTGAGAGAGTATCACCCGGAGTTGAGATCTTAGTCTTTCTAGTCTGTGCAGTGGGAGGAAGACTAGGCATGAGTGTTGAAAGTTGCCCCTATGAATTCCAGGGCTTGCAAAGGAGTCAACTTCCAATTCTCCTCATTTACTGAGATCCCTAAGGATGTTGCTAGCTGTAGAGTGTAATGTAAGGCTGTAACCAGAAGACACTTGGTGGGGGTGGTAAGGAGCCAATCGGCTAAATACAGAAACACCCAGAATCCTTGCTGTTACCTCTGCTATGCATTTGGTGAACATTCTGGGGGCCGTAGAGAGACCAAACGACTGCGTGCAGAACTGGTAGTGATTGGCTCACAGCCAGAAGCAGAGGAATCTTCTGAAACGTTTGTCCATTTTTATGTACTAATACGCATCCCAAAGATCTATTGAGTACATCCAATCATCTTTTTCTAGAAAAGGTAGTAGAGACTGAACCATGACCATCTGGAATTTTGTTTGACAAATTTATTTAGTATGCTGATGTCCAAGATTGGCCTCCAGTCCCCTGTCTTTTTTGGCACTAAAAAGAACCTTGAGTAAAATTCGGATCCTGTGTGGTCTGGTGGGACTGCTTTGATGACTCTTTTTTGGAGCAGCTTTTGTATTTCTTGAGCTGCTGCTTCCCTCTGACTAAGGGAAATGTTGGAAATATGCCTTAGCAGCCTTGGTTAAAAATTGAAAGGTATGTGATAACCTCTGGTAATTATCTTCTGCACCCAAAAAATCTGTGGTTATTTGCCAGGCAAATTGGTGCAGCAAAAACTGTTCCCCGACTGCTTCCAGAGGTAAGCAATCAGACCGCTCTTCAGGAGTAATGATAGGGTTGTCCAGAGAAAGAATCTCTGGATCCCTGATTACTTGGATGCCCTCTGCCTTTGTGGGGGTGTCTTCCAGAAAAGTTTCACCCTCTGCCCTGGGGGGGTAAACTCACCACGTATGTCATGGAAAGGACCCTGGGGCTTCTTGTACCACATCTTTTCACTCCTCTGATTCCTAGAGTAAGATTGTTGGGGAGTGGAAAAATGTACACCCATGGCATACAGGGTCTTGTCATTCTTTTCACACCTAGCCAATGTGTCGTTCACTTTTGGGCCAAAAAAAGAGGACGCTTCCACTGGGGCGTTGAGAAAAGAAGACTTAAAAGAGTCCACAAAATCACATAGGCGCATCCAAGTGTGACATCTCATGACAATGCCTGCACCCGCTGCTCTAGCCACCCCTTCAGTAGTATGAGAGATTAACTGCATGGACAAGTTAGATATAGGTTCCAAGGTGGCAAGCTGTGTGGCAACTTTGTCATGTACCTTGTCAGAAACTGCTCCTCCTACGGTTTCCGAGAGTTTCGAAATTATGTCTCTTTGGAGCCAGGTAAAGTGGGCCAAGTAATTCAAGGACCAGATGGCAAAGGTCGATGAAGAAAACACCCACTTCCCTAACCTGTCATTCGCCTGAGACTCCCTGTTCTAGGGATGGAGAGTATAGTTCTCCTCAGCAAGCTCTTTCTTAGTGGCTGCCGCCACCACCACAGCATCTACTGGTAGGCCTTTGGACCAATGTGGACTGCCCTCCAGTGGAGAAAGAATTTTGTCTGGTCTCCGGGGGATAAGTTCAACAGTGTCAGGATTCCTCCAAGCAAGCTGCACGATGAGCTGCACCAGGTCATCTGCAGGTGGGGTCACCCAAGAAGTAGAGGGTACAGCATGGAAAGCGTGCAAGAATACAGACTCCTCAGAGGAAGGATTGGTGGGTGTCCAGTCTCCCCACTGCTTTAAAATTAGACATCCTCAGGAGGCAACCGTGGGGACCCTTCCCCTTCATTGTAGGGATTCCTTGGGGGAATCCACGTGCTTCCTCTTACATGATCTCTTATGTGGTACCTCCTCAGCAGGGGGATCTGAAGAAGACTCTGAAGAGTGGGTACCTTGTGGAAGGGTATCTTGAGATTCCTGTGCTCGATGTCCTAGAGTAGTGGACTGTGTCAGCTGTGGTTCAGAGGACAGAAATATATGAGTCTCTGGTGCTGAAGGAACAAGCTGTGAGCCTGCAGAGGCAAGTGCCCTCTCCATTACATGGAAAGCAGGCCCACCTGAAGATGAGTGGGAGCTCAGAACCAAGAAAGACAACCTCAGGACCAGGGTTACACCCTGCTCCGATGAGCCCACCCCCAGGGAAGGAGCCACAAGAGGACTTGGTGCCGCCAAGACAACCAGAACCATAGTAGATGGCGCCATAGAAAAAAATAGGTGTCGTACTAGAGGTCATGGTGCCAACAGCCCAGTCACGATCCCAAGGATGGCTCTGCTCTGAGTGAGTCGATGTCCATAGGGTAAGCTCCGGAGCCATGGTAAGGTCTACCAATGAAACCAAAGAAGGCAGTACTGGGATAGGTGTCAGTGCCGAGGGTTCCAATACCTTCAAGGAGGTCGAAAGAAGAATATATGTCGGAGTCTGTGGAGAAAATTCCTCAGCTCCAGGTGGGAGGGAAGATTTGGAAAGAGTTGAAAATCCTCTGACTGACAATAGCTGATCCACTAGTCTCACTACCTAAAAATCCGAAAGGCTCCTGAAGGAGTGGGTTGACATCCCAAATGGAGAATCAGGGCGTTCTTAAAAGGGACTGCACTGCTGTCCAAAAAAAGGGATCTGCCGACAGGGAGTATCGGGTCCGAGGCAATATCTCATATTTCGGCACCGTGGTCAGAGAGCCAGCAAGATGTATTGGGGGGATGGGGGTGGGCAGTGACTGGAGTTGGGAAAACTATTTTTGGTGCCAAAAGGGGGATCTGTACTGTAGCTGTAGTTTGTACCATGGAAGATAAAGTTTTGTATGGTTCCATACTCACAAGAGGTACTGTAGGGGGAGCTTGCAGCATTGGTGCCGAGGACGGTACCATAGTTGAAGGTTGAGGCACTGGTGCAGAGGATGGCACTGTAGTTGATGGTTGAGGTCCTGGTATCGAGGATGGCACTGTAGAAGGGGTTTCAGGCCCCAGTGCTGAGATTTCTGATGTCGATTTAGGTAGTTTTGCTTTTGGTTCAGAAGATTTAACCGATTTAGAGTCACTAAGGTGTGGAGATGAAGGAACAGAATGGCTTCTTTTCTTGTGTTCCTCTTTAGGAGGGGTTGAGCTCTCCATCTCAGAAATAGCCTCCGAGAAAGGAGTTTTTAGAAGACCCTTGAGAATCAATTTATTTTTTTCTTTCAGACAAAGTATGGGCGCTAAAGCCCTTACATGTGTCACATGGAGGTTCAACTTTCAAATGCTGTACCCCGAGACAATAAACAGTGCTTGAAGCCCATTGTTCCTTTGTCAGCCATCTTCAAAATTAGAGTAAGCACCTCTCTGACAACAGTATATATGACACAAACAGCAAATTACACACTATGAAGAAAGAAAGGAGTTGTTTTTTTTTTTGTTTACCAGCAATGATAAGATAATAAATACTCAACGGGTAAAAAAAGGAAGAAAGGGGAGAGAGAGAAGAGAGGGGAGATACCAGCAATGGTATTGGGAATTACCTCAGAGGTAAAGGAAGGTCTGTGCCAGCAATGGTATGAAGAATACCACAAACTTGGTAAAGAAAAGAAGAAAATACTTCAAAAGGTAAGCAAACTCTAAACGACTAACAGAGAAAAATAAATTTTACAAGTAACCAAGAAAAAAATTTTAGAAGTATAACATTTTTAAACGACTTAGCTTGAGAGCTGGCCTGACACGTCTTGTAGTGTACGTGGCAAACAAGATCAGAAGTGATAGAGAGAGGGACACTATGGGTAAACTTAGCTCAAGAGTTTTTTGGCTGGCACGAGCTTGTTATTAATGGCCGACTCAGTTCCAAGGACAGAACCAATGAGATTAACATCAGATCCAAAGTTACATCCATGGTATTTTGCAAATCACAGATTTCACCTCTCTCTTTCTAGGAAATACAAAAAAGGAAAGTTTTCATCTCTATAGTTCCTATTTTAAATGCCTTCAAAATCCAAGTAGGAAAGCATTACACAGGATAAAAAAATAGAGGTGAAGGTAACTTTGCTAAATATCAGAAATCTCAAAATTAATTGGGCAATTTAGAAGCTTTTTCCATGTCAAGGATGTAGATATTTTATCATTAATGAAAGCTGTTTTGATGCATATCATACATTCTGGCATCTAACTCATTTTAGTGTTGCAAATGCAATGGTATATCTCGACTGTGTCTCAACATTTATAAAAGAATAAAACAATAAGCCAAGTAAATAACTAAGGACTAGACTTTGCTCAAAGAATAATAACCATTAGTGGTGCTGAATATATTTTTACAGGAACCTAACACCCCTACAGAGTATGAGGCTCCCTTGACTAAACTCCAGGATGTAAATAAATATCAACGAAAATGCGACTATTATGTCAGATTTTTAACTACCCAAACATAGACTGGGTAAAATATCCTACACAAAGTAATTATGTTGAAATATTAATCAATTAAGTTAATCAAAAATGTGTGTAGTCAAATGCTATGTACTTTCCCTAACAGTAGTTACTTGTGGTTGAGATTCTTCTGGCTCACCAACAGTACTGATGTGCTAGCTCTTAGTTTCCTTGGCATTGCTCTAAGCTTTCCTAGGTTTCAGCTCCTCCCCTTTACTCGCAATGCCCTTAGATGTCAAGATATAGTTGGATGTGCATAAGTGGGACCTGAACAGAAACCTATTTATTTTCATACCTAACACCTACACAGAATCCCCATCTGTCAGGTCAAAGGAAAGTGGGCAGGAATGTAAGATGAACCACAACCACGCAGATCTGTTGTTATGATAAGTACAACATAACTTTTGAACTTGCCATGGTCTGGTTCATCTTCCTCATTAGTAGGTCAGAATACCCAGCATACCCTTTTAGGTGGCAATATGAAAGGACTTCCACAGTAAGTCTGGCCCAATAAAAACAACCTGGAACAAGAGACACATCTGGTTTATAATGTCTTGTGAAGCTCTTCAGAGAAGCAGTGTAAACATGCATGGCTACAGAAGCATTCTTAAAGACTTATAATGCAGCTATGGCCCTTATATAAGGGGCCCTAGGTTGCACTGTTAGCTGTTTGCCATGGTTATAATATCAATATTTAATACACTCAGGTAATCACCAATACAAAGAGGTTTTGCATACATTTTTGCCCCTTTTATTAGCAGTGCAATATGTGAACAGCTGTGAATCTTTTCTGAGTTTTTACCCTGTCACAATATAAATAAAGCCGTGTGTACACTCCCATTCATTGCAGTATGTATTCTCCTTTATTGGAATAAGTTGGAAAAATACTGGAAGATTTAAAGACTTGTTAAGGTTGACCTTCTTATTTGTTTTTGGCACTAATGACATGTTTACTCACAGGACTACAATGTCTTTACAGAATACCAGTTGTGGAGATTTTATACAAAAATCTGAAGTTCAGGATTTATGTTTGCTGAGGTAATTGCTAATAAAAAGAGCTTTCCATGCCAGAAGTTTTAGCTCTGCCGTAGAGGCTGGTTCATAGGGAGGAAGCACGAGCTGTGCTAATACAAAATGTAGGTCCCAGAAGACAAGCTCTCATAACAGAGGTCTGATAAGAAAGGTTCTTCTCTGGAAGATAATACATATCTTAAGGGAAGGCAATGATGAATTCTGGAACCCTTGGTGGAAACTGGAAATGACCAACATATGCACCTTTGTAGAATAGTATCTGAGGCTTATATCAAGCATTAGTATCAGATGATCAACTATTGCAAAAAATGAAAATGGTCCGACTTCATCTCTAACTCCCATACTAAAAATGCATCCACTTACTTTGATACTTTTTCCTAGTACTGAGTTTCTAGGCAGACAGAAGGATATGGATGATCCTGTCAATTAAAGTTGTACCTTGATCATCATTGGAATTACAAAAAATGAGCAGTTAAGTTGAGGGCATTAAGATCCAGGTGAACTGGAAAAAGGAGAATTTACAGGTTTCTAAAGAACCACAAACTGACAGGCTTTCTAGAAGATACGACTAAGGCACAGGGAAAAAAACTTGCTGAACTGAAATGGGACTATGAGAATGGTCCTGGCCTTGTTCACCTTGGCTTTCTGTATGAACTTGGAAATAAAGGGAAATGATGGAGAGGCACACAAGAGAATGCAGTGAGGCTTCCCCAATCTGTGGAAGAGTATTTTTACCACCACCCAGTTGAGGGACTACTCATGTGGCATAAGCAGGCAGTGAGTACAGATGTCTGCTAGTAGGGCTGCTGCTGAGCATTTGCTTCTGGACTGTTAGGACATCAGATAGTTGTCTGATAGTTCAAAACGTACAGTTGCAAAAGTCCTAATTACCTGTAACAGTAGATGCTCATAGAGAACACTGCCTTACTGTCATTCAGGTAGTTGTACCCTGCTACCCTGCTCTGGCAGTATACTAAAGCTCATAATCCCTCCCATGCCCTGTCTGAGGGTCTTCTATAAAGACACTGTAGTCTTGTGAGTAAACCTCTCATTACTGCCCAAAGGTGGGTTACGTTAGGAACCTCCATGGCAAAGCCCAAGTTTGTTCCGAATTAGTACTTAATGGTACCACTTACATTATCCTGCTGACTTAGCCAACCTGCTAGCTGATAGGTTCAGCGCAAACTTCACCCCCTTATCACCCCCCAAAGGCCCAATCGACATCCCCAATACTTGTCCCACACCTCACATCTCCGTAGATCAAGTGTTAAAGGCCCTATCCAAGGCAAAGAACACAGCTTCCATGGGACCTGATGGTATCCCAGACTGTATTTTGCACCATCTCCAGCAAGAACTAGCTTCACCATTGAGCACCCTATTAAACCACAGCCTAATAACAGCCTTCATTCCAGCAGAGTGCAGAAAAACCATTGTCATCTCCTTGAACAAAGGTGGTGCCACTACTGACCCAGGAAAATATCGCCCCATTAGCTTGACAAGTCTGATCTGTAAAGCCATGGAACATATTAGTATGGATTTCAAAAACAAGGACATAGGCAATCTTCAAGCACTTGTCCCCACCCAATTTGGAATTGTCAGGGGCAGATATTGCCTGTTGAACCTAGTTGACTTCTTTGAGACTGTCACCAAGGCCCTAGATGAGGGAAAGTCAGTACATACAGCTTACCTTGACCTGGCCAAGGCCTTTGACAAAATCTCCCACTCAGACATCATCAAAAAGCTAACACAACTTGGTGTTAATCCCTATCTCATCAGATGGGTGGCTAACTGGCTCACAGATAGGACCCACAAGGTCAAAACAGGCACCACCACCTCTGACAGCAGACCTGTACTAGTGGTGTTCCCCAGGGATCTGTCCTGGGACTCCTACTATTTGGCATCTACTTCTCAGAGGTCCAGGCAAAGACAAAGGGCCTGTGGCTGACCATGTTTGCAGATGACTGTAAGTTTGGTGCTGTCACTGACTCCTCAAATGATATTAACATACTTCAAGAGGGTCTCACAGTTACAAATAACTGGTGCCAAAGTCATGGCCTTAAGTTAAATGCAAAAAAATGTACTGTCATACCATTCGGCTAAAACACAGTCCCTACTGATTACCACATCAACAGCAACCCCCCTAAGCACACAACCTGTGGTGAGACACCTGGGTACTCAGGTTGACCACAATCTCACATTTGATCATCATGTGGTGGCAGTGGTCAGAAAAGCCTTTTACTTGGTTTATCTAATAAGTAAAGGGATAGCATCCAGAAAAAAGGAGGTTATTACCTCTCTGTACTCCTCCTTCATTAGACCTATATTTGAGTATAATGCCCAGTTTGGTATGTACCTCTCCAAAACACCTGCACCACCTGGAAAGGCCACAGAAATACCTCACAGAGAGAATCCATGGCTGCCAACATCTGTCCTATGCGGACAGGCTCAAATCACTATCACTCTATGCAGTATCATACACATTGCTCAAAGGTGACCTGTGTCTCGTCTACAAGGCAATATCGGACCCTGCCCTACTAGAGATGTTCCATATCTGTAAGTCTAACTCCTTGCGCATTACCTGCTTGACAGGCCTAAATCTAATATGCGATATCAACAAAACCTGCTGGAGAGACAGGTTTGTCTCCCAGAGGCTGCCCCGTCTCTGGAATAGACTTCCCATACATGTCAAACAGAGTACCTCACTGACCCTCTTCAAGCGCAACCTTGATGAGTGGATGGAAAACCGCAAATTTGTCCCAGGGATTCCACCTTTGTCCCTCACTGACAGGGGGTGACAGGTGCTGACTGAGGTTTCTTTTTTGGGGATAAACTCTTGGCTAGGCTTGTAAGGGCCCCAGGGCCATTAGCCTAGTAACCTCCTATGATAGGCCAATCACTTGACAGTACAGGAACTGCCTTTGCAAGCTCACAAACAGAACCTTTTTCAGTTTTCTAGGATTCAGCAGGAAGAAAAAAATGGAAACACAAGCTTTGAAAAACTTTCTGTTCCAATACCAAAGATCACACAAATGCATTCACACAACAATAAAGGGTGTGTAGCAGCAACATACAGCAACCCAAACAGCAAACTATTTAGAAAACAAGCAGAGCTAGACCACCACGGAGAAACATTTCTTAACTAATAAAACGGCATAAAAACAGCACAAGCATAGAAACAGGGATAAACACTTTCAACTCATAGAGCCTTCATCAGATCCTGCCTTGCTGTCAGTACTCCTCTTTAAAGCAAAGAGCAACCAATTAAAATGTATCTAGGAAGTCTCCTCCCTTTCATCAAATACTGCATTCCTGCCAGTGCTCCTCCCCTTTGAAGCAAAAAGCAACCAATTAAAATTTAAATTTTGTCTAGGAAGTTTCCTTCCTTTAACAGTGGCTTCAAAGGAATCATCCCATTCAATCCAGGGAGCAAATCAGCCTGCAAATCAGCAATCCATCAGCTCTCCAAAACCTCTGTTTTATTCACCACCCCAAAGATTATCATGTACTAATTCTAATGCCATAAATATAAAGTTGTGTTGTACATTCTGTTGGATATGTTTAGACAAAACACTGGTATCATTTCCTAGTCTAATGTCACTGAGGTGACATAGAATTCTATCTTTGAACTGCCAATTAGTATTACTAACATAAAATCCATTACAGAGGGTGCAAATAGCTGCATAAATAATATTTTTGGTGTTACGATCTGCATAGGTTTTCAGCTGATATAACCTTTTAGTAACAAGATGTCTAAAAGAGTTACTAATGTTAACTGAAGCACATGCCTGCATTTCCTGCAGGGAAAAGTCCCATTCTTCAAGGTTGTTTTCTTTGATGGAACCCCATACATACAACAAAGAAGTCTCCTCAAATTTATTTTATTTTTACAACAAAAAAACAATTGATGACAAAATAAAGGACAGAGTGGGTGAAGTTCTGAGGTTTTGTTGTAAAAATAAAATAAATTTGAAGAGACTAATTTGTTATTAGTATGGGATTCTATCAAAGACAACAACCTTGAAGAATGTGTCTTTTCCCTGCAGGAAATGCAGGCATGTGCTTCAATTAACAGTAGTAACTCTTTTAGATATCCTGTTACTAAAATGTTACATCAGCTGAAAACCTATACAGATTGCACCCTCTGTAATGGATTTTATGTTGGTAAGACTATTCAGCAGTTCAAAGATAGAATTCTGCATCACCTCAGTGACATTAGACTAGGAAAGGACACCAGTGCTTTATAAGTTCATAGGTTCATAGGTTGGTACTGGGCTATCTGCCCGAAGGCATATATTAGCCCAGCCACGTTATGCGGTATTCACCGCCCCTTTAGTAGTTCCCTAGACCCTTGTACTAGCAGCTAGTACCCTTGGCCCCTATCTAGTATTGCTGTTGGTGTGATCCCCGGTGTGAACTTTCTGTTACCCATCCACTCATCAAGGTTCCTCTTGAAGAGTGATAGTGAGGGGCTCTGTCTTATGTAGATCGGGACCCTGTTCCATAGTAAGGGAAGTTTCTGCAAAGGGAATCTATCCCTCCAGCATGTTCTATTCATTGTTGTGTTGAGGTTTATATCCCTAGAGCAAGTAGCTCGAGTAGATTTGATTTTGCTAAGATGGAGCATGTTCAAAAATTCTGGGTTGGACATGGCTCTGTACGTTAGACAGAGATCGCCTCTGAGAAAGCGGTATGCCACAGAGAACAGTCTTAGCTTTTCCAATCGTGCTGCATAGGGTAACTGTTTGAGGCTAGTAATCCTCTTGGTTAGGTACCTCTGTGGTCTCTCCAGCTGCTGGAGATGTCTAGCCAGGTACATTCCAATTGGTGCATTGTACTCAATAATGGGTCTGATGAGGGAAGAGTAGAGGGGCACCATTACATCCTTAGATCTTGATGCAAACCCTTTCATGATCAGATGGGTCACATAGAAGGATTTTCTAACCACTTTGGCAACATGGTTATCAAAGGAAATCTGACTATCTACTTGGGTCCCTAGATCCCTTATTTCTTCTTCAGATTTCAGGGGATTACCTCCTATGTTGTAGTTTGCAGGTACTCTGTTTTTTTCCAAAGGGGATTACTACGCATTTTTTTGCATTTAGCTTGAGACCATGGCTTTGACACCATGCATCAGTCTCATTTAGGCCCTTCTGGAGGATCTCCATGTCGGCCGGAGACTCTATTATAGCACCCAGTTTGCAGTCATCCGCAAACTTAGTCAGCCACAGCCCTTCTGTGCTTGCCTGTACTTCTGAGAAGTATATGCCAAACAGGAGGGGCCCCAGGACAGAGCCCTGAGGCACACCACTCGTTACTGGTCTGGATTCGGACATACATCCCGCTACTCTTACTTTATGGGATCTTTGTTAAACATATCCAAGAGAATGCACAACACAAGTTTATATTTATGGCATTAGAAGTAGTAGATGATAATCTTTGGGGTAGTGATTTATATAATAAAACAGTGGTTTTGGAGAGCCAATGGATTGCTGATTTACAGGCCGATCAACTCCCTGGATTGAATGGGATGATTCCCTTGAAACCACTGTTTAAAGGGAGGAAACTTCCTGGATAAAATTTTAATTTTAATTCGTTGCTTTTTGCTTCAAAGGGGAGGAGCACTGGCAGTAATGCAGTATTTAATGAAAAGGAAGAGACTTCCTAGATGAATTTTAATTGGCTGCTCTTTGCTTTAAAGAGAAGGAACTCTGGCAGTAATGCAGGATCTGATGAAGACTCTATGAGTTGAAAGCGTTTATCCCTGTTTCTATGTCTGTGATATTTTTATGCCGTTTTATTGTTTTATTAGTTAAGAAGTGTTTCTTCATGGTGGGCTAGCTCTGCTTGTTTTCTAAATATTTTCATTTGGCTGAGCAACCTTTAGCAATCAGGAGTTTATATATTTTTACAAACAGCAAACTATGTACATGCAAAAAAGGGGGATGATGGGTGATTAGTGCCAATAAGGCAGTGTGTTCTAAGAACATCTACTGTTACAAGTAAGTAGGACTTAAGCAACTGTACTATGTTCAACAAACACACTGCCTTACAGTTATTTGGGTAGATTCCTAAAGCTTTCCCACATGGGAGGAAGAAGGATAAGGGTCCGGAAGCCCTTGCAGAATGGCCCTAGTGAAGCATGCTCTGGATCTCAAAAAGGCATCCATCTTGTAGTGCTTCATAAAGGCATGGAAGAAGACCAAGTTACTGACTCTAGAATATTTCTAATGTGCACTGTTTTCCAATACACCACCGAAGAGGCAAAGGCCTTGATGGAATGCGCTTTTACCTTGTTTGGATTCTCTTGCCATGTTTGGTGTAACAAAATACAACATCAGAGGACAACCAACATGCAGTGGTTTGCTTAGATACATGTTGACTCTTATTTGGCCCTGGTTAGGAAATAAAAAGCCTTTCAGCCTTCCTGAAGGATTTTGTTCTGTAAAGGTGGTACCTGAGCTGCTGGCGGTACATCCAAAGTATGAAGTATCCTCTCTTCCTTTTCCTGGGAAGAATACAAGGAGGTTAACAGACTGACAGAGTGAATTCTGAGACCACTTTTGGCACAAAAGAGGTGTTAGTGTGAAAATGAAAGTTATGTACTTACCACAATGATAGATCCGTGTTGTCCTATTTTCATCCAGTTCAACATGTGGGCTATTGGATCCAGTCAGATCTGACCTCAGTGCCTTATACCAGAGTACTGGATCCAAGAACTCTGACTCCTCATTTACCCACAATTCCCTCCTCCTGACTGATTTACCTTAGATCGAGTTTGCTGACTGAATCCCGTAAGCTTCTATTAACTGGAAGAATGAATAAAAAGGAGAGTCTGCAACACTGTCCACTATGGAATGAAAAGTGGAACAGGAGACAAAGAAGGTCCTGTTAAAGTCTGCTCAATCCCTAGAAGATGTAAAATGACAATTGTTTGCAAAGTTTGGAAAGAATTCAGGCAAGTCAATCTGTTGATTCAAGTTTGTTTCTGATGCCACCTTTTGAAGGATGGAGGGATTTGTTCTTAGTGAAACTCTATCCTTATGGAAAATAAGGAAAGGTGGCTTGTATGAAAGTGCTTACAATTCCAACCTCATATTTTTGATGTAATGTCAATCAGAAAAATAGTCCTCTAAGAGAGAAATGTTAAATCTGTTAATTCTGCAGGTTCAAAGGATTTTTGGGTCAATGATTGCAGTAAGAGTGCAACATCCCATGGTGGAACTGGATCTCAAACAGGCGGTCTCATTACGAACATTCCCTTAAAGAAAGCTTTGGTTACCCTAAGTGATGCAATAGACAAATCCTTATATCCTGTGTGAAAATCTGAGATGGCAGTCATCTGACTTTAACAGCTGAGTAACTGAAAGCTTGCATAAAAAGTTTAGAAAGAAAATCCAGTATTACTGGTAGAAGGGCTGAGAAAGGATGTAAGCCCCTTGAGGTTGCCCAAATGGAAAATCTTTGCCATTTCGTTTTGTAAATCTTTTTGGTTGATTCCTCCTGAGAAGAAGGGATTATGGGGACTATGGGGGAAGAAAGCCTGGCATCTCTGGCTATTGTTAAAATTGGAGAAACATGTGGTTAGTTTTAGGGACTGATGACCCAGTAGTGGTATTCTGGATGAGTGACTGAGTAGATACGGAATGGGATCCAGTACTAATGGTGGGTGCAGACGGTAAGGCCAAAGAAAGGGGAACCATACAGGGTCTATATCAGTTCAACGAAACAGCACATCATCAAATACAACAACCTCGAACTTCTAACCACAAAATCTAAAAACATTGAAAGCTCAGAACAGCAAATTTTTTCCCTGGGAAAAAATTCACTGTTCTGAGAAACACACACACAACACAAGCACACCAAAAAAACAGCAATCCACACACATACACTTAAAATCCTACATCTAACCCTACACTAAACTGTACATACAATACTATCTATCCACTATCCTTAACCCAAACCCTAACCATAAGGTGCGTCACTATCGCACACTCACCTCACCTGCGCCCTAACACTAACTCACATACCCCACCCTAACCCTAAATTCTATCACTATTGCACACTCACCTCACCCGCGCCCTACCCCTAACTCACATATCCCGCCCCAACCCTAAAGTCTGTCACTATCGCACACTCACCTCACCTGCGCCCTAACCCTAACTCACATACCTCGCCCTAATCCTAAAGTCTATCACTATCGCACACTCACCTCACCCGTGCCCTAACCCTAACTCACATACCCCGCCCTAACCCTAATGTCCACACAATCGCACACTTACCTGAACCCAACCTGTAACTTTTCACCACAGTGCTGAAAATAGCAAAGCCACAGAAATGGACAACCAAATTCTTTCCCTAGGAAAAAATTTGGTTATCTGCAGCTTCGCTATTTTCAGCGTTCACTGTTTTTGGGTTGATATAAGACCATTCGAAGTATTAACACTTCAATGATCTAATATAGAACCAACCATACCTGCTGAGGCCAAAAAGGAGCAATGAGGATTACTCTTATCTTGGCTTGTTTCCTACTCAGCAAAAGCTCCTCGTGGTCCTGCAGAGTGGTGCTAGCAGCAGAGAGATGAAAAAGAGTGACTGCTACTTGATATAAGTATTTTCTACTGCCTTTACTCTTGCGATTGCTTGTTCTCGCTGAAAAGCAAGTCTGAAACTGCTGCGTTAATTAGAAAAGCTTGTTTTTGCATTTTTTGCTACCTGCACTTGAATATCATTTGTTGTTGTTTAATTTAATTGTAGAGGCTGCTCACTCAAGTGCACTAGCCTGTGTTAAGCATTTTACTGTGTTTCTGGCTATCTGTCCTTAAAAAAGAAAAAATATATATATATCCTTGTTTCTCGCCTTTTCTAACTAGAATAGTCCTGATTTCAGGTTTGCTGGAATCCGGACTTTAGTACAAGGTTCCTGTGTTGCCCATTTCCTTACTTGGATAGGAGGAAGCTTCTCTGTTCACCAGTGAGAGTGGGGAGCTTTGAGCAGCCTATCTGTCCCTGAAGGAGTGGTCTCAGCCCAGAAACAAGTTGTTTATTGGCCGTTTTGGGCTAATTCCTAGCTCTTTCAAGTCCCCTGCTTAAAAACCCACTTGGCGCGGTTTTTGTGCTTGTTCCTACTCAGCAAAAGCTCCTTGTGGTCCTGCAGAGTGGTGTTAGCAGCAGAGAGATGAAAAAGAGTGACTGCTACTTGATATAAGTATTTTCTACTGCCTTTACTCTTGTGATTGCTTGTTCTCGCTGAAAAGCGAGTCTGAAACTGCTGTGTTAATTAAAAAAGCTTGTTTTTGCATTTTTTGCTACCTGCACTTGAATATCGTTTATTGTTGTTTAATTTAATTGTAGAGGCTGCTCACTCAAGTGCGCTAGCCTGTGTTAAGCATTTTACTGTGTTTCCTGCTATCTGTCCTTAAAAAAGAAAAAAAATATATATCCTTGTTTTCCGCCTTTTCTAACTAGAACAGCCCTGATTTCAGGTTTGCTGGAATCCGGACTTTAGTACAAGGTTCCTATGTTGCCCATTTCCTTACTTGGATAGGAGGAAGCTTCTCTGTTCACCAGTGAGAGTGGGGAGCTTTGAGCAGCCTATCTGTCCCTGAAGGAGTGGTCTCAGCCCAGAAACAAGTTATTTATTGGCCGTTTTGGGCTAATTCCTAGCTCTTTCAAGTCCCCTGCTTAAAAACTCACTTGGTGCAGTTTTTGTGCTTGTTTCCTACTCAGCAACAGCTCCTCGTGGTCCTGCAGAGGGGAGTAGCAGCAGAGAGACGAAAAAGAGTGACTGCTACTTGATATAAGTATTTTCTACTGCCTTTACTCTTGCGATTGCTTGTTCTCGCTGAAAAGCGAGTCTGAAACTGCTGTGTTAATTAGAAAAGCTTGTTTTTGCATTTTTTGCTACCTGCACTTGAATATCGTTTGTTGTTGTTTAATTTAATTGTAGAGGCTGCTCACTCAAGTGCGCTAGCTTGTGTTAAGCATTTTACTGTGTTTCCGGCTATCTGTCCTTAAAAAAGAAAAAAAAAATCCTTGTTTCCTGCCTTTTCTAACTAGAATAGTCCTGATTTCAGGTCTGCTGGAATCCAAACTTTAGTACAAGGTTCCTGTGTTGCCCATTTCCTTACTTGGATAGGATGAAGCTTTTCTGTTCACCAGTGAGAGTGGGGAGCTTTGAGCAGCCTATCTGTCCCTGAAGGAGTGGTCTCAGCCCAGAAACAAGTTGTTTATTGGCCGTTTTGGGCTAATTTCTAGCTCTTTCAAGTCCCCTGCTTAAAAACCTGCTTTAGCGCAGGTTTACATGATCTTGCGCTCAGCACAGCATCGGGCAGCGGTGCCTAAACAGGTTTAAACTATTACCGGCTCCATAAAGTCTACTCTTCACTTTTTCCCTTAGAACTGATCTAAATCTCAAGGAAGCACTCCATCTTTATTCCAAGCCTTGCACTTGCTCTTATAAGTAATTTTATAAGTAAATCACCAATAAATTTAAGCACTACACCCTCTTATACTCTTTTTAAGTACTTTACTCCCTATAGGTCCTTTCTGATCAGTCAAAAACTATTTCTTTTTACTATCCTGATATGTCCAAAGGTCAGTTTTGGGTATACTCTCCAGTCCAGCTGGTGAATCTGGGAATCTTGAGGCAATGTTACAACTGCCTTATGTACACAGACCACCCGCTTCTCCTCTCAGCAAGCTCAAATATATGTGAGAGATGCAACTATATAGCCAAACTGGAGGCTGAGCTCTCTCAACCCAGGACTGGCACAGTCAGTCAGGAGGAGAAGGTAACCACACACACCACAAAGCCAGTCTCACATAGACCTATCGCAACAGCAAACCAAACACAAACATACAAAAACATACTCAGAGGCTCTAAATAAAAATCTGCCCAAGCAGCAGAGACCTCCAAAGCAGACATCCAAGCAGCCGCTACCCCAAAACAATACCCACGTATCACATAGTTCACAAAGTCAGTGTGCCACACAGTCACAGCCCTTAAGGCTAAACAACACACCTAATACACTTGTAATAGATGACTCTATTGTCAGACACAGTGACGTCCCACTCACCAGGCTGAACAAGGAGAAGGTCACTGTAAGCTGCCTGTTGGGTGCCGGGATCCACCACATAACACAAGCACTCAGGTCACTCCAAAGCAAGTACAAATATGACTCCGTCATTGTCCATGCTGGTGTGAATGACCTGAGACGTACCTCCCTGAACTACATGAAAAGAGACATAGAGGAGCTCTCTGATCATGTAGCCCAGGCCAGTATGACCCTGACCTTGAGTAGCATCTTACCCTCACCAAGAATGATGCCACAGTACAAAGACAAAATGATCAATTTTAACAATTGGTTAAAGTATTGGTGTCATTCAAAGGGGATCCAGTGTCTGTCAGCCTGGGATGACATTCTCGACAAGCCACGTTGCTTCGCTAGGGACGGCTTGCACCTGTCACCCATGGGCTTTCAAATACTGGCTAAGGCTCTTGCCACCTCCATAGTGCCTTTTTTAGGCAAGGCTCAAAAGACAAACCCACTTCCATAAACAACACAGGGAAAAAGAAACTAAGGGTAATGCTGCTCAACGCCATAAGTCTAAACCTCAAGATGCCCGCACTCGAGGCTCTCCTCAGTATGGAGAATATCGATATCTGTGCAGTAACAGAAACCTGGTTCAAGGCTCCCGAGAGTACCCCAGCACTACCAGGTTATACCTCATACCATGCTTTTCATCCCCAAAACTCGGACCAAACCACAAAAGGAGGGGGAGTATCCATATTCATCAAAGATACCCACACCTCCAGGTTAGTGGCACTGCACGAAGCATCAGAGACCATCCATGTGCAACTAACAGTGGGTAAAACTGCCTTTCAGTTTGTAGCCTGCTACAGACCACCCTCCCAAACTCAGGAACCCCACTCGGCTTTCCTGAGAACACTAGAGAATATGAAGGTCTCTCCAAACACCATTATATTGGGTGACTTCAACTACCCAAACATAGACTGGGAGCACTACTCAAGCCCCAACACCCTCGCCCAACGGTTCCGAGAATTTATAAATTCAAATGCTATGGAACAACTGGTCACCACTCCCACAAGAGGGGAAAACATATTGGACATGATCATCACCAACATGGGGCCTCTTTGTTCCATACCAGAGGTATACCGCTCTTTGGTAAGATCTGACCATAAACTAATCTCACTGGACATCGATATCCCATCCCCACCCCCAGCAAATGAAATCACGGTGAAGAACTTCTCAAAAGCAGACTTCACACTTCTCAAAACTGAGGTGGAATCCTTCAAATCCCCCGGGCCAGTGGAAAATACGGCCGAAACCACAGAATCCTTTACAAACGCACTCTATGGACACCTGCATGAATGCATGGATCGTGCTATCCCAAATAAAACCAAGACTCACTCCTGCAAAGGCAGGAGACCTGTCTGGTGGACCCCAGCCATAAATAAGCTATACAACAGAAGGAGGAAGCTACTACATGATAGAGTAAAATCCCAAAAAGGGAAGGCATCTCTGATCAGTACTAGCAAGAAACTACGATCCCTCATAAAATCATTTAAGACCAGCTTCGAAAGAAAAATTGCACAAGACACTAAAGATAATCACAAGGCCTTCTTTAGTTATGTCAGAAACCTGGGTGGCAACTCCCAGATATGCTCGGAGTTAGTGCAAAATGACAAAAAATACACTGAACCCACAGACATTGCCAACATCCTGGCAGACAGGTTCAGTGCAAACTTCTCCCACCCCCAAAAGAGCAATTGTCTATCCCAACAGAGTGTAGCCTCCCTGACATCACAGATGCACAGGTGAGAGCTGCCCTCTCCAAAGTAAAAAAACACAGCATCAATGGTACCGGACGGTGTCCCAGGCTGCATCTTACACGAGCTCCAAGAAGAACTGAACCCTCACATAAAGTCACTGTTCAATCTCAGCCTTACTACAGGATATGTACCCAAGGAATGGCATACAGCAACAGTGGTCCCACTCCACAAAGGTGGTGCCACAACAGACCCCAGGAACTATCGCCCTATAAGCCTGACTAGCCTGGTCTGCAAAGCTATGGAGCATATCGTCATGGAACTCATAAACAAAGACATTGGAAACCTCCAAACACTGAATCCTACCCAGTTCGGCTTTGTTAACGGCAGATCTTGCCTCTTGAACCTGGTTGACTTCTTTGAAACAGTCACCAAGACCATAGATGAAGGGAAGGTAGTCCACACAGCCTACCTGGACCTCGCAAAAGCCTTCGACACAATACCCCACTCGGGCATCATAAATAAGCTCACCAGCTAAATATCAACCCCTATGTCACAAGATGGGTTGCAAACTGGCTCAGGGATAAAACCCACATGGTCAGAATTGCAAGTGCCATGTCTGACTCTAAACCAGTTACAAGCGGTGTCCCACAAGGCTCAGTCCTGGGACGTCTATTGTTCGGTATATATTTCTCTGAGGTACAGGCTAACACGGGAGGACTATGGCTGACCAAGTTCGCAGATGACTGCAAACTGGCTGCTATAATCAACTTGCCAACTGACACAAGCATCCTCCAAAGGGGTCTCACAGAGACAGATAACTGGTGCCAGTGCCATGGCCTAAAACTAAATGCCAAAAAGTGCATAGTCATCCCCTTTGGAAAAAAACAAAGTGCCCACAAATTACCACATAGGTGGTAATCCATTAAGTATGGAAGTAGTAATTAGGGATTTGGGGACCCAAGTAGATAGCAATCTCTCCTTTGACACTCACATTGCCAAAGTGGTTAGAAAGACCTCCTATATAGCCCACCGTATCATGAAAGGGTTCACATCTAGATCAAGAGAGGTCATTGTGCCCCTCTACTCATCACTCATCAGGCCCATAATTGAATACAATGCCCCATTTGGGATGTACCTTTCCCGACACCTGCAGCAACTGGAAAGACCCCAAAAGTACCTCACCAAGAGGATCAAGGGACTCAAACAGATGCCCTACTCAGTTAGGCTAAAGAAACTCCAGCTCTACTCAATTGCTTACCACCTACTCAGAGGCGATCTGTGCCTGACGTATAAAGCCATGTCCAACCCTGAATTAATGGACATGCTTCACCTCAGGAATTCCAAATCCCTTAGAGCTACATGCTCCAGGGACCTAAACCTCAGCACAGAAATAAAAAGGACATGCTGGAGGGACAGATTCATATCCCAGAGGCTCCCCTCACTCTGGGACAAAATCCCAATCCATGTTAGGCAGAGCCGCTCAATTACCCTCTTCAAGAGAAATCTTGACGAATGGATGGGAGATTGTAGGTTTACCGCTGGGATCTCTTCTGTGTCCCTACTAGACAGAGGCACAGTAAACTAAACATAAAAGGGCTATTCTTCTGTGACCTACTATACAAAGGCACAGTCAACTAATCTAAAAGGGTGACGAAAGCCAAACACACTCTGGCTAGGCTTATAAATGCCCTAAGGCAGATAGCCTAATATCAACCTATGAACCTATGGCTTTCTGAATGAAATCCATGAGAAGGGAAATGGATGAAAAGGTGCAAAGGAGACCAGAGGCTAAAAGTGGACCACTGCATCCCTTGGTGACTCTCCGTGTGGAGGGATGAGGGTGAAGTAACTGCTGCATTTGTTGTTGAGGTAAGAAACAAAGACGTCACAGCAAGGTTGGCCCCAGTAGCTGAAAGTCTCCATTGCCACTGTTTGTTTGAGAAACCTCTTGTGAATTAACAGGACAGTCCTGCTCAGCCTATCTGCTAATACACTGAATGTCCCGGGAATGTGCATTGCCACTAGAAAGCAGTTTGAAGACATCACCCATTGCTAGAATAACACAGCCACTCGGCAAAGAGGGTATGAACGTGTTTCACCTTGCTTGTTGATATACCAGACCACTGACAAATTGTCTGTGTGAATGGAAATCACACGCTTGAGTTGGAGGTCCTGAAAAACCTGCAATGCTAGGAGGACTGCTGTCATCTCTAAGACACTAATATGAAGGTTGGCCTCTACTAATGACCTTGAATTGTCTTCACTTTGAAGTGTCCCCCCACAATAGAAGGGAGGTGTCCATGGTGACTATAGCCCTGGAAGTAGGTGGGCAAAAGAGTCTGCCCTGAACTACTGATGAAGATGTGATCTACTAACTTAGATGATCCCTGTATATTTGAGTAAGTCATATTCTGATGTAAAGGGAATGAACTTTCTGTGACCATTGTATTGCCAATGTCCACTGAAGGACTCTCATGTCATATTGCTAATGTGACCAGCATAATAGTAGAGACCATCAGCCTTATAAGTCGGAGGATGAGTCTTGCCTGTGGACATTGATGTTGCATAACCTGATAGGTTACAAACCTTAATAACTGAACTCTTGCAAGGGGAAGTTTTGCAATTTGCTGGACAGACTATGTACATCTGTTACCCTATAAATTCTATGTTCTGCATGGCAGGCAGTCTGCTCTTCTTGTGAATGGCTGATATTCCCAGTCTGTTTGCAAGACTGAGAAGGAATGTCTGATGCTGCAATATTAGTTCCAGAGACGAGTTACTACTACTACTGTCATAACCTTGGTGAACATCCAGGGGGACTGTGGTGAGACTGAATGGCAGAGGCCTGAACTGATAGTGAATGGCTTCCAACCAGAAATGGAGAAATCTCCTGGATTGCCTCTGGGTTTTGATATGATAATAGGTGTCTTGGAGATTGATAAAGCACATCCAATCATCCTTCCTCAATAGAGGTTGAATGGGCTGTAACATGACCATCCAAAACTTTGTCTGTTTGACATACTGATTCAGGCTGCTGATATCCAATACTAGTCTGAGGTCCCCTGTTTTTCTGGAACTAAAAATAACTTGGAATAGACTCCAGATCCTAACCGAGTTGGGGGGACCAGTTAGATAACTTTAGTTTAACAACTTTAACACTTCTGTTGCTGCAGATTCCAAATGATCAACTGGCATATCAGAATCTTCAACCTTTCATTTGGGAAAGACAAAAATAGTATGCTATAGCCTCTGGTGACCATCCTTAGCACCCATGTATCAGAAATTATGCTTTGCTAGGCTAAAGAGTATAAAGTTAAGTGTTCTCTGACTGCCTCAACAGTGCAGCATTGGGCAACCCTTTAGTGATACTGGTACGGTTTCCCAGTGAATGGTCCACAGAAACCTTGGTTTCACTGTCCGCTTCTTCCTCTCAGGCAGCATCTCTTTGAAGTGCCCCTGGTTTAGGGAAGGTTTATTCCCTAGAAGTGTCCTGGTGAAAATCTTGGGATTTTCTGATTGACATTTTTCTACCTCCTCTTTGGTTTCTGGAAAAGGATCTTTGAGAAGTAGATTGTCAAGGCAGACAAGGTCTTAACAACCTGTTCACTCCTGGTAAGTGTTTCTTTTACCTTAAGTCCAAAGGGTCCAAAAAGGGTGGAACCACTGTAGGATGGGTTGATAAAGGATGCCATGAAGCTTTCTGCAAAGTCAAATAGCTGCATTCAGGCATGGCGTTACATGGTAATGCCTGTATCACCTGCCCTTGCTGTACCACCAGCTGCATTTGACAGCAGTCACATGGCCACATTTGAGGTAGACTGAAGGGTAGACATTTGGGCATCCACCATCTTTTAGACATCCGTAGGCACGCTACACAGTAGAGACTTGGAAAGCTCCTTGAACAAGTGTCTTTTGAAATGTGTCAGGCGTGCTGGATAGTTCAGCTCTCGAAGTACAAAGGTTGCTAATGCATATGTCCATTTCTCTAGTCTGTCCAATACCCTTGACTCCCTGTTAGGGAGATGGACAGAGGAACTTTCTTCAGATAGTTCCTTCTTTGTAGCTGATGTTACCACCATGACATTTACAGGTGAATTCATTTAACTAATGTTTCCTATCCTTTGGGGCAACCAAAATTTTGTCCATTTTTTTTCAGAATAGGCTCTGCCACACCAGGTTTCTTCCAAGTCTTCTGAGTGACAAGATCTATTAAGGTCTCAGGAGGTAGGACCAACCAGGACATCAATGAGCTAGACCCAAAAGCTTCAAGAAACATGAACTCATTGGAAGGAGGAGTTGTGAACCATCCCCTCCTCTACTTCATCAATTGCAGAATATATCCAAAGGAGACATCATCTAAGTCCATGTTTTCAATGACGGACTCTGGAGAGGAGTCTAAATGTTTACATTTGCATGTCCTTTTTCTTGGGATGTGTCTCACAGACTCTGAAGGAGAAACGTCAGAGTCAGACAGGGACTTGAATGTTGAGCTGCCTCAAAGCTAGCTAGGCCCGTCTGTCCCTGTCAACCCAAACTGGAGGAAAGAGGCACAGGATCCATTGGGAGTCAGGATGGATCTGAACTCAGTGCATGCACAAGTCTCCTTGGCCCAGCCAAAGTCCTTTCCACAGCCTCAAAAGCTGATTCAGCTAATGGAGCCGAGGAAAAACTACCCCATCAGCAGACTCATTAGGCATCCTGACACAAAAAGAGGTTGGCTCGAAGAGGGCAATTGAGCTGAGCTGTCTAGAACCAAATCACCAAGGCAGAGGAATGGCTCAGAACACTTAGGAGTTGATTCCACCATTGGAGCTCAAACCCTGACACTCTGGCTTCGGGACTCTTCTTGACCCAAAAACATTGGTGTTGAGAGAGTAAAGGAAGATGTCAAACCCAAAGTTTCTAGGGCTTTTGGATGTAATGCTGCTGCAGTGGAAGGCTTTGAATCCATAATAGTCAGCCCCAGAAAAGAAGACAGTGTCGGAAACAGATTGGATGGTAATAAAGGGCCCATTCCTGGCCCTCTGCTCCAGGATGGCACTGGGAGAACCCCCAGCTGAATTTGTTTCCTCAAGAATTTCCTCATCATATGGCCGACATCCAACTCAGTTAGAATTCTGGTGAATCTATCAGACCTCAACGAAGAAGCTATAGATGCTGGTCTCAATTGTAGCTTTATTTGAAATATCAGTGAATGACATCTGGGGCTGACTGGCCCCAGAGAAAAGCTAGTTTTCCGGGATGGAGTTCAGATCTGAGTTGCAGGTGGTTCCGACTGCCTTGACAACTTAGGTGCTGGACCTGAAAGAGCTGCTGGATCCAGAAACCTTTTCTTTGATTTTTCTACCCTCTCTTCATGTCTCTTTTCATCTTGTTTGCCTCTGTGTTTCTCTTTAGATTATCTCTGTCTTTCTCTTTGTATTTTTCTCTCTCTTTCTCCCTCTTCTTATCCACAGATGGAGAAGTAAAAAGTACTTTGAGCTCAGAGGACATTTTGGACCCTGTCTGAGGGGGCAGTAAACCTTTAAGAATAAGTTTCCCCGGCTTACTATCATAATATCGAACATGGATGCTCTGCAAATGGAAAGAAATGACAGATGTCCGAATAACCATGTTGCCGAGCATACCGTGTTCGAAAGTCGTACCAGCGAATGCTACTGTGCATTTGCTGATATGAACTCAAACTGCACAGTGATCATGGTGCAGTGCATTGTGGAATATTCATCCCTTTCATCACTGCAGTGCGATCTCGGAGTTGGAATATATAGTTAGCAGGGGATGTGGATGACGCAGGGGGGGGCTTTCCCTCCTGCAAAACTATGATGTTAACTATAGGAGTTTCACATTAAGTGTGCTCCTGTATGGCAGTCATGTGCTGTGTTCGACAACAATGTCAAATCTGCTGAATTCGTTCAGCAGATTCGACATTGTGTGTAGTTGATTAATATGACATTCGCCCTTTACTTCGATGTTGTGACCGGTACAATGTTGTGCCAGTCGACATTTTGATAGTAAACTGTTTCTCCCTTGTACCTTGAAGTGCTTTGGCACTAAAAGCAGCAAAGAAACTTTACTGTCATTTAGGAAACACGAGTGCTACCTAAACAAAATTTTGAGTGTCAGCTCTTTTACAGGAAAAAACAAACACAAAAAGAGAAGACATGATGGGTATTAAAGAATAAACAATAACTATAGTACAAAAGTAAATGCCTAGGCAGCTGATGCACATGCTTGTACATTATTTATATACACTGGACACACTGACTACTAGATGATTAACACAAGAAAACAAAAGTACAGTATACACAGAGGTGAGATTGGGTGATACTGCACATAAGTATGTGGGCTTTGCTTTTTATTTTTATTTTAAGTGACTGGAATTGAATGAGAATATATTAATTTTAGTATGCAATAAATAAATAGAATTACTGTATGAAAAATAAGGAAAAGAATGACAGCGTAAAAATTTATTATAGTTTTGATACATCCAGATTTACATCTACATTAATGAGTCTTACTGCAGTTGGAGAAAAACAGTTCATGAATCTGGAAGTCCTGCAGTGGATACTCCTTAATCTTCTACCAGATGCAAGTTTAGTGAACCAGCCATATCCTGGATAAGAAGTGTCACTCAGTATTTTATGAGACCTCTTTTTACATCTCATTAAAAAGAGCTCCTGTAAGGTAGGAAGACTAGTTACTGTACCATTCAATCAGGGAGTTGCCCTCATTCCTATACCCACTGTCGTCATCACCACTTATGAGTCCTACCACTGTGGTGCCATCTGTGAATTTGATGATGCATTGTTGCGAGCTTTCGCAGAGTAGTCATGGGTAAGGATTGTGAACAGTAGAGGACTCAGCACACAACTCTGGGGTACTCCAGTGTTGGGTGTAATACTCCCTGAAGTGTTGTTACCAGCACAGGTCCTTTGTGGTCTTCTGGTCAGAAAATTGAGAATCCAGTTGCACAGCCCTTTATTTATTCCAGGGTTGATCAGCTTTTCTATAAGTTGTATAGGAATCACCATATTGAATGTCGAGCTGAAATCTATGCACAACATCCTGGCATAGTTGTTCTTATCTTCAAAATGCTCCAATGTGAGGTGAAGTGCCACTGAAATGTCATCAGCAGTTGATCTGTTCACCCTGTAAGGAAACTGCACTAGGTCAAAGGATTGGGGTAGTACTGTAGTCAAATGCCTTTTAACCAGTCTTTTGAAGCATTTAATTGCATTCGATGCAAGGGCCACTGGCTTGTAACCATTTAGGCAAGTGGGGTTGGCCACCAGCTTGTAATCATTTAGGCAGGTGGGGTTGGCAGAGGGATTATGTTGGCAACTTTGAAGCATGTTGGTACTTTCTCCTGGACAAATGAGATACTGAAGATGTCCATCAGGACTGTACTCAGTTGGTCTGCAAAACCTTTCAATACTTTCCCCAGAATGTTATCAGGGCCAGCAGCCTTCCTGGGGTTCACTTTCCTCAGTTGGTTCCTTACATCCACAGCACTGAAGTTGAATACTGCCTCCTTTTGGACACTGAGAAGCTTTACAGCCTCCAGGTTGTTTTTCTTTTCAAACCTGCCATAAAATGTGTTTAAACTGTCCAGAAATTCAGTGCTATCATCACACTGAGCTGACTTGGTCTTAAAGTCAGCTGTTGAATATCATCCCACGGGCTTCTGGAGTGTTTCGCATCCTCAAAGCATCATTGTAACTTCTTTCTATACTCTCTCTTGGCCTCATTTATACCCTTTCTTAGATTAGCCCTTACCACACTTAGACCCTTCTTATTCTTTGCCCTGAAAGCAGTGTTTCTTGCCCTCAGCAACTTGTATACCTTGCTGTTTAGCCATGATTTTTGGTTGGCTCTCACTTTAATATTTTTGATGTTCATTACATCCTCCATGCATTTGTATATGTAAGCTACAGTTGTCTCAATATATTCATCTATGTTCACCACATTATTCACTGTGGTTGCCTCTCTGAAGACATCTCAGCTTGTGGTATCAAAGCAGCCCCTGAGACTTTCAATGGCTCCTTCATGCCAGACCTTGATTTGTTTCACAGCGGGCTTATCTCTGATCAAGAGATGTCTGTAAGCTTGTATTAGTTTTATGGATATGTGATCATTGCCACCGAGGTTTGGCTGTTGTACAGCACTGTATGCCCCTTTTATGGTAGTGTAAGCCTTGTCCAGAGTATTTGCTCCCCTTGTGGCAAAATCTACAATTTGGTAGTAATTGGGTAGCACCTCCCTGCGATCTGCTTTGTTGAAGTCACCAGCTGTCCTAAATCCATACTCAGAATTATAGCAATGCAGCTCACATCTAGTATTATGAGTATACTCAATGCTTCAGTGATGTTAGCACTCAGTGGTACATACACAGCTGCTACACATACACCATTTAATTCTCTGGGCACATAAAAAGGTGTGCATTTCAGTATCAGAAATTCCACATTTACAGACCAATGTTCATTCACGTTACAGTTTTTGCACCAGCTTTTCCACACAGAGCTAGGTTCCTATCAGCTCTGAGCAAAGTGGAATCATAAAGGCTTACAGCACTATCACTAATCCTGTTATTTAACCAAGTCTCTGTGAAGATTAAAAGACAGGACTTTCTCACCTTGTTTGTGGTGTTGAGCTCAAGCCTGAGAAAGTCCATCTTGTTGTCTAATGACTATACATTTGCTAACATAATTGCAGGAAGTGCAGGCCTGTGAGGGTTTGTTTTCAGTCTGGTAGCAATTCCAGCTCTGCAGCCTCTTTTCCTTGTTCTTTTGCATCTCTTCCTTCTTGGTCTCGTCTTGATTGTTCCAGAACCTTCCATTTCCTGATTTAGGTACTTTGAAGCTTGCTTAGTTAAGATGCTGAGTTCCAGCAGTTCTGTGAGTGTTGTAGGCCCCAGATGCTGGTTAACTGCTAAACTTAAGCAGCTTTGTCAAGCCAAGGAAGATGCCTATAGAAGTGGGGATAGAACACTTTTTATACAGGCAAGGAACACAATGACAAAAGAAATCAAAATGGCTAAAAGCAATTATACTGAAAAGCTGAAAAAACAGATTTTAGCCAATGATCCTGCTTTAGTGTGGAAAGGTCTACAAAACACTACTAACTACAGGAAACAATCCCCCTACACTGCAGCTAATTACCAGCTGGCAGATGACTTAAATGCTTTTTACTGCAGGTTTGATAACTCTGAGGCCACAATGACACTGTTAGCAGCTCTGTCAGTGTTCAGACTTATATGACTCTTTCTTCCACACATTCTCACATTCAGCCTGCATTAATTATCTCTGAGGAGGATGTGTATTATTTTTTAAAAGACAGCAAATTAAGAAAACAGCTGGTCCACATGGGGTTTCACCCTCCTGTTTAAAAACATGTGTTGATCAACTGGCTCCTGTTTTTACTCAGATTTTTAATAAATCATTAGAGCTGTGTGAAGCTCACTTATGTTTCAAACAAGCCACAATCATTCCAGTGCCTAAAAAATCCACTATAACAGGGCTGAATGACAGGCCTGTTGCTTTGACATCAGTGATCATGAAGACTTTTGAGAGGCTGGTGTTAGCTCACTTGAAAGATATTACAGCTCCCTCACTGGATCCCCTTCAGTTTGCTTATCCAGAGAACTGGTGAGTGGATGATGCAGTTAATATGGGCCTGCACTATATCTTGCAACATCTTGACAACCCAGGGGCATATGCAAGGATTCTGTTTGTGGACATCAGCTCTGCATTTAATAAAACAACTACAGAACTTCACTTGAAACTCTTCCAGCTTTCTGTTCCTGCTTCCACCTGTCAATGGATCATCACCGATTTTCTAACCAATAGGAAACAGCAGGTGAAACTGGGGAAATTTACATCTAGCTATCACATGATCAATGCAGGTGCGCCCTAGGGATGTGTGCTCTCCCCACTGCTCTTTTCCCTGTACACTAATGACTACACCTCTAAGGAACCATCTGTCAAACTTATTAAAAACAAAGACAATACAACTATCATCGGGCTCATCAGGAATGGTGATGAGTCTGCATACAGACAGGAGGTTTAGCAGCTGGCCCTTTGGTGTAGTCAGAATAATCTGGAACCGAACACTCTTAAAACTGCGGAGATGACAGTGGACTTTAGGAGTGGTACTACAATATTATCCCCCCTCTTTAAATTTAATACTGCTGTGTCAGTTGTGGAATCCTTCAAGTTGTTGAGATCTATAATCTCCTGAAACTTGAAGTGGGAGACCAGTGTAGGGTCCATCATAAAAAAGGCACAACAGCGAATGTACTTTCTGTGTTAACTGAGGAAGTTCAACTTCCCACAGGAACTGTTGATTCAGTCCTATACAGCAGTCATTATGTCTGTTCTCAGCTCATCCATAACAGTGTGGTTTGTATTTTTGTCTAATCATGACAAAAATAGGTTACATTGAATAGCCATGTCTGCCAAAAATATCATTGGTGCTAGTTTGCCCTCCTTACAGGACCTGTACTATTCCACAGTCATGAAAAGGGCAGGGAAGATCATCACCGACTCTTCACATCCAGTCCACCATCTTTTTGAACTGTCACCATCAGCTAGGTATTATAGATTAATATGAACCACAACAAGCAGATGCAAGAACAGTTTTTTTTTTCCCACAGGCAATCAAGTTCATAAACGGGTAACCCAGCTTATTAGGTTGGGGTATTCTTTTTTCCCAAAGCCTCCGAGGATTCTGCATATTGTTAATACTTGTTTCTTTCAGAGTTTATTTCAGTATTTCTTGCACTAAGTTGCACTTTACACCTTGTATGTATATGTATATATTTACTTTGTTGTCTTGTTCTTAATAGATGCATATATGTCGTTTGTCTTGTTCTTAATAGTTGTATGTATGTCATTTATGTGATTCATACTTGGAGAGTCACTGAAACTGGAGTCAAATTCCTTGTGTACATGCATACTTGAACAATAAATGTGATTCTGGTTCTGATGCTCCACAGTACGCAGGGAATACAGCCAGAATGAAGGCACTTGAATACTTGATTTCTGGAAGTTTCTTTCTACTGTAAGTTACTGTAATATCATTTAAATGACTAGAAAATTATTTTTCTCAGTTTTTTTGCCAAAAAAATAAGACAGATTAAGCATTCCTGTATCATGAGCTAACACAGCCTCCCTGGGTGCTGCCATTTTTTTTATCCTGTAGATGAGAGGGACCTAGACAATACACAGAAGTAATGGGGATCTTGGGGGATATCTTGTGTCCACAGGCTGAACACTTCTTGAAACCACTGGACTTGTCAGATATTAGAACTACATTATCACATAAAGGAACTATTACAATAACACACTGCACACTGAATGCTGTAAGCAATTAGGAAACAGAGAGAGAAAGAAAGAAACACACTGGAAAGGGAACCCTATATCAATAACCATTTTATCCTATCTAAAGTATTAGAGTGTGTGTGTGTGTGTGTGTGTGTGTGTGTGTGTGTGTGTGTATATATATATATATATATATATATATATATATATATATATCAGCATATATGTAAATAGGAATCCTACTAGAAAGTTCTAATGCAACACACTTAGAAAAACTTGAAAATCGGCTATCTAACTGATCTAAAAATATATCTTTGCCTAAACTTAATGGTATATGAAACTAACAACTATTCAATAGGAAAGTAGAAAAGGGAGGAGTAAAGGTTTCAGACAAAAATAGTTTTCATTTATCGTGAATGTACTAGAGCTCTCGGAGAACATGTCTGGTTGAACAGGTAGCTAATGAGATTTTAGATAAATCAGTCAGAAGGAGGGATTGCGGCTGAGGGAGGAGTCAGAGCTCTTGGATCCAATACTGTGGTATAAGGAGCTGACGTCTGATCTGACCGGATCCGATAACTCGCACATTGAATCGGACAAAACTAGTCAACATCAGATCACAACCTTATCCTTGTGGAAGATCAGGTAAGGTTGTCCCATCATTTGAGCTTGCATCTCAGAAACTCACCTTGCAGATGTCAGAGCAATAAGCAAATTAGTTTTCCATATTAAGAGCTACAGATCAGCCCAACTGGCAGGTTCAAAAGGTGGTAAGGTAAATTTTTCCAGAACACAGCTGAAACCGCACAAAGGAAGAATTTGCTTGTGAGGCGTCTCATATGCAACACTCCTTTCATGACTTACTTTATCAAAAGAGAAGAAGAAAGCGGGGAATCCTGATGGAGCCTATGCAGCAGCTCTGGGAGGAGAGGCTATGATTCCCTACATAACCTCGATGGCCGAACCCATGTCCGCCTGATCCAAGAGGTCTTGGTTGAGGGCCAATACTGTCCCCATTATAGAGGAGATAGGTGGCCTCGATAAAGGAGTCTCCAAAACTGACAAAGAAGATTGATCCAAGGAGGGGATCAGCACTGTAGCCTCAAAGGCCAACAACTGTAATACCAAAAACAGCACCACACAAGTTGGGTCCAAAGATGGTACAGAAGTGCCAGTCTTAGTTGTTGAGCCGAAGAACCACTTGAATCCAAAGATCTTGAAGTTGATTAGTAAGCAGGAGTGCAGTCAGCTCCAAAACCACAGTCTCCAGGTGGAATATTGGCCCTAACGCCACAAGATCAAAGGGTCGGACTGAGGAAGGAGACAGTAATGGGGATGAGAGACCATCTCACTCCTTCCTTAGAGCCAAGGGGGAAGGGGGAACAGGATCTTATAACACAGCTGGGACAATACCATGAAGATTTTGACTTGGACCGTAAACGGCAAAGTGGATAATTGGAAGACAGAAAATGTGATGACATACTTTATGAAATCAGAAGCCCAAACAGCACTTGTCCAGGAAACACTCTTAAGAGGATAAAAAACATAAAAGATTTGTCGGGGAAAGTGAAACAGAAGGATAATATGCAAGCAAGCAGGAAAAAAAGAAAAAGAGGGGTAGTTATATTAATAAGAAATGCACATATTTCAAAGTACAAGACATGAGAAGGGATACTCACGGCAGGTATGTGTCAAGTAAAAGGTGCTGGTGAGGAGTGAAATTAATGGCAGCATCAATATATTTACCACCAATAACCAAAAAATTAGGCACACATAAGGAGAAAAACGTGCGCCACTGCCAGTAAAAACCTCTTTGGGTCTCCTTTATTAATATCTCCAAACACTCTGCTCACATTAGCGCCACCTTTTCCACTGTATTTTCATTTCAAATCAACTTCTTCAGATGCCAAAAACACTCTATATATTAATTTCCCGCCTTTTATTATAAACTCTATGTCTTCCCACCCAATAGGATTGACCCATCAATTATGTTCCCTTATACAGCAGGTCAAAATCCTCCCTATATACATAAAATTTACCACCACAATTGAAGAAGCAGGACATCAATATTTTGAGGGAATTAATAGCCTTTCAACAGGGGCTTTCAGTGCTCCCAGGGGACTGGACATCGTAAGTAACAGAACAGATGTTTCAGGATGCCCCAAGTTATGAATAACATAAGGAGAAATAATATTTCAACAGCAATACTTGAAGGTATTTGGCATGCAGAATACAGGGAGTTCTCAAACTTCAACAAAATTAATTTACTTACTATTCAAACATATACACTACATGGACAAATCTGAGTAGGCACTATATAACCAAAGAACACCTAACAACGGTACAAGATTAAAAGACATTCCTAAAATTATTTCGGATCATGCTCCAAAGCATTTAATTTATGGCAACAAAACAGAGAATATAGGGAGAAGTACTGGCACTTTACCACATATTTGACTAACAGCAAAGAATTTGGAGATGGGATAATACAATGCTGGGAGAAAACATAAAAGGACTGGGATCAAGTGATGCAGCTCTTGCTTGTACACAGGATTACTACAAGAAAAAAATTAAATTTCAAACAGTGACAGAAGTCCAAGAGCATTGGGTAGATCGTAAGGAGATATACCAATGAAAGGGAGCAAATAGACTTTACAGAAGAACTAAGTAACACTGGGAAGTGAAGAGTATCATGTACAGCTGCAACAAGCTAAGGAACAAATGAATGAATTCATAGACAGGTTAAATGCAAGCAAGGTGGCAGCACTACAACTAAAGTTCTTTGAAACTAACCTCCAAACCACTAAAATTTTTGCGCAAAGACTTAAGCAGCAAAAAGTGAAATCAATGATCACAAAGTTAAAATACCCAAATATAGAGGAAAGCCAGACCAAAATTAGGCAAATGCTTGAACAGTTCTATGGAAGGTTATACACAAAGGACTCAGAGTTATATTCTCAAATGTAGAAAGCAACTATTTATGTGTGAAGACTAAAGTTATCACAAATAAATGAAAATGATAAAGACACTTCAATTAAACCAGTACAGTACCAAGAAATATAGGAAGTAATAAGAAGTTCAAAGACGGGAAACCCTAGTATTGGTTGAAATCACTACAAAAGTCTGGAAACAAAAACATAAAAGAAGGAAGTAATAAAAGTATGGGGATTACTATTTAATTCTATATTAAAAACTGCTGAGTTACCCAAATCATGGAAAGAGGCAGTGATTGTAATTTTATCAAAAGCTGGTAAAGCTACAGCTCAGTCAGCGTCACATAAGCCCATGTCAATTTTCAAACACAATTAGAAAGTATTCATGACAATGATGAAGAGGTTAGTATTATTATCTGGATGGATTGGTATGGGTTTATAGAAGGCAGGCAGACATTTGATAACATCAACAGAATGGTAATGATACAAAAATATAGAGACATTTATAAATGTGAGCTGGGCATTCTTTTTTTTTTTTTTCCAAAGTTTTTTATTGATTTTTCAGTAAGAATCATTTAAACAACAAATTATGATAAAACTATGTACAGATTTTACAAAGGCCTCAGGCACTGTATGAAATGTTATAAATGCAAAGAAGGGTAAAATATTCATTCATTCATACTTTCAAACTGACTAATTTGATGGAGACAGATCTAAATTCCATGACTGAATAAGGGATAAAACTTTTGTCCAGGGGTTGCTAGTCCATTTTCTGGGATATATTCTTGCTTCTTTAACTTTTATTTCCATCAACGCTACTTCAACCAAGAGGGCCTTGAAATCTTGTAAGGTTGGAATGGAGGATGACTTCCATCTTCTTGTAATGCATTTTTTGGCTGCTGCTAGGATTGTCCAAAGAAGATACTTATTTTTGTTATTCAATACAATAGATTCATTTACATTCAGAAAAATTAACGGTTTTGATAATATAAAGGAATCAGTAAAGATGGCTTGGAGAAAATTTTCAATATCATTCCAAAATTTCTTAATGTGAGAACAATCATAAAAAATGTGAGACCAATTGGCCTTGCATTTTAAAGAGCATCTCCAACACGACACCTGCTCCGAGGAGTTAAATTTAGCAATCTTACTAGGCGTATAAAAACCTCTATGCAAAAATTTCCAGGAGAAAACTTTCCACATTTGTAAGTTAGAGGTTAATTTAAGAGAATGTAACATTTTTGATTTATTCGTAGAAGTTAGGGACAATGTGCAGTCTTTAGTAACAAAATCCCAAAACCTCTGATTAGGAGTAGTCTTATAAGTAATAATAATTTTATAAATTTTTGAAATTCAATTTTTCCAATTAAATTCACCATGTAGTATTTCATTTATAAGAGTTATGCATTTAGGTGGAGAGCTAAAGGAAGAACTCTGTATTGTTCTGCACAAATCTTGAGTGAATGGAAGCAGACTATTGAGAACCAGCCAGTCTGATGATGGTAGATCATATTCTTTGATCAGAATTTGTGTATCTATGGTAACTAAATTCTTTGTGCAGTGAAACCAGCATGTAATTTTTTTTCCTTTCCCAGTAGCTGAGTGTATCTAGACTAATATTATCGAAAAAGTTTTTTGTAGCTTTAAAGGGGAATAAAAGCTGGATCCATATTTTAATGTCAATATTGTTATTTACAAAACTTCTAAAGGACTTATAGATATGATTTAAGTAATCTAGGTTAGTAAATTTAATACTATTATACTGTATATTAATACAAAGTACATACCAAAATTTGTTTCTTAATTTGCTTAATTGTAATTTTTTTATTAGTTTATTTTCATTTAGGATAATACTTACATGTAGCGTTTTCCAAGCCGAAGAATATTTGGGATCTATCCAATTTAATGTTGTTTTTAGGTTAGAGGCTTTGATATAGGATTCTAAATCTGGGAAATTTATTCCTGCAAGCTCCCATGGTCTGATATGATTGGTTAGAGCTATTCTATGCTTTCTGGGGTACCATAAACATTTTAATAGCATTTTGTTTATTTCTTTTAAAAGTTTTTTACTGGGTAATACAGAAATAGAAAAAGCTATGTAATTTATTTTTGGCAATAAGATCATTTTAATTAATTGCAATCTGTCTTCAGATTTTAGATGTAATGTATTCCATTTCTCTATGAGAGTTTTTAGTGAGTTTATAATGTTTTTATAGTTTGTGTTTAAAGTTAGGTCTATATTTTCACATAGGTCAATCCCTAGATACTTCAAAGAAGAAACCTGTTTTCCCAATTATTTCATTAGTAGTTGAATTAGTATTATCATTAGATTTTTTTTTATTTAAGAGCATATGATTAGATTTAGAGCTGCTAATTTTAAGACCAGAAATATAGTAACATTTTTTGACTAGCATATCTAATTCTTGTAAGGATTCTTCGGAATTTATTAAAGTAAGCAAGATATCATCTGCAAACAACATATTTAGGCCTATAATTTTAGGATCTGACTGAATTGCCAAAGAAAGGGGTTCTATTGCTAAAGCTAATAAAATCGGAGACATTGGGCATCCCTGTTTGGTACCTTTAGTAAGTTTGATTGATTCTGATGTAAATGCACCTAATTTTACATATGCTAAATTGTTATAATAAATATTTTTTATAAAAGTAATGAATTGAGTGGGGAATTTATATAATTCTAGAATTTTAAAAAGATAATTCCAGTTTAATGAGTCAAAGGCCTTCACAATATCAAGAGTGATTATAAGAGCCTCATGTTTGTCTCTATTTAGGATATCTATAGTAGTTATAATTCTTTGAATATTATCGTGGGTATTTCTATTATAAATAAATCCCGTTTGGTCTTCTGAGATGAGATAGGTAAATGATTTCTTAAATCTGTTAACTAGTATAGACATTAATAGTTTGTAATCATTGTTAATCAAAGAAATTGGTCTATATGATTTGCATAAATGGGAGTCTTTATTTTCTTTTAATATGGGAGTAATTAGTGAGTATCTCCACGAGGGTGGAATTGTACCTTGTAAATAAGATTCATTTAGGGCTTTGTGTAAGAGTGATATAGCAGAGGGTGGCAGAAGCTTATATATTTCATTAATAATACCATCTATACCCGGTGATTTATTATTTTTGCTTTCTTGAATTTTCCCATTAATTTCCTTTAGAGAGATTTGTTTCAGAATCTCATTAATCAAAGTCTCTGGTAGATTCTTAAATTCCGGGAAGTTCGAGGTGTGCTCTAAGAATTCATGTTGAATGTCTTTGTTTTTGTACTGTTCTGAGAAGTGATACTTAAAGGCATCCAAGATGTCACCAATATCAGAAACTTTTTTATTATTTCTCCCTTCGTGGAGTATACTCACAATATTATTTTCAATGGAATTTCTTTTCACTCTCATTGTTAAATTTCGAATATGTTTTGGAGATACAGAGAAAGAATTTAATTTTAAAATTTCTAGGGCCAAGTTGGTTTTATGAGTTAAAATGTCATTATATTTTTTGTGTAAGGATTCAGTTTCTTTTTTCTTGTGTGGAATGGTTCTAGTATTATTTTTATTAATTGATACAATTTGTTTTTGTATATTAGATAGTTCCAACTCCAATTCCTTCATTTTATTATTAAACCATGGGATAATTCTGCCATATAAATAGGCTTTCAATGAATCCCAAAGTATTACTACATTTACTTCACTGGTTAAATTTGTATCTAAGAAAAATTCTATTTATGTATCAAGCCAAGGTTTGAACTGTTTCAGTTTAGTAATATATGCTAGTATTCTTTTAGTGAAAGATAGTTTTTTAAAAACTGTTTGAAGATTAAAAGTAAGTGCATTGTGATCAGACATAGGGCATGGGACTATTGTAAAGCATGATATTTTTGTTTTTAGATCTTGGGATATAAATACTTTATCAATTCTGGTCTGAGTCCTGTATCTAAAATCACAGTGGGAAAATTCTAATGAATTATCATTTCTAAGATAAAATAAATCAAATAACTGTAAGCTATCTACCATTTTTTAAGATTTTTCCCTGTAGGAGTAATACGAAAAGGTCTCTTGTTAGTAGTTTCTGAGTCATTCAGCAAACAATTAAAGTCACCTCCTAAAATCAAACTACCCTTAGAATTGTTAGTGATGAGTTCTAAGTTTTTTTTATTGTTGTTACCCCAATTCCCAGAAAACAATAGACATTGACCAGTGTTCAAATTCTATTTCTAAATTGTATTATTGTAATTGATAAAAGTCCTTCCTTATCTTCATAATTATACAAAATTGGAGGAGAAACAACGCTTTTCCTCCATAGTGTTAGAACACCTCTGGTCTTTTTGGTGTATGAGGAGTTGGATAGTTTTAAGTATTCGTTCAGGTTCTAGCTAAACCTATCATTTATTTTGAAGTGGGTTTCTTGTAAAAATATTACTTGTGCTTTATTTAATTTCAAGTATTTTAACACGTTGAGTCTTTTCCCTGGATTATTTAATCCATTAACGTTTACAGAAAGAAAAATCAAATCCATCTTATTTATTCAATGTTTTAGAGTATAATATGTGTGATAACAAAGTAGTCATAATATTTAGGATTTGCGTACCCTTCTTGGAAAGGTTATATTTCAGCAACGAGGTGCTGATTCCCAATATAAAATACAATTTAATATCAGACCAAGGCCTAAAAAAAGAAAAAATATTTAAAGCTAAACATTTAACAATCAGTAAATCTATTAACTGGCATGGAATGTAAAACATTCCTAATCTGACAGAAAAAAAAAATCCAGTCAGATTAACCATCACTTCCAATTTTTTGGAATAAGTTTGCCCAACTTGAGGCTCCAGAGTATATATTTTATGAAATTCTATAGATTAATTGATATGAGCGAACAACAATATATTGATGTAATATATAGTTCGATTATATGTAGTACAACTAAATTTCACTAATAAGCCTTTGTTTGATTAAAAAATACATATCCTCACTTCTGTTTGAATTATTATAGATGCAAAAAATTTACAATTTGATAATAAGCATATATAGGTGATATTTATCAACTAAGGTCTCAAAGAGCATCTGAATACATAACATTTCCAATAATTTAAAGATAGGTAAACGTAACAGTGTTATCCAGGATAAATCAGTACAGTAGTAGGTCAGCATTTAAAGTATTTATAGTAATAGATATTACATGTAACTAATTGCTAAAGCATTTCTCTCACTATGGGGTGTTATGTGATTGTCACTCATCTATATAGTAATTTTACATATTTCCCTACTGCTACTAGTTAGTAACAATATTACAATAGTATAATCATGAGCAGGACATATGGAAATGGGATGTATATTTACAAATGGTGATGGCTGACAGAGGAGATACTGCTCAAGCAATTCCTATCTATCACAAACTCAGTAAGTTCATATAACCATGGAAAGACTCCAACAATAATTAATAAATATAAATTTACTTTCTAACAAATTATGCAAGGTTTTATATAAAGAAGCATGTCTTGATATTTCATCAACAATTGAATAGTCTTCACTATTGTAAGGTAAAACTTGGTAGAGTCAACAATTTCGAACATATTTAAATGCAGAGTCATTACTCATTCAAGAAAAACTCCTTTTTTGTACATGTATATTTACTTCTTTCCTCTTTATTTATTTCCTCTTTCTATTTCTCTTTCAACCTTCTTTTAATGAAAAGAAACATTTGCTATATAATCCTTAGCATTGTCACTACATTCCTTATGTATTAAGTTGAACATTTGAGCACTGCACAGTGAGTCCCCATTACTACATAGTTAATCTTTAGCCTTTTACTCAGGTCAGACTTGGTGACCTAGTTAATTGCAATAGTACTGTGTTTGTGTATAAACTTTGTTTCCATCATAATAGTTGTTTTATTTATATACATACATATATATACATGTTCATATTCTTATGTATCCATTTATATATGAGCACATATTTATGTCTACATATCATTACGCACATATATGTTGATTGCATTCTCTGTATTAATTTTGTCAGTAACCAAGAGAGCCTTTGTGTTTGAAAGACAGTTTGAGAATGGAATTAAAGGAAAATTCCCCTTCTTAACGTGTTGTCCAATTATTTGTTATTGTAGTTATCAGACAATCTCTCGTAACACATCTCAAATATTGAAAAGTATATTAGAGTCTATATTGCAGACTTTATTGTGTGTAAATAATAAGGTAGACTCGTTTTCATTTAACTCTTATTTTAATAAATGTTCAAAGAGTTCTAAAATCACATATCTAGCTAGACATCTATCTACTATCCTTTTTCCCCCACTGTTGTATATGAGGACAACATTCCAAAGTAGTAATCCTCTAGGGCTTTAACATTTTGAAATTAGCTTAACTTCTTTATATACCAACTGCAGGATGGAGATTAATTGTAACATCACTAAGCATGGTTAAGCAGAAATTTATTAATATCTTGGATATTTGTGCCCCATGGGCCAGCCCCTATAACAGTTATATTGTATATTTCCTCAATAGCTACACTGTAAGGTACAGCATAGTTGTACCAAATGAAGCAGATATCCCAAATCAAAACTGAAAGAGCCTGAGTCTAAATGTGAAATGATGGTACTAGAAAATGATTTTATATGCTCCCTATGACTGTCCTTATGTTTTACCTGCTGGGAGATTTTAAACAGGAACAGTTTAGATGTGTTAGAGCCAATTGTAACAAAATATTTATACTATATTCTACTAACTTGTCACCAGATTATTATGACAGCTCTTGATCACAAACTGAGGTCTTAATACAAAGCTTTTAAGATTTCTTTGAGTCATCAGAACCTGTTTAAACATATATTAGTTACTGCCAGCTATGATGTACAATGTATGGGCTCATATCTGTAACTTATACTTGCCCTAGAACCCCTTAGTAGGTATGAATTAATAACAAATGCCTGATTTGCTTTCCTCCTCGCGTATTCATTTGTGCACAGCAGTGATCAGGGTACCAGACATGCTTAATGTATGTACAAGTTCACAGGATTTCACAATATATCAGTTGTATTATCTGTGTGGCATCCTCAGGATGGAACATCTGTTCTGATGTTATGCTCATGTTACAGTCGGGTTGTGAATGGTAGAGTTCTGTACTAAAGGAGATTATGATATAGTCAAAAGCAATACTGTACTTAGATGCAAAAAATAAGCATAAGCTGATTCAGGCCTTTTCTTAATTAGCACAGATGGATATACTCAACGAAGATTACCTTATCTGATGTTCATGGCTCATTTTTCACAGTTGTCATAACCACTTTAGTTTGACATGTTAACTTTTTTGATTTATTGATCTAGGATTTTACTATACCATTCTAGACTATACTGTTGTTGCCTCACAGCCAGAGGCTCTCCCATTCGATTCTTGGCTGGAGCGCCCCTGTGTGAAGTCTGCATGTCCTCCTCGTGGTCGAGTGGCGTTCAGTTATTTCCTCAATAAAGAACATGTGAGCGTAAACAGCACAGTGTGCGCTATAGCATTTCCTCATTCATGTTACTCAAGAGTAATAGCACTTTACTAGAGGCTATCTGAATGATGAAGATTTCTAGGAAATCTATAAACTAAACTTTTTCCCACAATGAAGTAGCCTTCTGTGCCCCACTTTCATATAATTAAGTTTAATACCACTTAAGAAACAAGTTAGAGAGGGACTGGTAAGTCCTAATGGAGTGAAGTATTTGCTTATTTCTAAGCTCCATTTGTCATTAATAGTTAGAACTTACAAATGACAGCTGTAAGCATTCTTTTATTCAACAGAAAGATTTTTTTTTTATCTTTTCCTATCCATTATTTACAGAATACTTTTATTTTTTTTTATATATACAGTTGCTTGTGTGTAGACTAGGGTAATGATGTATTTAATTATTAGTGACATGTTATGTAAAGCCAAATCTATTCATTTTTAATCTGTTAATTTCCCAAACACTCGAGGAGATTTGTAATGTAGCAGTGATGTCATCGCCATTTACATAGTCCCACCTTGGTTACTATAGAGATCAGTTTCTAATTAATTTTACTTGGATCAAATTAATAATTCTAATAATTTCTAACATTTAGTTTAATGTTTTATTTGCGTTATATTTCAAGTAACTTCAGGCTGCTGAATCAGTGAGATAGGCAAAGGAGATCTTTATTTATTTATTTTATTTAACATTTGTTAACCGGGAAAGTCCGACTTGGAACGAAGCCAATTTTCAGCGGAGGCCCGGGGAGAAAGGCTCCAGATCTCCGTTACATGTCAGCAACACTCGTACAGCTGACCACGAATTTCTAACACAGTATGCAAAGGCAACTCAGATGAGCTTCTTAATGTTAAACAAAGCTCAGTTTACAGGCAGCCACAAGATTACTTGAGTGAAAAAAAAGGGAGAAGCAGCTTTTGAATTCAGTGCAGTGCTCGAGGTTACTTTCCTCACGACAGAAAGAAATGACAGTTTGGAATGTTAAAACGCTAAGCTGGAAATAGAATCGGGAAAGAATATTATAATATGTTGAAGCCATATAATGACAGAATGCTTGAAATAACTTCAAAAAAAAGGAAAAATAAATAAATAAACATATAACAAAAGTTCTTTGCATTGTATACATAAAATCAGATTCTGAAATTATCTATTTCAGATTGCTAATTTAAACTGACAGTTCTAAAATTACCTGTTCCAAACATCTCCCTACACCACTTCCCGCTTCTTCCCTTAACAAAGTAATGGAAAGAAGGAAAGACAATTCAATAAATAAATGAACATATTTGTACAGGATTCAACTAGCTATACACCCTAGGTATCACTAGCAGTTGTATCTAATAATAATATAGCATTATTAATTTTAGATTGCAAGTTTTATAGAGACATATGCAAGACAAATAAAGTGATGATACATACTTCTTTAGGTCTAGGTTTCCATAAACATTTTATAACTTAGTTTGATCTTTGAAAGAATTAGGAAGTCCAGTAATATTGACTCCAGTTTTCAATTTCTTCTTTCTTACTTCCATCCAGTTGTTTTTCTCAGATGATCTTTTAAGGGTCATAGATGGTGTCCAGTCCATACCTTCTGGGATTGTAATGATGTTATTGTTTTGGATAAAATAAACAGCTTCTTCTATATTGTTGAAAGATCTCATCTCATTCTGATGGTAGATTTTGATTTTGGCTGGATAGACTAATTGTGCTTTAATTTTATTTTGCATTAACAGCCTTACCAGTGGCCAAGAGCTTTTTCTCATTTCCAGGACTCTTGTGGAATAATCATTGTCTAGCCTTATTTGATTTCCTTTGAAAGACAAGGGACTTTTCCTCCAAGCTGTTCTCAGAATAAGTTCTTTATCTAAGAAGGATAGAAACTTCACAACAATAGATCTTGGAGAAGCATTAGGGGAAGAAGAAATAGGTTTCCCTATGGCTCTATGTGCTCTCTCGATCCCGAAGGACATACCTTCTTTTAAGTCTAAGAATTCAGGCAGCCAGGAATTTAGGAAGGAAATAATATCTTCTCCTTCTGTTTTTTCAGGGAGACCAAAGATTCTAATATTTGTTCTCCTTTCTCTGTTTTCAATGTCGTCTACTTTATTTATCAGCCAGTTATTTTGTTGCAGTATGGTCTCACAGTGGGATTCATCTTCCTTAAGCCTTTTATCTATGTCATTCAGTGAAGTTTCAATGTTCAGAATTTTGGATTGTTGCTGCTGGAGGATTTCCTTCAGAACATCAGTTTGTTGTTGACAGTTCATCTTTAAAGTTTCAAGATTGTCAGTAAATCTATCCATTTTTAAAGACAGTTCCTGGAGAGTGGTAGATATAGACTGGATCTCCTTCCTTAATGTGGAATCAGCATGTGAAGATTTTGAGTTGCTCATCTCTGTTTAGTTGTATAATCATTAGTTTTGACAGGAATTTTTTTAAGAAAAGGCTCCAAAGTTGAGAATCTAGTAGATTGTATATTCCCAAATAGATTGTATAACTTTAAGGAGCTGGTAATAGAATTTTAAATAATAATTTTCCTGTTTCTTAGTAACTGATATGGAGCTCAAGAAAGAAGCTGTTACCAGTTAGCCATCTAGGCTCCCCGAGCTGGGCATTCTTGATTCATACCCTCTATGCATTTGGTTTCCCAGAACAGTGGATGACTTGATAGCAAGGGTGCACAATGGAAAATAAGTGTGAATGAAATGTGGAGGAGAGTTATCAGATCCTACTGGCCTAACTCGAGGCACCAGGCAGGGATATCCTCTCTCCTTCACACTACTCTCTGTGTCATATATAGAGCCTTTTATACATAGAATTTAAAAAGTTAAATATTCAAGGGTACAAATGGGGCACTAAAATGGAGAAAATAACCCTATTCACAGATGATATTATACTATATACAAACAGACCTGCATAAATATTATCATATTGGCAGGCTATAAAAGGATCATAGGGGTAATATGAATGCAATAAGAATGAATTACAGATCAACTTATGACCCAGTCTAGATTCTTCTATTGGGGTTATGAGAAAATGAAGTCTCTGGGAATATTGCTCATGAAACAAGCATCACAAGAGATGTGGGAGAAAGCTAAACAAGAAATAATATAAGGTTCAAAAATGGAATATGCTAACTATGGACTTAAGATAGCAAAGTGTAAGCTGTCAAAATGTATCTGGTTTCCCTGATACTTTATGTGTGAAAGTCATATTTGTACAAACCAGGAGAAGAAATGTGGCAATCTGTACCAAAAGAGGTGAAAGAATTCATATGGGAGAATAAAAAAGCTACGGTTAGCTGGGAAAACTGCAGCTGTTAACAGATATGGAGGAATAGTTTACTGTAATGTAAATACAGTTACTATAACCAATGCAGAATGAAACATAAGCAGCAAAATGGAAAATATGTTGCATACTAAAGCAGGTGGAGTTGAGATAAGGTAGTGTCTGGCAAACACTGATCAAGGAAGGTGAACAAAAGGAAGTACATCACTAAATTAGGAGAGCATTGATACAGATAATGTGAAATAAAATACTAAGTGACTGGAAAAAGGAAATGCTCCCTATAGAGTATGAGATGGAAGGTCTTAAAAATGGGAGTATGGATATTTCTACAGCTAGATGGGGGACTGTTATTCTTGGAACAAACTGAAGAACAGGATGGATGGAGAGACTGGGATAAAGTTAAACAGGACTATGGCCTGCAAGACAAGTAATACTTACCATACATGGAACTGGTTGACAAAGTAAGGGCTAACAAGAAGAGAAGCTGCCTCCCAATTGTCTCTACCAACTCTAGTAAAATATTTAATAATGGCTAGGCATGGTCAGATCAAAAGGGGCAAATTGCTAACTAGAGCTCATAAAGCGCTCTTAGAACTAAAACTGATGAGCCTGATCTGCAAGGGCATGGAACGCATTATCATGGAACTTATAAACAAAGACATTGGCAACCTTCAAACACTGGACCACACCCAGTTTGGGTTTGTGATGGGCTGATCTTGTCTGCTGAACCTGAATAACTTCTTTGAATCAGTCTCCAGAACTGTGGACAAGGGTAAGGCGGTCTACACAGCCTATCTGAACCTCGCCAGGGCCTTTGACACTATCCCCCACTCTGGAATCATAGATAAACTTACTAAGCTGGGCATAAATCCCTACATCACTCGATGGGTTGCCAACTGGCTTACTGACAGATCCCAGACTGTAAAAGTAGCCGACTCCAAATCCAGCTCCAGACAAGTGGAGTACCGCAGGATTCAGTCCTAGGACCGCTCTTGTTTGGCATCTACTTCTCTGATGTACAGGCCAACACTAAGGGACTCTGGTTAACAAAGTTCGCAGATGACTGCAAACTGGGAGCCATTAGTGAATCCCCAAATGATGTGGATATTCAACAAAAGGGCCTTACAGAAACAGATGCTTGGTGCCAGAGCCATGGGCTCAAGCTTAATGCCAAGAAATGTACAGTTATCCCCTTTGGGAAAAAACATGTACCCATGAATTACCACATAGGTGGCAGTTACTAAACACCGAAAGTGTGATGAGAGACTTAGAGACACAGGCGGACAGAGGTCTCACCTTCGATAACCACATCGCCACAACAGTCAGAAATCCTTCTATGTGGCACACCTCATCACTAAGGGCTTTTCATCCAGAAAAAAGGAAGTTATTGTCCCACTGTACTCATCCCTCATTAGACTCATTATAGAGTACAATGCCCTGTTTGGTATGTACCTCACAAGACATCTGCAACAGCTGGAAAGGCTGCAGAAATACCTTACTAAAAGAATCACAGGCCTAAAGCAGATGCCCTATGCTGACCGTCTAAAAAAACTCCACCTATACTCACATATTGTCTACTCAGAGGCGATCTCTGCTTAACATACAAGGCCATGTCAAACCTTGAGCTGTTGGACATGCTCCACTTAAAGAAATCTCAATCCCTCAGAGCCACATGCTCCAGGGATCTAAACCTTGTCATCACAATAAACAAAACATGTTGGAAGGATAGATTCCTGACCCAGAGACTCCCCATACTCTGGAATAGACTGCCCATATATGTCAAGCAGAGCGCCTCCTTGGACCTCTTTAAAAGGAACCTAGACGATTGAATGTGAGATAGGAAATTCACCCCGGGGATCACATCAGTCGCCCTGCTAGACAGGGGTCCAGGGAAGTAAATATTGTGGGAAGAAATATCCAGGTAATTGTTATGGCTAGGCTTGTATAGGCCCTAGGGCCAATAGCCTAGTATCAACCTATGAACCTATAAACTAGCTATAAAACACAGCCAAAAGAATGAAATAGATGCTAAGTTGCAAAAGCAATATATAGACAAGCCATGGAATAACATATGCAAGACATCAAGATATGCTACTAAGGTAAGGAAGTTTATAATGCTGGTCTGGAAGTGTCTGCACAAGTATTTTTATACACCAGCAAGATTTCAAAAAATGTTCCCACATACCTCAGGTTTATATTGGAGATATGGTAAGAGGGAGTGTGAGTTGTAGGACGTAGAAACATATTTCCTGAGAATGTGATGTGCTAATGGAATTTAAAACTGAGATACAGTAGAGAAATTAGTAAGAGGACAGGTGACAAAAAGTATGTAAACGATAGTTAAGTTGGCTAGATAGACATAAAATCTAAATATAGTATGGCATTAATAGCACTTGTGCTATAAGCACCAAAAATGGTTATAAAAAGAAATGGAAGAATAATTAAAAAGATTTATGGCAGTTAGAGAGAAAAAGTTGAAGATGTAGTAAATAAGTGGACAAAATGGGATTTAATACAGATAAATGCTGTGAGGGAAAAATCAACAGGAGACAAGTAATGCAATTGAAAAGAGACATCAATTAGGAAGGAATGCAAGGGATCTCTGTATGTAGAAGCTGGGAGACACCATAATATGGTTTACTGGTCTGATTGTACATAGTTACAAAAGTTGTTTGTTTTATATCATTATTAACTGGTCAGTGTTGGAGATAATTTTGGATCATGCAAACAGAGAGATTAAAATAAAGGTAGCACTAGGGAGTAAATATTTAAACACGCATCTACTACCAACTAAACAATTTGGAAAGTGAAGTTATGTATATCATGTAATAGTCATAGGTTGTGGAAGCATGTGGTAGCTAAAATGCACATGAGGCAGACAGATATCAAAACTGTCCAGATGCTGTTAAATAACAAAGAATGTACACCATGCACGATGTTTGGGCAAACTGTACTATGATGATAAATTACCAATAAAATGACTCTGGTGGGTGGAGAATAGGATTTTGGGAGAGGCAAGGGGTATTTGGTCTGTAAACATAATGCTTTCCATACTATTCTGTGAGCTTCATTACTTTTTTGGCCCTCTTGACACCTTAGTGCCAAAGAGCAGGATAGTTTCCAGTTTATGTATTGCTAAAAGTCCTTTTCTTGTTATGGCATATCTTTACCCATACTCCTTCTGGGGGCTATTCTCTAGAAGAAGCAAAACAGGTCTTTTTGACTGCATGCCTTTCCTGAACATTTTTTCAGTGTCTGTTTGTTACTCACCAACAAAATATATATCAGGAGATCAGCAAAGTTAACACACAAAGAATTAATAAATGCAATTAATACACAGTAACACTGGCATTATACAATATACAATAGTATACACAATGGTATTAACAAAAGCAGTAATAATACTAATAAAAATAATACGTTTAATAATCATAACTATCAGCCTTGTTAAGTTTAATTCTGGCAGCTGCCAAAAAAGCAATTACTAAAAACTGAAAATCAAAGTCTAAACCAACTGTATTTAAAGTACTGAATATTGTAACAGAGATTGCAACACAGATAAAATAATTAGAAGTTGGAACTTTAGAAAATATGTTTAATAATCATAACTATCAGCATTGTAAGTTTAATTCTGGCAGCTGCCAAAAAAGCAATTACTAAAAACTGAAAATCAAAGTCTAAACCAACTGTATTTAAAGTACTGAATATTGTAACAGAGATTGTAACAGAGATAAAATAATTAGAAGTTGGAACTTTAGAAAAGGTTAGGAGCAAATCACAGAGAAAAAAATTGGAAATTGTGGGAGCAGTAAATGCAGAATATTTTTTAGAGTAGGAGTGAGGTTTAAGGGCAGGCAGGAACTGATCGAGTTATGTATTGTTGAATTGTTGACAAATATACAAAAGAAAATATATGTATAACATTTGCAATCAGGAATATGTTAATGTTGCTTTTTTTATATAAATTTATGTTTGAATGCGTCTTAAGTGATAATTTAATAAAGGTGTTAAAAATAAAAAAGAAGCCATACCAAAAGCACAATTTCTTTAAAAAAATGATCATGACTATCGATATTAGTAATATATTTTTTACTTTTTTGATCAAAGGCTTTTTTCTCATTTACAAATGTTGCTTGTGTCACACCTAAAATCTGTAACCTTATTTTGTGACAAAACAGTGAAAACTATACACAAAATGAAGTCCAGTGTTCTTCTGGGTACTACTTATCTTCATAAAACACATATTTATTTATTTATTTATTTTACATTTGTTAACCGGGAAAGTTCGACTGGACACAGGTCCATTTTCAGCGGAGGCTCGGGGAGAAAAGCTCCAATTACATAAATTAACAAGTTTACAAAGACAGATATTTACATTCAGGAAGTGAACATATTAACACTGACAGCATATTAGATAATTTAAAGGTAAATATGACAACTTAGGGAAGAGATTACATGATACATTCAGAACATGATATGTTATATATAGAATCCACTCTACAGTTAAAAGATAGTAAAGTTGTTGGTACTGACCTATCATGACAGTCCGATGCTTTTAATTTGTCAAGAATTACACAAAGTAACTGTGAGTAGTTTAAGGGATGACAATTAGATAGTATATTTAGACTATGACAAATTATACCTAGAAATGAATTAGTATTTGGTGGACTAGTAGATAAGGTAGTTGGTGATGCTTGATTATTGTTACAGTGAAATGCATTTTTATCTTACCGTCACATTTGGACCATAATTAGGATGTGAAGCTAGCTTTTGTTGATGGAGAGTACGGGAAATATGTAGACTCCAGGTTTTTATCCTGGGGTGAGACAGGAGCATAGCCTGTCGTTCCTAAAGTGAGTTTTAAGAAGGTGTTTGAATTGAGTGGTAGAATTATTGGATATTAGTTGGGCAAGAAGGGAGTCCCAGAGTTTTGATATAGAGTGGCTATGGACAGATTTACCTGCCTCGTTGTTATGCTTGGTGACTTCTAGGTGATTTAGGGTGCTAGATCTCAAGGTTCTAGCTGTGGTGTGAGGTTGTATAAGCTGTTGAAGAGCTGGGATTTTGTCAGAGTGGTAAAATACTTTGTGTGCAAGTGAAAGTTGATTTAGTTGAAGTGATTGTGGAAGTTCTAGCCAGTTAAGTT